>NW_028258333.1:35186415-35497122 GCF_053883595.1 Heterocephalus glaber
ACTTTTTATTTACACACACACATTTGCAAATGAGCAGGTTTTTATAACACAGGCTGTTACATCAATATTGAGGTCTCAAGTCTTTGAAGGCAGGAACAAATTTTTATTTTTGTGTGTTACATAGCTTCTAGCATATGGTTTGCACATAGCAAATAAATGCTTATCACATAGATAAATGAATACATATTAGAGATGATTGGTTGAGGGAAAGCAACACACCAGAGGCAGTAATAGTAGCTCATCAGTGCAAATCAGATAGGCACCAGCTCACATCTGTGTGAATAAAAAATATCTACATATTTTTTCCTATTTGTAATCTGAGTTTAGGCTGTTCATCTTGAACTCTCTTAGTTTCTGCATTGAAGTTGTCTTATGAGTAGATTTTATACTCATACACTTTGACAAATATCCTGATTCTTTGATATTCAGATTTTAAAAAGCAAGGTGGCCTCGGGGTGTTCATTATAATATGAGAGCTCTTTTGTAATTAGAGTAACTTAAGTTCACCTGAAGTTTTTAATAAATGTGGGGGTGTAATGGAAAAACATAGATCAGCTTGGTTTATGTATACCACCTGTTGGAAGAGGTCAGTTTGGGAATGAAATATAGAATTCAGACAGAATTGTACCAAAAGAGACCATTTCAAATGGAAAAGCTGCTAAAATTTATCGTGATTGGTAGAAATTGAATATCATTTTTATGGTATTCTGAGCACAAATTAGTAATAGCAGGAACATTTATTTTTAGCACTATATCATTCAATGTGCCAAAGATTTCCTTTACATTATCACATATATTTCCCTAAGTAACCCTATAAACTTGACAGTTTCTATCTTCATTTTTCAGATGAGGAAACAGGACAAAAGTGAAATGACTTTTAAGTTTACATTGCTAGAAAATAGATTCAGCTGCCGCCTGCTTTCCAAGTGCAAGATTCCGAGTTCGATCTCCGGTTCCAAAAAAAAAGAAAGAAAATAGATTTAATCATCTAAATGAATATATTGACTTTTGCAATGAGGAGTATTATTTCTTTTTCTTTTTCTTTTTTTTTTTTTTTGGTACCAGGGATCGAACTCAGGTCCTTGCGCTTGCGAGGCAGGCGACGGAGCCACTGGACTAAATCCCCGGCCCGAGGATTATTTCTGATAATAGTAAATAGAAACCTTAGTGTCTTTGTTTTTTTTTTTTTCTGCCTCTTAGCAAGATATATATCCTTATTCAAAAAACTTAGCTTTTACTTTATTATTCTATACAGGGAGAGGAATTAATATTTGGAAGGGGTTGAGCTAAGGATAGTTTTCCTAAATTTTCGGTAGCTTTTTTTAGATGACTATACTATATCTTTCACACTCTGAAACAAAAACACATAAGGCATGTATTAAATGAGGTGTAGTGAACATACTTTTTTCTTTTTAGCAATCATTAGGAAAAAATTATTGTATTCTACTGCCTTTAAAAATTATCAAGTATCTGTTATGCCTTCTGAGTTCTTGTGTCTGCCATTTTGTATCCTTTGAGGTACTTTGAACTGAGTTACCACTCCAGCCCTTTTTCTATTTTCTATTTTGAGACAGGGTCTCACTAGGCTGGGCTCAAATTTAAGATCCTGCTGACTCAGCCTCCCGAATGGTTGAAATTACAGGCGTGCACTACTGTGCCTTATCTTGTGTATGCTTTTTAATCTTCTTACATTCTTCTTTGACCATCCTGCTTCCTTTTAGCAGTTTCACCACCCCGTTCATTTTTCATGTGCTTGAAAATCAAGCAACTAAATCTATTAAAATGTATAAAATCATGTAGGCTTAATGAAGCTCTGATGATGGTTGGAGTTTATTGTGATTAAAATCTTGAGCTCTTTTAAGGTTGACAGATTATTACAATTAATACTTGAGTGCTTATAACTTCTTTTTTTAGTTTGCAGAGTTCAACTAAACCTGGAACTTCATTGCACTTGGATTATGCAGTGTCCACAGTCATTATAGCACTTTCATATAAATATTTGTGTATTTTAGCAAATTATTCTAAATAATTTTTGCTATAAGTAATAACAAGAGCAATTCAGAAGTCTTGTTTCAAGTTGTAGTCTTTTATTTTTATTTTACTTTTGTGGGACTGGAGATTGAACTGGGGGGATCTTCACATTAAGCTATATCCTTAGACCTTTTTTTTTTTTTAATTCTTAAGTTCTTTTATCGGTACATTTTAGGTATACAATACATTTACATTTATTATTGGGTGCTTGTACCTGTACATGATGTACCTTGGTTCTTATTTTTTCCCCATTACCTATGCGCCCTTCACCCCCTCCACCCTTCCCTATTTACATAGACGTCATTTCCATTTTTTTTTTCTTTTCTCATAATTTTTCCTTTCCCTTCTTTCCTTTCCCCTACCCCTCCCTTCACCCCTACCTCCTTGGACCTTTTTTCCTATTTCAAATTATCAATTATTCATTTTAATCATTTTAACCCTTATTTACACTTTCAGTTTCTCACACTAGGGAAACTATTCGGTATTTGCACATGTGTGTCCTATTTATTTTCCTTAAGACTGTGGCCTCGATATGCATCCATTTAGCTATAAATGGCTCTAGTTTCTTGTTCTTTATGGCTGAGTAGTACTCCATTTTATAAAAAAAATCCACATCTTCTTTATCCAGTTTCCAGTTGATGGGCACTTGGGCTGCTTCCAAGCTTTGGCTATTACAAACTGTGCTGCAATAAACATGAGTGGACATATATCGCTGTGGTATGATTCTTTTAATTCTTTTGGGAAGATACCCAGCAGGGGAATAGCTGGATCAAATGGGACCGCTACTCCTAGTTCTTTGAGGTATCTCCATACAGATTTCTACAGTGGTTGCACCAGCCTGCACTCCCTCCAGCAATGGAGAAGGGTTCCTGTCTCGCCACACACGTGCCAGCATTTGTTATTTGTTGATTTCTTGATAGCCATTCTTTCTGGGGTGAGGTGGAATCTCAGTGTTGTTTTCATCTGTGTCTCTCGAATGACTAGTGAAGTTGAACATTTTTTCATATATTGCTGCTTTTACTTCTTTGAGAAATGTTTGTTCATTTCAGATGCCCATTTTTGAATTGGGTCTTTGAATTTGGGGGATCTGATTTTTTTCAGTACTTTATGTATTCTAGATAGTAGTCCTTTGTCTGAGGTACAGCTGCTAAAAATTTTTTCCTGCATTATAGGTTGGCTGTTAGCTCTGTTGGTGGTTTCTTTTGCAGTGCAGAAACTTTTTAATAAGATGAGATCCCAGTTGTTGATTCTTTCTGCTAGTTCCCGTGCTACTGAAGTTTTGTTCATGAAGTCCTTTCCTATGCCAATGTCTTCAAGAGTTCTACCTAACTTATCTTCCAGCAAGTTTAGTGTTTCTGTTTTAATATTTAGATCTTTAATCCACTTCGATCTTAGTTTAGTGCATGGTGATAGGTATGGGTCTAGTTTTAATCTTTGGCAGGTTGAAATCCAGTTTTTCCAACACCATTTATTAAATAGGCTATCTTCCCTCCAGTGATGGTGGTTGGCTCCTTTGTCAAAGATAAGGTGGCTGAGTATGATCCTTAGACCTTTTTTAAATGTTTTATTTTGAGCCAAGATCTTGTTCAATCTCTGAATTGCCTAGTCTGGGCTCAAACTTGCCATCCTCCTGACTTAGCCTCCCAGGATTGTAATACTGGTATTACAAGCATGTGCCGCTATACCTGGCTCAAGTTCTGTTTTAGTCTTTGAGTATTTTAGTAGGTAAATATAACCTTTGGTTATTTAGATAGTTGCTCAAAGGTGATCTTACTGGATTTAATTTTTCTTTCATGGCATAATTCTTCAGTTTAGTGGTTTAAATGTTTATTGTACATCAGAACCACCTGTTTGCTGTGCAGTAACATGATACAAAATTCAGATGTCTTGGCCCAAATCTATTGGTTCTGTAAGTTTGGCTTGAGGCTTAGCTCTGATTAGAAGATCTGATTGGTGATTCTAATGGGAAGCAAGAACTAAAAACTACTGATTAAAAAAAGTAGTTTTTTGGGGGGCTGGGGATTTAGCCCAGTGGTTCCGTCGCCTGCCTCGCAAGCACAAGGACCTGAGTTCGATCCCCAATACCAAAAAAAAAAAGTAGTTTTTGTGTTATCTATAAAGACTTGAAAATACACTGTACACTTTTCCTTGGGAGAGGGGGAGGGAAGATGTACAGAAACCAAAATTACTTCCATTTTGCATATTTTCCTAATCTAAATTAAGGCTTTTCATCTATGTACTTTACAGAGGCTATTTCTAGGAGAAAAATTTTTAGAAGAAGGCATTTTGGTAATTTTGGAGAAAGTGGGCCATGTTTCTCCGCACTAGAGACTCTTCTTCCTTTTGGAAGGGCTCATATAGTACAGCTGTTGAACTTTGCCCTTCAAAGTTTTAAGTGTTTCATCCTTTAAAATGGAAATGGGGGCTGGAGATTTAGCTCTGTGGCTTGTATGCCTGCCTCGAAATCACAAAATCGCGAAGTGCTGAGTTCGATCCTGGTTGGGGGGGCCGGGCGGGCTTGGGTATGGTGGTAAATAAATAAATAAATAAATAGGAAATGGTTTTTATGGAGGCCTTTGACTAGATATACTTTAAGAAAGTTGCTAGCTTCTCCAGTGTTGTTTCAGTAATTGCTTAGAAATGTTTCAAATATTGAGGAACAGTCTTTGAGAATAAAGATCTGACTGCTTTTGTGGTATGTTTTGCTATATCCTTAACAAAGCTAGATGAAGAGTTTATTTCTTTGCATTTGCTAGGGCTCAAAAAATGTTCTTTTCTTTATTCAGCCACTCCATACATAATAAGGGTCCTTGAATAGGGCTTACTAGACAAAAGATCTTGTTCTAGATGACTGTTCAGCAAACCATATGCTTCTCCTAAAAATGTCAGTCTGTCTTGATGAGCTTTAAAGTGAATACAGATGTTTTGAGTCTTCTGAGGACTACTACTCTTTGAATGTAAAGAGCACTTCTTTTAGAAAAGATTTTTTTTAATATGCTTATAGAAATTTGCATGAAATTTATAGCTTGTTTTTAAGTCTAATGAAATTAGTCTTAAACACTAGTAATTTGAATTTAATTTCAATATCCTTTCATTGGAGAAATAAAATACATCTCAATATGACTTTTGTTAGACTCTTGTATTCAACCATTTAAAAAATATGAAACATAAAATCTTTTAATACTTCTATGCAATGAAAAGTGATATTTTAGTAGAAAAGAATACCTTTTTGTATGTTCAGTACCGTCTATCTTCATAGGTTAATACTAGAAATTATAGTTAATAGATTTATATAATGTTTTAGTTGGAGGAGAACTATAGGATCATGTCGTCTAACCCTGTAATGCAAGAATCTCTAGAACTTTCCACTTCTTGATTGTCTAGCTGTTGAGTAAGTATAGTGAATTTCCAGTAGCTGTAGAAAATGCTACGCTCTTAGACTAATTGAAAAGTACATTTTTCTTTGAAATCATGCACAAGTCTAACCCTCTGTGTCTCTCACATAATTGGAGACACACATTCTTCCTGCAAGTCTATGTTACTCTTCAATTTGCTTACTCTTTATTAATGAATGTATTTCTTGATGCTTTACTGCCTCTTGGTATTCCTAGGATGTTTTTCATATTGCTAGTGTCTTTGAACTGTATACTATATTTTTAATTAAGTCAGATTTTCAGAGGTCATGGTTTCATGTGCTACGTTTGAACTAAAGAAAAGTTGATGATAGGTTTTTGAAATTTTTATTTTAAAAATTAAGAGTTCACCTTTTCCTTTATGGTATACACTTCTTAGAATTTTAACACATATAGTGTATGGGTTTGTGTAACCATCACTATAATGAGTACAGAATACTAAAAGACTTCATTCATCACACCCAAAAGACTCCCTCATATTAACCCTCCTTGATTCCTAAAATCCCTGGCCAAAGTCATTTTTTCTTTATCTGTGTAGTTTTATAATTTTGAGGCTGTAATATAAATGGAATCATACAATATATAACCTTTTGAGATTAGCTTCTTTACTGAACATAATACCTTTGATAGTCATCCAAATTGTATACTTTGATAGTTCGTTCCTTTTTTACTAAGTAGTATGTCATTATGTGGATGTATGTTTATCCATTCACCTATTGAAGGACATCTGAATTATTTTATAAACAGTTATGTGCAGAGTTTTATGTGATATGTAAATATAGTTTAGTTTCTCTAGAGAAGATACCTGGGGAGGAGATTCCTGGGTCATAAGTGAGTATGTTTAATTTCATAAGAAATAGTCAGCTGGGTGTCGTGGTGCATGCCTGTAGTCCCAGCACTGAGAAGGCTGATACAGGAATATTGCTGTGAGTTCTAGGCCAGCCTGAACTACATAGTGAGATCCTGTCTCAAAAAAAAAAAGAAACTGTCAAACCACCTTTGAGTGATTGTACCATTTTGCTTTCTACTACCAGTGTATAAAAATTTTAGTTTTGGGCCGGGGATTTAGCTCAGTGGTTTCGCCACCTGCTGCTTAAGCGCAAGGACCCGAGTTCGGTCCCTGGTACCAAAGGAAAAAAAAAAAAATTTTAGTTTTGTATCCTCACTAACATTGGTAGTATTTTTTATTTTAGCCATTCTATTTGGTGTGTGATGGTATTCTGGGGTTTTTATGTTATAATAGATTTATTGACCTATAATTCACATATAATACTTAGTCTTATGAAGTATAAAATTTGATAATTTTTAGTGTAGAGTTGTACAGCCATAACCACAATCAGAACATTTTCATCACTCTCAAAAGAAACCTCGTTCCTATTAGCAGTCACTCCCCGTTTCTCTTCCCAGCATTCCTGAGTAACCACTAGTCTACTTCTGTCTCAATAATTACAGTATGCCTATTCTAGACATTTCATACAAATTGAATCATAAGGTCTTTTGTGGGTGGCTGGCTTCTTTTTTTTTTTTTTTTTTGGTACCAGGGATCGAACTCGGGTCCTTGCGCTTGCACAGCAGGCAGTGAAACCACTGAGCTAAATCCCTGGCCCTGGCTTCTTTCACTTGGCATAATATTTTCAAGATTCATCCTAAGTTATAGAATGTATTGGTACTTAATTCTTTTTATTCTTTTTTGTTTTGTTTTGTTACGGGGATCGAACTCAGGACCTTGTGCATGCAAGGCAGGCGCTGGAACTAAATCCCCTGCCCTTAATTGAGCTAAATCTCCAGCCCTTAATTCATTTTATTGATGAATAATTTGAACATACCACATTTTATTAATGAAATCAGTTGATGGACATGGGTTGTTTCATTGGCTATTAACAAGTAATATTCTGTGAACATCTATCTACAAATTTTTGTGTGAATGTATGTTTTCATTCTTTTCGGTAAAAACCTAGGAGTGGAATTGCACAATAATGTGGTAACTGTCTGTTTACCATTTTGAGCAGCTGCCAGATTGTTTTCTAGAGTGGCTGCACTGTTTTATAGTCTCATAGCAGTGAATGAAGGTTCCAGTGTTTTTGCAACCTAATGCTTGTTATTATCTTTCTTTTTAAAATTATAACCAACAGATTGAATGTAAAGTGATATCATTATGGCTTTGCATTTTCAAGATGCCTAATTCATTGTGGTTTTAATATGCATTTTCCTAATGGCAAATGATGGTGAACTTTAGTGAAGTGTATGTTCATGCCTTTGCCTATTTAAAAATTTAGTTGTTTCTTTTCTTACTGTTCAACTTTGATAGTTCTTAAAATATTCTGGATAAAAGTACTTTGTCACATAGGGAAGAAAAATTTTCTTTTTCTCTACTTATCCTAGGTTCATTGATTGAAGCCCATATGATAAAAGACAGATTTCTAACTAAAGAACTTCACATATGTTTAATAAAGTTTTACCTGATTTGAGAACTTTAATAAGGAAATGAAGACCCAGAGTAACAGTTAATCCTGAGTATATTTATACTTAGGTTTAATGAGTAGTGAGTAGTCAGGGAGAGAAGTGATAGGGCAAAAAAGGTGTGATCTAATGGTGGTAAACTTGGAGAAATTTAGCAAGGCCTATTTGTTTAGATTCTTCTGTGTAACCCTTCCTCTTCAGAGAACAGGATGTTCCAGTTCTCTAGGTATAGGGAGAACATCTCTCACATGAGGATCTTCTGACCTGCTTCAGAGAAGGTTGGAAAAATCCTTCCTAGGTTTTATAATTTGCTTTGAGGAACAAGGAGTAGGGGAAGGATATCAGAGAGAACTCACTGCTTCTTCTGTTCTTCACTATGATGAATTTGCATATTTTATGGTAGTGTGTCAGACATGTGGTTTGCAGATAGTTTCTTTGAATCTGTACCTCTTCATTCACTTAACAGTTCTTTGGTTTTTGTTTTTGTTTTTAAATGCTGAGGATCAAACCCAAGGGCTCTGGCATGCTACTCTGCTATTAAGCTGCATCCCCAGCCCTTAACAGTCTTTCACAAAGTGAAAGTTATTTATTTTGATAATGTACAATTTAGCACTTATTTCCTTTTATAAATTGTGCTTTGCTGTATCTATGAGCTCTTTGCCTAAGTACAAGCATTAAAGGTTTTTTTTCCCTATATTTTCTTTTTGAAATTTTTTTTTTTTTTTTTGGTACCAGGGATTGAACTCAGGTCCTTGTGTTTGCAGGGCAGGTGGCGGAACCACTGAGCTAAATCCCTGGCCCAAAATTTTGAAGGTTAGATCTTTGATCCATTTTGAGTAAACTCTTGTATAAAATATGAGGTTTATTCAGCATATCTGGCCATTAGAGAAAGACAAATTAAAATGACACTGAAATTGTATTTTACTCCAGAAGGAATAATAGTTAATGCTGGTGAGGCTGTGTTGAAAAAGGAACCCTCCTGCATTGTTAGTGAGAATGTAAACTAGTACAATACAACCATTATGGAAATCAGTGTGGCGATTCTTCAAAAAACTAAAAATAGAAATTCCATTCAGTACAACTATTCCTCTACTAGGTACAGTATTGAAAGAGTTAAGGACATCATATTATAGCAATACATGAATATCAGTTTTATAGCAGCACAATTCATAATAGCTAAAACTTAAAAGCAGCCTATATGTCTGTCCAACAGATGAATGGATAAAGAAAATGTGGTAGTTATACATTACTACTGTGCCATTAAGTAGGATAAATTTGAGTCATTTGTAGGAAAATGGATACACCTTGAAAACATAATTTTAAGTGAAATAATCAGACACACAAGCTTAAATACTGTATTGTTTCTCTAAGATGAGAAATCCAAAGTATAAATAAAGAGGAAAATAAAAGGTAGATAAAAGGAAATAGGGAGATAGATCTTTTCCAAATAGGAAGGAGACCAAGAGATAGAGGAAAGGGGGATGGGGAGGAAGAAAAGGAGATATAAAAAATAATTAAGATGTGTTATGTACATGTACCAAATAGCCACAATGAAAGTAGTCATTATGTATCATAAACATTTACTAATAAAAATTTAAAAGGGCAAATAATGTGAAGTTTATGTCAAGGATTTTTTTTTTTTAGTACCTGGGATTGAACTCAGGACCTTGAGCTTGTGGGGCAGGCATGGTACCACTGAGCAATATTCCTGGCTAGGATAATTTTTTTATATGTAGAGGTACACTGTTCTAACTATTTTTTTTTTTTTGGTACCAGGGATTGAACTCAGGTCCTTGCGCTTGCGTAGCAGGTGGCGAAACCACTGAGCTAAATTCCTGGCCCAGTACTACAGTTTTTATTACTGCAGTTTTATACTAAATGTATTTTGAAGTTGAGTAGTTAACGTTTCTTCCAACTTCATCCTTTTTCGTAATTTTTTTAAAGCTATTCTAGTTGCTTTTCATTTAAACTATAGAATTAGTTTGTTTGTGAAAAATCCTGTTGAGATATTGATTAGTATTGCTTTTAATTGTAGATTAATTTAGGGAAGTTGAACATTTTTACTGTGTTGAATCTTCCGGTTCATAAGTATGTCTCTTCATTTATTTATTGATCTTTTTCATTAGTGTTTTATAATATTGAATATAAAGATCATATATAGTGTTAGGTTTATAGTATTTAATTTTTGAAAGCCATGGTAAAATGGCATTTTCAAAAAATTTCGTTTTTTTTTTAATTGGTACATGTTTATAGTAATAATGATCGCATTCATTGTGGGGAGTTGTTGTATGCACCTAACATATTTTAATTCACTTTTTACCCCCATCCCTCAGCCTTCATCTCTTGGACCCTTTCTCATATTTTTATATGTTTGTAGTATGTAATTATCATGTTTCTTGTAGCAACTTGGTACCTATCACAATGCATCACAATTCCCCCTTTTTTATCTCATCCTCCATCTCTTGGTTCACTTTCCATGTACTAAAGATCTATCTTGCTATTTCCTATTGTCAGTCTTTTAGTTTGCTCTTTATATTTTAAGAGAAATTATGCAGTATTTAAACTTGTACTGTGTATTGCTGTATATAGGAATTTTTTTTCTTAAATTCTTTTTTTTTTTTTTTGGTACCGGGGATCGAACTTGGGACCTTGCGCTTGTGAGGCAGGTGGCGGAATCTTAAATTCTTTTATTGGCACATTGTAGGTATACAGTAGATTTACTTTCATCATTGGGAACTTGTACCTTTACATGATGTATCTTTATGTGTTGACTTTGTAACCTATAATTATGCTGAATTCACTTGCTTTATAATTTTTTTGTATATTCTTTGTCATTTTTCTAAGTAGATAATTGGAAGTTTGTGAATAGGGACAGATTATTTCTTTCCAATCTCTAGGGTGTTTATTTCTTTTTTTATTTCTGAGAGGCTGTGAAATAATGTGGCTACAATAGACATTCTTGTCACATACTAGTCTTTAAGGGAAAGCATTCAGTTTTTCTCAATGAAGTTTAATGTTAGCTAAAGTTTTCCCTTTTTTTTTTGTAGAAATTCCCTTTATTACATTGAGGAAGTTCCCTGCTACTTGTGTTTTGCTATTAATTTTTATCCTGAATAGATATAATATTTTTTCTAATGCTTTTTGTGCATCAGTTTGTATATTATGTTTCCTTTTTCTTTCGTGTTAAATATGATAGATTGTATTGGTTGATTTTCACATGTTGAACTAGCTTTGCATTCTCAGAATATACTCCACTTGGTCATATTGTTCTTTTCATACATTGTTCATTTGATTTGTTAAAAATTTTGTGTGCATGTGTGTATATGTATGTGTATATATATGTATGGGTTACTGAAGATTAAACCAGGGAGTGCTGAGCTATTGACCTTTTTATTTTATTTTGAGCCAGGCTCTCCCTAAATTGCCCACTTAACTTCTGTGAGTGAATGCGAAGCTCAGACATGTATTTTAAATAAGCAATGAAAGTCTTGTAGTCCTCCTCCCTCAGCCTCCTGAGTAGCTGAAATTACAGGGGTACACCACCAGCCTGATTTGTTAAACTTTTATTGAGGATTTTTACATCTATATTTATGAATGATACAGTCTGTAGTTCTTATTTTGTATTGTCTTTGTTTATATCAGAATGATGTTGGACTCAAAATGAGAAAGAAAGAGTTTTCTTTTGATTTGCTTTAGTTTTATTCCACAGATTTTGATATGTTGTATTTTATTTTTATTTGATTTCAAATATTTTCTTACTTTCCTGGAGACTTGCTTTTGATCATAAATTGTTTAGAAGTATTTTGTTTAATTTCCAAGTACTTGGATGCTTTCCTCTTGTTACTAATTTCTTTCTTTTTTTTTTTTTGGTACCAGGAATCCTTGCACTTGTGCAGCAGGTGGTGAAACCGCTGAGCTAAATCCCCGGCCCATTGTTACTAATTTCTAGTGTAGTTCCATCATGTTCTGAGAGCCCAGTTTCCTGGGGATTCCCTTTGTATCAGTGTCCATCCTGAAACTGGTAGCTTACCTTACCTTGCTGTATAGCACAGTTCCTCCAGAAGCAAGGGCCAAGGCACTGAAGGACAGAAAGGAAGGAAACAAGACAAAACAAAACAAAACAAAAGTGTGGGTTGGCCCCACCTTCTTAGAACCACAATTTCAATGAATGGAAAGAATCCTCTTTCAAAGTTTTCACTCTTGCAGATTTGTACTGTTGCCACTTTATGTGGTTATAGGATTACCTAAGCCTGGTACACGGTATATGGCAAAAAAGGGAAAAGAGAAAATAAATGAGTAATTTCCATACTCATAGGTTCCCTTTCTTGCTTCTTGGGGCAGAATGTTTTTCCTGTAGAAGTGCTCACATTGAGTGTCCAGCTGGCTTAAGTTCAGTCAGAAGATACTTGAGGGGGAAAGAAAGTAAATTCACTGCTAGTTCAGTCATGCTTTGAATTCTCTTGCTATTCCATGATCTGCCTGCTATTTACTTTTCAGAGTTTCCAAATAGCTGCCCCATGCATCCTGACCAGATTTTATCTTTGGTCGGAGAGACAGGGCTGAGTGTGTTTAGAGTACTTCTTACATAGGACTAGCAATCCTATGATGAATTATTTTTAAAGCTAGATTTTAATATTTCTTGTACTTTAGCATACGTGAATGGATTCAAAAGATTGAAAATAATTTTTTAAAAGGTCTTCATATGATCAGGTTCTTAACTAGTTAATTTTTAACTCTGATGGGAGAAAGGGAAGAATTCATGCCCAGAATCTTGGAAATGGGGTAGAGAAAGGGTTTTCAAAATACAGGTGTTCAAAATATTTGAAAATTGTGGCATTTAATGAAATACAGAAGTTTGTAAGTGGTATAGAGGCAGAGAAATACATCGAGCCACTGGTTTTGACCAATTAATCAGTAATTCTTTGCGTGAGCGTGAAGGTCAGACATCAATTGTAAGTAACCAGTGGAAGTTTTGGTGACTTCTCTCTAGAAATACATGTATACATGTGTAATGAAAGTCATATCTCAAGAGAATTCATAGGTTATAGGTTCCAGGGTTTGTAGCCATTCCATAAGTACAATTAAACCTTACACAGTATTTGGTTTATACTAGCTCTTGTGTTAAATTGTTTTTCACTTACAAGTGACAGAAACCTAGGAACTCAGATGACTGACTTAAGCAGGAAAAGGGAATTGGTTTATATCACCAAAGCATGGAAAGGACAACAGCTAGTCTCAAGAGACCAGAGCCAGGTGCGTTCATTCCTTCAAAAGCTCTGTCCCTGTGCCTGCCTGTCTCTGTGTTTGTCTGTCTCTGTCTCTCTCTCTGTGTGTCTCTCTCCCTCTTCCTTGCCTTTCTCTCTCCTTCCTTCCCTCTCTTTTCCTCTCTTCCAGTATCCAGGGGCTTCACACTGAGCTACATCCCCACCTCTTTAATTTTTCTTTTGAAGTTTTGAGATAAGGTCCCATTAAGTTGCTAAGTTGCCCAGGCTGGGCTCCAACTTGTCATCCTCCTGCCTCAGCCTTCCGGAGTACTGGGGTACAAGTGTATACCACCATGCCCAGCCCAGGGCCCCCCCCTTTTTTTGGTACCTGGGATGGAATTCAGGACCTTGAGCTTCCCAGACAGGCGCAGCGCCCCTGAGCTAAATCCCTGGCCCTCCCAGGTCCTTTTTATTTTTATTTTTTTGGTATTGGGAATTGAACTCGGGTCCTTGTGCTTGCAAGGCAGGTGGTGGAACCACAGCTAAATCCCCAGCCTCCAAGGTCCTTTTTAAAATAATTTGTGCATGTCTTTTTCTGAGTGATAGTTAATGTATGGCAAATATCACAACTGATGGGTTTTTTTTCTAGGTTAACATTTCATAACACCAGAGAAGTACTGAAAAATCTTTTTCTGATACCAAGGTTGATTCTGGGGAGGAGTTAGGACTTTAGCTCAGTAATAGAGTGCTTGCCTAGCATGCATGAAGCTCAGGGTTTGATGCTCAGTGCCACCCCCCACCCAAAAAAAAAGATTCAGGAAAAATATTTGATTAGCTTCAGATTAAGTAGCCTCTGGGTTTACTATAGTATACTCATACCCTATGTTTATATTTCTACTTTGACTGTTGTATCATATACATATAGGTCATAGGAATGGTTACCGTCAAATGTAATGAAAGCTCTGTGCCCCCCCCCAGTAAAAATTAAGAACAGAAATATTGTATATAGTAATATCTTTAGGGAACAAATTAAGCCTATATATAATATGTAGGCTGCCCTTTTCCTGTTTTTTAAAATAATGAACTCTGGGACTTCACTAAAGTTTGTCATTCAACAAATATTTTGTTTTTATTTTCAAAAGGTTCCATTTTTATAGACTTTACTAGTATGTATGTTCTAGGAATATCTGCTTTAAGGGTTAGCAGTATTTGAACAAAGGCTAAGAAAATCATTTCTTGAGGTCTTGTGAAAGACTGTGTTAGTTTGAGTTCTAAAGGAGAATCTGAGACAAGAAATGGGTGTAGATGGTTTATTTGAGAACTGACCTAGGAAGAAGGAGTGAGGAGTCTGGGAGTGAGACAGAGAAAGAAAAAAGCAGTTATTGCTATGAGCCAGAAAGGATTAGTTCCACTCTGCAAAAGCTTAGAGAATGCTTCTCAGAATTGGCCATTTGAAAGATGGAAGGCTTGAACACTTAGGTATAGGCTATTGTTCCCTTTGGCTGAAAGTGCCAACTGTTCTGTACCTTGTGCTTCTGAAGACCCTGAAGCATAATGGTTCACTTGAGGTGGAATGCTAGAGAATGACAGGAGTCTGTGCTCCTGCAGCTGTGACTGAAATGACAAATGGCCCAAAGGAGTGTAATGTCAGCACCAATGGTATCTGTTAGACTTTGTAACTTAGGAGGCTCTGTAATCTCCTTTTTGTGAGGGTGCTAATAATAATGGTTCTAATAGCTATCATTTATTATTTACTTAGGCGCCAAAGTAATTGTTTTATATATGTTATTTCATCTCTTTAAAGTGAATGATCTCATTTTAGATGGTCTGTTGATAATTATATTATAGTTTTATATATTCCCAGGGTTATAAAATAATTCATGTTTACTAGAATTTGCTTTCTATAGCTATTCTGTAGGACATGACAACAGATCTAGAAATTGAGGTTACGCAACTACAAGTTATAGAAGTTCTCAAGGGAAGAAATGTTTTCCTGTACATGTCATTGATTAAAGATTTTTTTTTTTTTGGTACTGATTAAAGAATTTTTGACAGCAAAATCTTCTTATGCTGTATTGGCAGGGTTGACCAGGGACTGTGCACAGTTAAACATCTCAGTAAACAGAGCAATCTACAGAGTTTTATTTGAATTTGAGAATATAGTAGGTAAATCTAGTGTCCAGTAGCCTAGAAGATCACATTTCCTGGATTTTCTCTTTACTGATACTACTTAAAAGATTCAAGAGTAAAGAGAATCTTTGACAACTTTTAGCCTCTTGATCCTGTTCCACTTTCATCTCTGACTGATGTGGTGGTAGTCTTACCTCAGTTATTACTCATGTCTTCCTAATGTCTTAGCACTGGGATAGATACAACATGCATCTGAGGTTATTTCAAAATTTCAGTTTCCTCTTCCTTTGGTTGAGAATTAAAACATTGTTGTTCTGTTGCTGATGAAGTCCATCCTAGTTAATGCTTGTAAGTGATACTTCATTAGACTTCATAAGACCTAAATTTAGTCTTTTGGTTCTGAGTTCAAATCAGTGTGACCAACCCCCCTTAATAATCTCATACCATTATATTTGATTCTAGCTTGGGGAAACACTGCTTTTCAGGACCTTTCTAGTAAATGTTGATTTTTTTATTTTTTCATTTTTATTTTTTTTCCCCATTAAGTTTATTGGTACATTTTCGGTATAAAATACAATTACATTCATCATTGGGATCTTGTACCATTACATGAGTATCTTGGTTCTTATTTTTTCCCCTTCCCTTGCCCTCCCTTCACCCCCCTCCACCCTTCCCTATTTGCAAAGACTTTGTTTCCATTTTTTTCTTTTTCTCATATTTTTTCTTTTCCCTTTTTTCCTTTTCCCTACCCCTCCCACTTCCCCTGCACCTTTAGACTTTTTCTTCCTGTTACACAATATCAACTATACATTTTTTAAATTACAGTATCAAGATCTAGGAGACATTACCACAGATTTTACAGAATTTAAAAGGATATAGAAAGCATATTTCAAAAATCTGTTTTGAGGGCCGGGGATTTAGCTAAGTGGTTTCACCGCCTGCTGCGCAAGTGCAAGGACCCAAGTTTGATCCCCGGTACCAAAACAGAAAAAAAAGAAAATCTGTTTTGAAATAAATTTGACAACTTCTAGGAAGTACCTTGGAAGACAAATTAATGAAACTAACTCTGGAGGAAATATAAAATTTGAATTTCACCTATTAAAGTATATTTCTAGCTTGAAAGTCTACCTGTATGACAACAGCAGGCTCATATACATTTTAACTGATAAATTATATCAAACAATTAAAGCAGAAAAAAGAAGGAACACTTCTCTCCTCATTTTAGGAACTCAACATTGTGCTAATCCTAAAACTGGATAAAGATAATAGAAGAAAAAAGTATGAACATAGATAGAAATTTGTTTAACAAAACAAACTATTGGAAGTCAGATCTGGCAGGATGTAGAAAGTGATTTTGTTATAGGGATGGTAGTGTTGGTTCAGCATTGGAGGATCCACCTCCAAAAGTCATCCTTTTAACAGAGGAAAGGAAAAAGCCATATGATCCTGTCACTAGTTGGAGAAAAAGTATTGGACTAAATTCTACAACTGTTCATGGTAAAAGCTATCAGGAGACTAGAAGTAGAACAGAACCTTCTCAACAGGTTAAAGACATGTACTCCATACTTCCAGCAAGAACGCCTTATATGAATGGAGAAGATACAATGCTTTCTCCTTAAGGTGGGGAACAAGGGCAGATATGCTTACTCTTTATCTGTCCATTAAACTTTGAAACCTAGGCCCCACCAAAATAGTCTGGCACTAAAATGACACAATTAGGATAGGATTGGCAAGGTAGAAGCAAAATATTTATATGTAGATGAAATGATTATCTACAGAGAAAATACTAAGAAATCTCTAGGAGCCCTTAAAACTTGTATTTGAATTTAGCAGGATTAGGAAACACAAGGTATATATAAAAATTGAGGCCTCTGTATACTTGCTATAAATGAAGAATTGGATACTGAAATTTAAAAGTTATGTAGGAGTACAAAGGACTTAGAAAAGATAAAAAACAAAAACAGTGTTGGAAGACATTTAGTACCTAATTTTAAGACTTCTTCTAAAGCTACAGTAATCAAGGCAGTGTTGGTGTAAGGAAAGACATATAGATCATTTGAATAAAACAGAGAATCTAGAAATAAAACCACACATATATGGTCCATTGAGTTTTGAAAGATTATTTAACATTAGCATTTTATAGAATATAAACTCAGTTCAAGAGCTGAGGAAGAGATAGTGTTTTCAGCAAATGGCACTAGAACACCTGGTATCCGTATATAAAGAAATTAACCTCATCCTTTATTTCCATACATGAAAATAACTTGAAGGGATCTATGAACCTAAATATGAAAGCCTAAAAGTCTAAAACTTTAAGAAGAAATTATAAGGGAAAATATTTATGAATTCAGGGTAGGCAAGATCTACCTAGTATATAAAAGACATGATGTATAAAAGGAAAAAATTGATAAATGAGATTCCATCAAAATTTAGAACTTTAAATGACATCATTAAAATGAAAGGTCCTTAAACAGACCATATTTACAATGCATATAACCTATGACCAGAATATATAAAGAATTCTTACAGCTCATTAATAGACAACCCAATTAAAAAGTAGACATAAGAAGATGATAAATAGCCAGTACAGCACAAGGAAAGGTGTGCAACTCTAGACTCAGAAAAATACTAATCAGTACAATAACAAGATTGAATTATACACTCATTAGGGAGATGAAGTTAAAAGTTTTAAAAGCCTTGTCATGACTTTTTCTTTTTGTTGTATTCTCCCCCATTGCGTTTAATTTGTCATGCCCAGTGGATTCATTCTACTGGGTTTCCTGGGGTCGTGATCCTCATTGTCTTTTCCTAGGCTATTGTCTAAAATTTTTTGGAGTGTCAGTTTGATATTCATGAAGTTCCTGAGGTGCTCTTTATCATGAAAGTATCTTCTCCATCAATTTTGAAAGATAGTTTTGTAGGGTACATCAATCTGGGTTGGAGGCTGTTTTCCTTTAGGGCTTGAAATACATCACTCCAAGCTCTTCTTGCCTTGAGGGTTTGCATCGAGAAGTCTGCTGTGATTCTGATGGGCTTTCCTTTGTATGTGATTTGTTTCTTTTCTCCCACTGCTTGTAGAACTTTGTTCTTCTGTTGGGTTTCTGGAATCCTAACAAGTATATGCCTATGTGTAGATTTTTTTTGATCAAGGCTAGCTGGAGTCCTATATGCCTCACCTGTCTGTATGTCAAGTTCTTTTCCCCTGCTTGGGAAGTTTTCTGCCATCACTTCTGTGAACAGTTTTTTTATGTCATCTGCGCACTCTCCTGTTTCTTCATTGACTCCAATCAGTCTTATGTTATTCTTCTTTGCATCGTCTAGCAGCTGCTGGATTGATTTCTTGTGTTCCTTTACAATTTTAAAGCAATTTTTCTTTTCCTGGTCACTAATTGCAATCTTATCTTCTGTATGTGACATTCTATCCTCACATTGGTTCATTCTGCTGTGCAGACTTTCGATGGAGTTTTTAATCTGGAAATCCGTTTGCATCTGTTTTATGGATTCCATTTGTTTCCTATGTTGGGATTCCATCCTGTTCCTCAGATCCTCTATTCTTTTTTATCTGTGTCCTCTCTAGATTTATTAATCATGTCTTGCACCATGAACACAATCTTTGCTGTTATCTGAGTAATTATTTCTGATTTCATTTTTCCCAGATCCTCTTTTGTTGTTAGTTCAGAGAGTCCAGGTAGTTGAGTATCAGATTGTTCCATCTCATTTCCCTTTGGGGTTGCTGTAGGTGATCCAGAAGTCTGTTTCTGAGGCTTATTTACGTGTCTTCTCATTTCCACAGGGTAGGGGGTGTGTGCTTCTGGCGCCTGCGTGGCTCACCTTCTCTGCCCTAGGAGCTTGGGATGGCGGTCAGGGAGCTTCCTTCTGGGTGCTGGGACCGGCTCAGCTTCTCTGCCCTAGGAGCTTGGGATGGCGGCGGGGAAGCTTCCTTCCAGTTGCTCTAGTAAATGTTGATTTAGCTGTGCTTTCATGCTGTATTCTTAGCGTTCTCATACTTGAGCTACTTCCCTGGATTTATCACATCAGTCTAGCATAGTATTTAGAGCACAAGTTTTGGAGTCAGCTCTACCTAGATTTGAGTGCCAGCATTGATACTTCTTAGCTTTGTGCCTTCTTGGTTCCTGTTTCCTGTTCCATAAAGCAGACATAATAATCTTTGTTTTGTAAAGTATATAAGTACACAGTATAGTGCCTATTATATATTAAGTGCTTAATAAGTTGTAACAACATTGTCATGACCTTCCTTCTCTTGAAGATCATTATTTTTTCTTTTGTAATTTTTCTTTACCTTTTTGTTTCCTTTCTCTTTTCCCTACCTTCCCTCCCCTCCCCTCTTTTAAAGCTGTGCCCAGCTTCCACCTCCACTTCTAGATTATCAGAATATCCTGGATTTTGTCTTATTTTTTCAGAGTATTTTATTCATGAGTACATAAAAGAATTTTTGCACCTGGCTTTTTCCAGATTGTTACCTCTCTCATGCACTTCTCAAACCAAAGCAATCTATCTTTGGAATCCACCATTCTACTCAAATAGCTTTCATCAAGGTCAGCAGAGACCCTTTTGCTAAATGGAATACCCTTTTCAGTCCCCATCTTACATAACCTTTGCAATCCAAAAAGATAACTTTCTCAGTTTTTAGTTTTTTTCCAGTACTGAGGGTTGAACCCAGGGCCTTCACACCGAGCCACCTCTCCAGCTCCTTTTTGTTTTGAGACCAGGGCCTCACTGTGTTACTAAATTGCCTAGGTTAGGCACAAACTTGCAATCCTCCTATGTCAGTCTCCCAGAGTACTGGGATTATAGGTGTGTATCACCATGCCCAGCTTTCTCATTTTGATTCTTCCTTTAACTTTTGTTTTGGCTTTCCTCTTTCTCCATTACCTTTGAATACTTTTGTTCATTCATTGAGTTGTCAGTATTTCTTAGTGTTTGATTTATAGCTCTTATTTGATATGCACATGAATATATGTAATATGTATGTTAGGAAGCAAAATAGCAAATGAATTCTTATAAAATCATTATCCAATTTACCATCTATTTACTCTAAAGCCTAATTGTTTATGGTTGTATCATAGTTTTTTTTCTGTTGCAGTGCTGGGGATTGGAGCCAGGGCCTTGGAGCCAGAGCTACTCTGCATCATCCACATATTTTACTCAAAAAAATTCAATGTACTTACATGATAACTAAAAAAGGATAGAGAATGTTTTAAAAATATTTGAAAATGCAAGATAATAATCATATTATTCTATTAAGTGATCACTTAATTGCTCAACTGAACAGGATATGTGGGTCTCCACTGGGGGGTGTCTTTCCTAAAGAGTTTCCTATTTGTAATTTTTTCTGACTTTAGTCCATGTCTAACACTGACTTTAGCACCTGCTATCCACTTAAAATGTGATTCTGTATCTTCTGAATTCTAGACACATAGATCTAATCAGGACAACTCTGCATTGGACTTCTCAGCATATCTGAAATAATTTGATGATCATTTCCTCTACCACTCTACTTGTTTTCCTTGTTAGTTACTTTGACCAGTACTCAACCAGTTGTCCTCTCTCTCTCTTTCCCTCTCTCCCCTTCTCTCCCCGCCCTGCTCTCCCCCTGCCTCCCCCCTCCCTCCCCCCTCCCCCCCTCTCCCCCTCTCCCCCCTCCCCCTCCCTACCCCTCCCTCCCCCTCTCTCTCCCCCTCCCCACTCCCCCCTACCCCTCCCCTTCCCCCCCTCTCCCTCTCTCCCTCTCTCCCTCTCTCCCTCTCTCCCTCTCTCCCTCTCTCCCTCTCTCCCTCTCTCCCTCTCTCCCTCTCCCCTCTCCCCCTCTCCCTCTCTCCCTCTCCCCCCTCCCACCCTCTCCCCCTCTCTCCTTCTCTCCCTCTCTCCCTCTCTCCCTCCCTCTCTCTCCCCCCTCTCTCTCCCTCTCTTTCCCTCTCTCTCTCTCCTTCTCTCCCTCCCCCTCCTCCTCCCTCCCTCCCTCAAGATTGTATGCTTGTGTATGCTTGTGAGGTAGGCACATCGCCACTGATCTAAATCCCCAGCCCTATGTATTTCTTATGTCCTCCCCCTCTTAGGCCTCATATCAATTAATCATTAAATCTTAATATTTATTTTCCTCCTATTCACTTTCCATCTTTCCTACCATTATAGCTGCTGTCCCCCTGCCTCCTAACTCATGTCCACATGATCATTGTCAGTTTGCAATTCATGTTCCTTTAAGGATAAAGTCCAAACTTCTGAGCATGCCACAGTTTTTTATATTCCTTGCGTACATCTTCTGTTCGTTCCTTTGTATTCATAGTTTTATCAGTTTCCTTCTGGCCCAGTCTCCAGCTGTGCATTCTGAACTACTGTACTTGGAATTCTTGAATGTGCTCTCTGTCTTTTATAATTAGGGTTCTGTCTTCCCGGACCTTTTTTTCCCCTCTTTCCCAGAGTGTTCTGTGCCCCTGCCTTTACCACTGTTTGCCCATTTAAGACCTATTCATCTTTTAGGTAGCAATTTAAACATCACTTCTATCGATCTTCAAACTTAGGTTTAGGTACTAATCCTCTGTGCTCTTAGAGGCCCCTGTTGTTACCTCTTACCTCTTTCTGGGTACAGATTGAGTGTGTCTTATCTGAAATTTTGTGCGTGAAACAGTTTTACAGTGATTTTTCTACCTGTGCTGTCATTTGCTTACAAAGGTATATGTTGAAACATTTCAAATTTGAGATTATTGAGTTAGGAGTACTCAGCCTGTACTTCCTATACTTAATTGTGATTGCCTATTTACTTGTTTGTTTGTGTCTCCCTGTAGCCTTAAAATCTTTAAGATCGGGAACTGTATTTTCTTCACCTGTGTGTTTTCACAGCATAATAACAGTGCTTAGCCTATAATAGATACTCAGTATACATCTGTGAACTCATCTAATCATGGAATACCATAGCTACTTCCAAGAGGGTCTTGGTCTTAGTATTTCACAGTAGTATCTCCCTAAGCAGGAGAGCATTTTAGCTATTCGCTCTCTTTTTAAAAATCAGTACATACTGATTACAGTTATCATGGAGAGTTTGTACATGTATATAGCACACCTTTTTTTGTCTCCGTCCCTGCTCCCTCTAACACGTATTCCTCTTCCCATTTCCATTATTTCTATTTTTCTTATGAATTCACTCTTGGGGGTTAAAATATAACTATCATGTGCAATAATATTAAAATTTACTGAAAAATTGACTTTTATACTTTTATGATGTTTCTTGCTTCTTCCATGCTATTGAATGATTGTATTACAGACTTTGTCTGAAGGAAATAGTTACTAAAATATGCAAATGGAGTTCTGTCTGAAAGACAGCTTTTTTTTTTTGGTACTGGGGATCAAACTCAGGACCTTGTGCTTGCAAGGCAGGCACAGTGCTGCTGGCTAAATTCCCGGCCCAGAAAGAACTTTTTGTGTGCTTGGGTTTTTATCAGACCATTAAAGGTTTTCTTGAATGAATATATATTGAAAATCTAAATAATTGCCAGTATTAAAGTAACATTTTTTTCTATCGTGAATAGTCAGCTGTATAGCTGTTATGCTGTAGATTTTGGAATGACATACTGCTCAATATTTAAAATAATCCCTGATCTTTGAAATAGAAAATTTACAAATTCTGTTGTTGCAGTAGATCACATTAAACAAACCACATAATTTTCTTTTTCTTTTTTTTTTTTTTTGGTACCGGGTATCGAACTTGGGTCCTTGCACTTGCGAGGCAGGCGGCGGAACCACTGAGCTAAATCCCTGGCCCAAGCCACATAATTTTATTTAGGTAAATGTATTCAACTGTGTTTGCCTTATAAATAAAACCAATTCAAAAATGAAATCTATGAGATTTAAGCATATTTGAATATTGTAGATATTGTTACATTTTATCATTTACTGGAAGGGAATTGGGGAGCAATAAAAGAAGAGGCATTGGTGGAAATATTTGGAAAGGTGAATTTATGACTTTTCAATGAAAATTCAGACTACTGGGTATGTGGTACTATACTTACATTTATAAATAAATTATGTTCATAGTTACCAAGACTGTGCCACTCATAGGCACTAAATGTGTGAATGATTCAAAGTAGTATGATATGAAGCATTTTTAAATTCTTTTTTCAATCCTGAGGCATTGAATGTGCAGTGAAAACAAAAGTATCTGCACAGAACAAGAAGTATTATTAAACTTTTTCCTGAAAATCCTATTGCAACGAACCACGTCTTCCATTCTCCAGTGCAGATTTTATTTTCCTGTGTGCATAGAAAAACACGTAATACTTTTCTCAAAGAAATTACCATTAGCATTCAAACCAATGACATGGATTTGTTTATATGTTTACCCTCTAGTAAACTATAAAATCTTGAAATCTAGCTATTGGATCTAGCATTGTGCACATGACATAGTCAATGTTTGATGAATTGAGACTAAGAACCTCTTGGTATATATTCCTGAACATATATGTCTTCAGAATTCAACTGGATTTAAAAAAAAAATAGGTGCATTATTCGTAGTTGATAAGTATTAATCATTGCCAGGTCTTTCAGAATCCTTTTCAGAGTGTTCTTTTTTTTTAAAACTTTCTTTCTTTGGTCATTTTTTTTTTCTCTCTTTTTCTTTTTTTTCCCCCCATTAAGTTTATTGGTACATTTTAGGTATACAATAAAGTTACATTGATCATTGGGAGCTTGTACCTTTACATGATGTATCTTGGTTCTTATTTTTCCCCTTGCCCTGCCGTTCCTTCAACCCCTCCACTCCTCTCTATTTACAAAGACTTTGTTTCCATTTTTTCCTTTTCTCATATTTTTTCCTTCCCTTCTTTCCCCTACTCCTTTTCTTTTTGTTGGAGATTGAACCCAGGCAGGGCCTTGCATATGCTAAGCATGGGCTCTACCATTGAGTTAAATCCCTAGTCCCACTATATTTTATTACTTAGATATTTGCTAACATAACTAAAACTTTTAAAGATTAAAAAAAGCTTCTGTAGGTGAATGTTTTATAGATAATGGAATGTTTTTATGGAAAGTTAGTGGAAAATACTTATTTTCATGTGTTGTTTTCATGTTGATTAGATTGGCTCTCTGATTAAATTGAGATTACATTATACAACTATGACAGTACTTGCTAAAAAGTTGACTTAGGCATTTAGGCAGTTTGCTGAGGGAGATGACTGGCAGTTCTAATGACAGTACTGTATTCTGTTCAGGTTTATCAGTCTGCATTTCTATTGACTGGATTTGGATGAATCTAATGATTGTTGAATTTTTCTTAAATGGTTAGGAAGGCCTGTAAAACTATAGATTGAATAACAAGCAGATTATTTTCTTTGTTAAGCTAATCACTGTGAAGTTGTGTATGTGTTGTAATTTATTTTTAGATGGCTTTTAGTGTTTTTATGCATATATATTTTATGTTAAACTTCTGAGGTAATATACTCCAGATTGTCTTTACTTTTTTTTCTAAAATTCTACTGGAATTTTCTTTTAAATTTAAACAAATAAGTAGGCTTACCAAGCCTACATACATGTGTTATTTAAAAAATATATATATATTGGGCCAGGGATTTAGCTCAGTGGTTTCACCTCCTGCTGCGCAAGTGCAAGGACCCGAATTTGATCCCTGGTACCAAAAAAAATATATATATATCAATATGTATATATACTGTATACTGAATTTCAAAATGGCACTAATTTGCTCACTAATACAGAATATTTTTAGTTTCTTTATTATCTTATGTTACTGAGAATTGGACCCAGGGCCTTGGTATCCTAGGCAAACAATCTGCCACTGAACTACATCCCTAGGCTCCTTTAAAATTATTTAAAAAAAATTTTTTTTTGGTATTGGAAATTGAACTAGGACCTTGTGTTTGCCAGGCAGGCGCAGCACCACTGAGCTACATCCCTGGCCCCTAAAATATATTTATTTTGAAACAGGGTCTCACCACATGGCCCAGGCTGGCCTAGGACTTGGGATCTTCTTGCATCAGCCTTCTGGGTAGCTAGGATTACAAGCATGCAACACCATACCTCGCTTATTTTTTCTTTTATTAATAACTCACTACTGCTACTAAGTCTTGATATGAATCTAAGTTTTTAAAAAAATGATTGCTTGGGGCCAGGGATTTAGCTCAGTGGTTCCGGTGCCTGTCTCACAAGCACAAGGTCCCAAGTTCCATCCCCGGTACCTAAATAAATAAATAAATAAATAAATGGAAATAAAACACAAAGAAACAAAATAACCAGGAAAAAAAAAATGACTGCTTTAGAAAAGGCCATAGTTAGCAAACATTAATTGTGGCAGTTTAAAGAATGAGTTATTTTAATCTACAATTTTTATAGTTGAATCCATGACTTAGAATTGACATGAATTTTAGGGGTTAAACTAATAAAAACTTTTAAAACTTGTAAGTGGCATTGTTAATTTATAATTAACTTTAGTTTCTCAAGCCTAATATTGCTAATAATTTTGTTGAAATATGTGAACTACTAATGATTAACATTAATTGTTAATATTGAATCTCAATAGTTTTGTGAGGTGATATTTTGGTTCACTAAAGGTATAATAGATAATACTAATGGTACATAGGACAAAAATATTCTGATTTTAGTATATGTGCTGTCAAAGTCAAGCAGTAGTGTCTTACATGAAGAAATGGTTCATAGGCCCTATGATGAAAATCTTGGTTCATTAAAGCTAGAGCTGAATAACAGCTGCACTCTGATGGCAGGACTAGTCAGGTCAAAAAACAGTCTCTTCCACAAAGTAGGATATCTAAGGCAAATGGAGCTCTAAACACTGAATGTTGTTGCTACACTGCTGAGCTTGTAAAACCTTGCTCAGTAGTACCATGTAGATTTTTTTTAGTCAACAATATAGATTTCAAAGACCACTCATTCCATCAAGGAAAGGTAATTTCAATCTTGATTTATACCAGTCAGTAAACCCATTAATATGAATTTCAGTAATGGCATTTGAAATTCATGCCCATAAATAGCCACTTGGGGAGCATAAATAGCCATTATTAGGGTGCAGTTTAAAATTATACATTAGATGGTACTATTATACTGAAGTTTGTTTTTTTTTTTACGTCAACAACTGAACATTTATTGACAAAGTGCCAAGCATTTAGTAAGGCTCTTTTATGTGTTAGTTCATTGAATCCTCACTGTAACCATATACTATAAAAAAGTCATCATTATTTTTCAGTATAATATTTTGAATAGCTGATCGGGTTCTGTATATAAAATAAATTCTTTGTAATTTCCTCATCTCTGTCCTCAATCCTTCATATACCACTGCCCTCTTTACCTCAACCCTCAAATCATTACTAGTTTCTTATGCTTGTAGTTTCTTTATACATATTCAAGAAAGTATATTTTTATTTTTCTTCTGATTTTCTATAGATGAAGCATACTAATCATAATTTTCATTTTGTTTTTGATTTTAGTACATTTTATTAAAATTTTCACATATGCAGAAAAGTTGAATACAGTGAATCACAAACTCCACCTAAATTTAACATTTTTAATATTTTGCTATAGTCTTTTGCTTATTTTGCACATATATGTAAGATGAGCAAAATGCATGTACCCATATATATATATTTTTTTAACCTAAGCCATTTTAACCTAAGACATTTAATTATAAATGTCATGGCACTCCATCCCTAAATACTTCCATTTTATAAGGTAAATTACCAGCAAATCAATGAAGAACCTTTTTTTTTTTTTTTGGTACCAGGGATCAAACTCAGGACCTTACACTTGCAAGGCAGGCAGCGGAACCGCTGAGCTAAACCCCTGGCCCTCAATGAAGAATCTTAAGCAAAGAATGGCGTGATTGATTATAATTACTATTTGACTGGGTAAAAAATGCTTTTGAAGAATATAAGACTAGGGGCAGTTAGGCCAATTAAGTTCCTGTATTAGCCCAGGTGAAAAAGAAGACAGAAACAAAACAGTGGATTTGGTAGTAGTTTGTAGTTTGATGGGATGAAAAAAATAAAGTCAGCTGTTTATATTTGTTCAGAAAAATTCTAGACAAGATGTCTTGGCTCATCTTTTTTTTTTTGGTATCAGGGATCGAACTCGGGTCCTTGAGCTTGCAAGGCAGGCGGTGGAACCACTGAGCTAAATCCATGGCCCTTTGCTCATCTTTTATAGAATTATCTTTCTTCTTGCCACTCAGTGTGTTGGTCTGGCTTATTATAAGGCAAAGTAATGAGCATTTGTTTCTCTTTATACCTGGCACTGCATGCCAGTTACTTAGCATGTTATTTAATTTTTCCAGTAACTCTGTAAAGTATTATCTTTATTTTTGGAGATGAGGAAATTGAAGTGCAGAGTTGTGAAGTAGTTTGTTAAGGATCATATTGCTGTAAAGTGGCAGATCTAGAAATTTAACATGGGACTAACTTTTAAGTCAGTCATTACGTGATTATTTTCCAGTTTGTCTCATGAAGTGGAAAAATTATGTTAATGTTTTTTCTCTAAATATATTTGTTACTCTTAATCATGTGATCATCATACTTAGACAAATAAAATGTCCAAGAATGCCACATTTTCTGATAGAGCTTATCTTTGAATTGAAGAGTAAGTAACACCTGCTGTTATGGTTTATACTAGATGTCCATGTAAAACCTCATGTGATCATAGGTGGGACCTTTGGAGGGTGATTGGATTATAGGTGTATTATAGCTGACTTGCTGTTAGAAAGTGGGGCCTGGTTGGAAGAGACAGGTCATACTAGGCATGATCTGGAAGGTTATATCTCCTTTCCTGGCTCTTCTCTTGACTCTCTACTTCCCTATTGCCATGACACAATCAACTTCTCTGCTATGTCCCTCTGCCATAAAGTATGTTACATGCCTACACCTAACTTTGGAGATGGCAAGGAATTTATAGTCTTTCCATATGCTTAAGAGAACTGGAATGAATATTAATTAATGTGTAACCTTACTGACAAGCACATGAACTTTAAGAGGGCAATGTACAATTATTCATGGTTGATTAGTACAGTCATTTATTTTAAAGTCAAGCATCTCTGAAAAAAATCCTGTTTCGATTAGATTAAGGATTTTGATGCTGAAAGAAGAACTAGTAACTGACAATGTTAAGTGCATTAAATGAGAGGTATCAGCTGGTTAATTTGGGCCTACTTCTTTTATGTTTTGTTCATTACATTTTTGTAAGTATTGTTAAAAAAGATTTACTCTCATGTGTTGGCCTAGGTGAGGATCGCAAGTTCAAGCCTAAACCGGAGCAACTTAGTACGAACCTGCCTCAAAATAAAAATAAGAGATGTCGGATAGGAGCCAGGGCTATAGGTCAGAGCAAAAGCCCTGGGTTCAATATCCAGTACTGCCCCTCCCCTCAGAAGAGAAAGTTTCAAAAATCATTTATCCAAAATATGTTTAACAGTGACACCAATGAAAGGTCTCAAAAATCACAAAAGCGCTAATTGGTAGAATATGTGGTAATAAAAAATATCACCATATTTTATGTTATATAGACACATACTAGAAGTTTTTTAGAAGTGTATAATTTTGGAAAATTTGGAAGTAGTACAAATAAATATTTTGAAGTTCAGCTTCAATCTGGACTTCTAAATTTTTATGATGAGTGCTTAATATATATAGATATAATTCTTTAAAAAATTATTAGTACATGTATGTGGTACATAATAAATACATTCATTGTGGGTAGTTGCTACCATGTACATGATACATCTTGATACTTTTTATGTCTCCATCCCCTCTTTTTTCCTCCACCTTCCCTCCATGTCTCGGTCCTTTGCCTATTTGCAAAGGATCTATCTCCTTGTTTCCTTTTATCTTTTATTTTGCTCTTTAGTTTATTTATACTTTGGGCTTCTTATATAAGAGAAACCATGTAATATCTAAGCTTGTGTGACTGATCAGTTTCACTCAATATTATGGTCTCGAGGTGTATCCATCTTCCCATGACTGAAGTTTATTCTTCTGTATAGCAAGATAGTACTCCATTGTGTATAAATACCACATTTTCTTTGTCATCTGATAATGGACATATAGGCCCCTTTCAAGATCTAGCTGTTATGAATTGTGTTATGGGTATGCATGGATCACTGAAATGTCTTTAACTTGGGAAGATATGTAGAAAGGGAATAGCTGGGTTGAATAGAATTTCTACTTTTAGTTTTTTGAGGAATCTCCATACTGATTTCCATAGTGGTTGTACTAGTTTACATTCCCACCAACAATCTAGGAGGGTTCCTTCCTCCTCACCCTATCCCTGCAGCCTTACCAGCATTTATTGTTATTTGATTTCTTGATGATGGCCATTCTCTGTGGAATAAGATGGAATCTCAGTGTTGTTTTAATTTGCATTTTTATAATGGCCAGCAATATTGATCATTTTCTCATGTATTCATAGACCATTTGTACTATTCATTTCAGTTGCCCATTTTTCAGTTGGGTCTTTTAGAAGTCTAATTTAAAAAATTCTTTGCTGTTGCAATGTGTGACTATGGCTGCGCAGAGGATGAGATATATTACTCAGAGATGATTTAATTAAATCACCAAGAACTCAGGGGGTCTTCTTCTTAGGCATGAAAGAGCCTCAGGGAAACAGCAACCAACTGAGACCTCCATGATTATTTTTTTGTAACTCAAGAACATAAGAACAAAGACATAGATGAAAAGCAATTGCAACATATTGTATAGGAGTGTTGGTTAGGCGGAAAGGCCCAAGAAAGGATTGCCTGCTACCTGATGTATGTTAATCTAGTTTAAGCAAACTTACCAGACAGGAAGCTTATTGGAGGCCAGGAGGACACAATGACCAGAGCAAACGTCTCTTGCGAATAACCTGTTGATTCTTCTGACTGTTTCCTGCCATGTGTTCTAATCTTTAACTATGCATTCCAGAAGCCTGGAAACTGTTGTTCCCCAAGGTCCTTTCCTCCAGCATTCATATAAAGCATCCCTCTGGTCAGAGTTTCCCATACTTTACATGTTCTAGATGTTAATTGTCTGTGCAAGGTGTAGCTAACAAATTTTTTTCCCATTCTGTAGGTTGTCTTTTCACTCTGTTGTTCCTTTAATGGGCAGGCACTTTTTAATTTGACATAAGCTTTTTTGTTGATTCTTGATACTTCTTATACAGTCAAGGTTGTGTTCAGAAAGTCCTTGCCTATGACTATGACACCTGTTTTATCTTGCAGCAGGTTGTTTGCATTTTAATATTTAAATCTTGGATCCATTTTGAGTTTAGTAGATGTTGAGAGATATGGGCCTAGAATTAATCTTCTGCATATATGTGTATAGCCAGCTTTCCCAGCAACGTTCCTTAAAGAGACTGTCTTCCAGTATATGTTTTTGGCCCCTTTGTCAAAGATCAGGTGGCTGAATGTGTCTAGGGTTGTTTTGTTCCATTGATCCACGTGTCTGTTTTTGTGCCAGTATCATGCCATTTTTATCACTGCAGCTTTTTGATATAACTTCAAATGTAGGATTGTAATTCTGCTTTTTTTTTTTTTTGGTACTGGGGATCAAACTCAGGACCTTGCACTTGCAAGGTGGTGGAACCACTGAGCTAAATCCCTGCCTGTGATGCTTCTTGCTTTATTCTTTTTATACAGGATTGCTTTTGCTGTTCTGGGTCTTTTCTGGTTCCATATGAAATTTAAGATTGTTTTCTCTAGTTTTGTGAGCAATGTTGTTGGTACTTTGATTGAGATTGCATTTAATTTATCTTCCAGTTTGGGGAATATGGTGATTTTGACAGTGTTGGTTCGCCTATCCAGGAACAGAGGATGTATTCCCATTTTTTAATGTCCTCTTTGATCTCCTTTTTCAGAGTGGACATAATATTTCTACATATGTGAAGTTACAAATCTTCAGCTTTGACCAATATTTGTGTATTTCTCTATTGGTGGTATAAACCGGAGTTCAATTTCTTCTCAAGGCATACTCTTTATTTTTTAATTATGGTAAAATATGTAGCATGAAGTACCATGTTAGCCATTATTTAAGTATAATTTGTTGATATCAGAGTACATTCACATTGTTGTGCAAAACCATCACCACTGTTCATCTCCAGAACTTTTTCATCATCCCAAACTGAACTAGTGAAACAATAACTCTCCATTCTTTCTCATCCCCAACCTCCATTTTGTTTTCTATGAGTTTGACTTAACTCTAGATAGCTCCTATAAATGGAATCGCTGCTTTTTCTTCTGTTTGGCTTATCATTTAATGTAGTGTCTTCAAGATTCATCTATGTTGTAGAATGATCCAGAATCTACTTCCTTTTAAAGGCTAAATAATACTTTATTGTGTGTATGTACTACATTTTGCTTATCCATTCATCTATCAGTGGATACTGGAGTTGTTCTACGTTTTGTCGGCTATGAATATTGGGAGACCCTGCGTTCAATTTGTTTGGCTATGTACTCTAATGGAGTTGCTGGATAAAGTGATAATTTTATTTTAACTATTTTGAGAAATCATACACTGTTTTGCATAGTAGCTGCGCCATTTTGCATTGCCACTATCAGGGAACAAGTGTTCTAGTTTTTCCATGTCCTTGTCATTACTGCTTCTGCTTTTTTGTTCATTTTGGAAAAATTGCCTTCTTAATAAATATGAAGTAGTATCTTACAGACTTTTTTATTCATTTTTATTTTCCTAAAATTTCTTGTCCATGTTTTTGAGTAGACATGTTTTTTTTTTTAAACTCAAAAGCAGTGTTGCTCATCATATGTCAAGGCCATGATGTAGCTTTGTAAGAAAATGCCAGAGTGTCTTCCAAAGTGACTTTATTATTCTCCATCCCTATCGGCAATAAATGAAACTTCCCCGTTTGTGTCATCTTTGCCAGCATTTGGTATGGACATTGTTTTGGATTTTAGCTACTTTAATAGTTGTGCAGTAGTACTTCACTACTGCTTTAATTTTAATTTGCAATTTCCAAATGGCGTAAGATGTTAAACAACTTTACATATATATATTTTATTTCTAGTTCAGATATTTTGTTCTTTTTGCGGGGGGGTATATGTGCTGCTGAAGCAAACACTTTTGCCCATTTTTTAATTGGGGTATTTTCTTATTCAAGTTTAAGAGCTCTTTGTATATTGTAGATACAGTCCTTTCTCAGATATATTTTGTATGTTTTCTCTAAGTCTGAGGATTCTCTTTTCCTTGCCTTAATATGTTTTACAGAGCAAAAACTTTTACTTTTAATGAGGTATAACTTACCCATATTCTCTTCCATGCTTCATGCTTTTGACATCTAAAAACTTAGTGCCAAACCCAAGATTGCTGAAATTTTCTTGTACTATATCCTGTCTTTTTTAGAAACTTGTAGTTTTACTTCTGACATTTAGATCTGTGATTTGTTTTGCATTAACTTTTGTGAAACTTCACTGTATAGATCAGTTTTTTCATGAGGATGCCCATGTTGTTCCAGCGCAATTGGATTGCCTTTGCTCATTTCACAAAAATCAGTGAATTGTATTTCAGTAGTATATTTCTGGACTATTATTTCTGTTCCATTGATCTGTTTGTCTGTTGTTTAACCCATACCACCACACTGTCTTTATTACTGTAGCTGTGTAGTAAGTCTTACAGTTAGGTAATATCAGTCTTCTAATATTGTTAATTCTCCTTCAGTAGAGTTTTAGCAACTTTGATCTTTTGTCTGTGTATGTGAACTCTAAAATTAGCTTACTGATAGCCACAAAGTAATTTTCTGGAGTTTTGATAGCAATTATATTGAATCTATAAATTGGGGAGAATTGACATTTTAATGATATTAAGTATTTCTATACGTGAATATAGAATATCCCTTCATTATTTAGATCTATCATTTCCTTCATCAGATTTTTCTAATTTTCCTTTTTTTTTTTTTGGTACCGGGGATCGAACTCGGGACCTTGCGCTTGAGAGGCAAGCGCCGGAACCACTGAGCTAAATCCCCAGCCCCTCTAATTTTCCTTTTAAAGATCCTGTATATGTATTGATTAATTTACGCTTATCTACAGTGTGTGTCACTTAATTGTGGGGGTAAATTCTGAGAAATCTATTAGGTAATTTCATCATTGTGCAAACATCATAGAGCATACTTCATAAACTGATAAAGCTGTGATGATACTAGATGTAATCTTATGGGTCCACCATTATATATGTGGTTTGTTATTGAGCAAAATGTCATTTTTGTGTGTATTTATTTATTTTGATACTAATGAACGTAGTGTTTTTGATATCAGATTCCCTAGCCCTTTTATTTTTCATTTTGTGACAGGGTCTCGCTAAGTTACCCAGGCTGGCCTCCAACTAGTGATCCTCCTTCCTTAGCCTCCCAAATACCTGGGATTACAGGTGTATGCCACACCCTGATGTCTTTACCTAGTTTTGATATTAGCGTAATGTTGTTCTCACAAAATGAATTAGGATGTGTTCCTTTTTTTCTATTTTCTGGAATATATTATAGAAATTTAGTATTATTTCTTCCTAAAATGTTTGATAGAATTTACCAGAAAATCATATGGGCCTGGTTTTTTGGGGGGGGGCGGGTAGGGGTGATTATTGATTATCTGTATAAGTATGTTTATTTAGAGTATTTTTATTTGTGGGCATAGAGTTGTTCTTAATATTCTTATCTTTTTAATGTTGAAGATATCAATGGCAAAGACAACTGTTTCATTTATTATATTGGTACTGTAATTTGCGTTTTTGTATTTCTTGATTAGCCTGGTTAGAGTTTTAGTAGCTTTCTTGATCTTTTTCTTTACCAATTTCCTATTTATATTTTCACTGGTATCTGCCATAACATTTAATTTTTTTCTTTTCACCTTAGATTTGTCATTTCTTTCTCACTTCCTATAGTGGAAACTTAAGACTATTTAATTTATACCTTCTTTTCTAATATATACATTCAGTTTTATAAATTTCCCTGTAAGCACTGCTTTTGCTGTATCTCACAAATTTTGAAAATTGTACTTTCACATAGTAAAATAAAAATTTGAATTTCTCTGGAGACTTCTTTGACCTATGAATTATTTAGAAATGTTGTTTGATCTTCAAATAATTGGGAAATTTCCAGTTTTCCATTACTGATTTCTGGCTTAATTGTGTTGCTTCTATTCTTTTAAATTTGTTAAGGTTTATTTTATGATCCAGAATGTGGCCTGTCTCAGTGAATGTTTTACTTGAGTTTGAGAAGAATGTGTCTTATGCTGTTGAATGAAATAGTTGATTCTTATCAATTTTATCCAGTTAAATGATGGTGTTGCTTAGTTTTAACTGTGTCCTTACTGTTACTCTGTCAACTGGCTCTAATAATTCCTATTAAGAGGATATTGAAATCTCCAGCTATAATAATGGATTTCTCCCCGCTGTCCTGTCAGGTTTTGCCTATCATATTTTGGCACTTTTTGTTATATACACGCACATTGAAGATTGTTGTATCTTGTTAGAGAACTAACCCTTTCACCATTATGTAATAGCCCTCTTTATCCCTGATAAACTTTAATTCTAAAGTTCTGAAATAAATACAGCTATTGCAGTGAAATTTGAAGTGTGAGCATGGTATGTCTTTTTCCATCTTACAGCTGTGTGTGTGATTGTGTGTGTGTTTGTGTGTGTGTGTGTGTGTTTATGTGATGGTCTTTTTTTAAGATATGTCAAAAGTACAGCAATGCAGTTACTTCCTTGAGGCATTCTAAACCAGTAGAGGTACTGTATTCTTTTGTGGCCATGTAATTTAATGGTATCACTTACTTAAATATGAACTTTTAAATATATTCTTTGTGTCTTGTAATATAGATATTCTCATCATGACATCTGTATCTCTTATTCCTCTTATTTTACCTTTGCATATTGTTGAGATTACCTGTATCTGCTGTAAGTGTAGATCTGTTTCTCCCCTCTTCCTCTTTTTTTGTGATTTGTTTTTGGTACCAGGGATTGAACTCAAGACCTTGCACTTGCGAGGCAGGGGCCGGAACCACTGAGCTAAATCCCTGGCCCCGAATCCCTATGTTTGTTTCTTTAGTTTTTTTTGAGATTGAACCCAGGGCTTTGAATGTAATAGGCAGGTGCTCTAACACTGAGCTATATCCCCCCAGCCCTCTTCCTCTTTTACATTTTCTATCCTGTCTTCCAATTTCTTTACCAGCCTTCAATACCTTGCCCACATTCTCTTCCTCAATACCTTTTAATTCCTTTCCAAAATCTGTATAGTCACTGTATAGTCCATAGTCCAGGCTAGCCCTGAACTTAAAATGATCCTCTTGTCTCCACCCTCTCAAGTGCTGAAATTATAGGTGTGTGCCACCACGCACGTTCAGCTCACTCTGTATATTTTCTGAGAATATTAAAATGGTCCCTTGACTTTAATTTTCCTATGAACAGTTGGTTCTCCCTTGCTTCTGCTAGAAAGTACAGTATACTGGAGACAAAATTTTCTGTGTTGATTCAAAAATCTTGAAGTTTCAAGATCATTGACTTGAAGATGACTGAGTAACGTTTCCCAGTTTGAGACTATGTGACATGGAGAATATATACTTTATCATTTCAGTTAGAACACTTTCAGATTTAATGTGAATTTAAGTTCATTTAGTTGTAATGTATTGAAAACAGATATAATAGTTTTAATCAAAAGATTAAAGATTAATTTCCTAAGGATTTTTATAGGATTAGGAATTTTATATAAAAGTCCAAAAGATCAGTTTTTTGTGGGTTTTTTTCCCTGATATCGGGGATTGAACTCAGGACTGTGCTTGCGAGGCAGGCACAATACCACTGAGCTAAATCTCCAGCCCAAATATATTATGAGACATTCTTATTTTTTTTCCCAGTACCGGGGATTGAACTGAGGACCTTGCTCTTGCAAGGCAGGTGTGGTTCTGCTGAGGTAAATCCCTGGCCCCTTAATGGATCAGTTTCGAACCCTTGAAATTATTAAATTTCAATGTCTGTAAATCCTTTTCCACTATTTGTATGAATTTTTAAAATCCACAGCTGATGCCACATGAAAAGGAATGAAAAATATATTACCACTCCAGTACAAATCACCCAGTATTCAGCTGTCTATTTTGTTCACAAATCTGTAATTTGGCCAGGTTTTGGCAGGGAAGTTTGTTGCCTGATGTAGTTCTGCTGGCATAACTCAACTCCAGCTAGAGGTTCCATTCCTAACGTAACTCACATGGCTGGTAACGTGGCATTGGCTGTCTGTTTGTATTCTTCGTATGTGCCTCTTTATGGGACACCCTGGTCTTCACAGCATCATGGCTGGGTGTCAAGAGTGGAACATCCCAAGAAACAGTGTTTTAAGAAATAAGAAGGGGCAACTGCTAATTTTTAAAAGTCCTGACCTTAGAAATACAGATAGCTTCATTTCTACCATCTTATATTGATCAAATATCACAGAGCTCAGATTCTAGGAGGAACAGACATAGGACTCAAGCTTTTAGTAGAAGGGAGGAGTGTCAAAGAAATTTGGAGCCATGGTTTTAGGAGATATGGGACTTAGACAAAATTATTAGTTGATACACTCAATTTGCTCCAAAAAGGGAATTGTGTTGGTACTGTTCTTATTCAAATATTATTTTTAAACAAAATTTTAAAAATCTTTTTACCATTTAAAACATTCTGAACAGTACATTTTGGATTATTAAAAACTATGCTAGACGTGGTGGCACACACCTGTAATTCCAGTACTTGGGGAGGCTGAAGGCAGGAAGATTCTAAATTGAAGGCCAACCTGGGCAACTTAGATAAAGTCTCAAAATTTTTAAATAGGGCTGGTGATGTAACTATGGCAGAATACTTGCCTAGAGTGTGTAATTTCTAATATTGTAGAAATAATATAAAGTCAAACAGTATTTACAAGTCAGGCACAGTGGTTCACGTCTGTTGTCCCAGCTACTCATGAAGCTGGGCAAGAGAATTTCTTGAGCCCAGGAGTTTTAGGCCAGCCTTAGAATGAAATGACAGGCCACATAATAGAGAAAAAAATACTTGCAATGTATAAAGCTAATAAAAGATTGCCTCTATAATATACAAAATTCTTAAAAGCCCTCAATTGAAAAATGAGCAAAAGATGTGCTCAGCATGCACAAGGGTCTGGATTCAACCCCCACCACCGTCACCAAAAAAAAAAAAAGCAGACAAAAGATCTAAACAGAGGCAGTGGATATAGCTCAGTGGTAGAGCACTTACCTAGCACCTGCAAGGCCCTGTGTTCAATTTCTTGCACCACAGCAAGGGGTGGGGCTGGGGAGGGGTGTTCAATATAATATATCATTAGAAAATTGCAAATTAAAATACCTGTTAGAGGTCCCAAACCTTAACCATATCAAATGCTGTCAAGAAAGAAAAGAAATCAAACAATTACAAATGCTGGCATAGCTGTAGTGAAAAAGGAACACCCCTTTGTTGTTGATGAGAATGTAAACTAGCACAACCATTATGGAAATCAGTATGGAGATTTCTGAAAGAACTGAAATAAATTCCACATGACCCCTGTAGGTATCTTCTCCCAAAAGCTTAAGACATCACTCTACAGCAATACATGCATACTAATGTTTATAGCAGCACAATTGGTAGTAGCTAAGTCCTAGAAGCAGCCTGTATGCCCATCAACAGACGATTGGATAAAGAAAATATGGTACCTGTATATAATGGAATACCACTCAGCTATAAAGAATGACAAGTTGGAGACATTTGTAGAAAAATGGATGCACCTGGAAAATATAATGTTCAGTGAAATAAACCAGACACACAAGCTTAAATAACATATGGTATCCCTGAGTGAGGCAAAGAAAGAAAATTATAAAAGATGGCTAGAAAGGAATAAGGAGTTGGATCTCTTGCAGTAAGGAAGTGGTCCAAGAAAACAAGTGTAAAGGGTGAGGAGGAAGGGAAGGAGAAATAAGTAGAATAAGGATAAGCCATGTACAGGAACCTAATAATGTCAGTGAATATAACCATTATGTGCCATAACATGAGCTAAGATTAATAATATCAACAAGAATGAAAATGGGAATGGGAAATAGGAGGGAGGGAGAGGGCAGGGAAGGGGATTTAAAGAAAAAAGTAACAAGCTGTATTATGTACTCGTACCTACTTCCCAAGGTGATTGTAAACTGGATGTGCTGCAACATGTACGTACTAATGAAATTTTAAAAAATAATCATAAAACAACCCATGGAGGGTCAGGTCCTAATATAAAGTAGCATAGTATTTGAATATAACCTATGCATATCCTCCCATATACTCTAGGTCATCTCTAGACTACATAGAATACCTAATACAGGGCCGGGGATTTAGCTCAGTGGTGCTGTGCCTGCCTGGCAAGCACAAGGTCCTGAGTTTGATTCTGGTACCAGAAAAAAAAAAAAAAGAATACCTAATATAACGTAAATGCTACACAAGTATTTGTTGTATATTGCTTAGGAAATAACGTCAAGTAAAAAGTCTGTTCAATACAAATGCAAATTTTTTGGAAAAAATAAGTAGCAAAGTATAATTACCATTATTTCTACATGTACACTAAGTGTTATATTGCCTAGTGAAAATAATGATTATTAATATATTGACTATTTTTGCTTTTGACTATTCTAAACAATGCTGTTACGAACATTGGTGTATACGTATCCAAGTCCCTACTTTAATTTCTTTAGGATATATCACTAGTAATAAAATGGTTGGCCTGTGTGGTAATCCTGTGTTTAATTTTTAGAGAAACTGCCATACTATTTTCCACATGGCTGTATCACTTTGGATTTCCACAAAGGTTATAATATCTCTACATTTCTCTCAACATGTATATTCTGCTTTTTCATAACCATCCTAAAGGGTATGAAAGAGTATCTTACTGTGTTTTGATTTGCATTTCCCTGGTTCTTAGTAATAGTAAGCATCATTTCATGTGCTTATTTGTTATATATCGTACGTATGTATGTATGTATGTATGTATGTATGTATGTATGTATTTATTTATTGGTACCAGGGATCAAACTTGGGACCTTGTGCCTGCGAGGCAGGAGGCGGAACCATTGAGCTAAATCTCTGGCCCCATGTTATTTATATATATATTTTTTTAGATATCAGTACAGGTCCTTTTCCTATTTTTAATCGAGTTCTTTGGGTTATTTGTTGTTTTTGAATATATCTTTTAAAACTTAAGAATTAACCCATACTTACTGATTGGTGGAAACTTTTACCTATTTTGGATATTGATCCCTTACTATTCTCTACTGTAAATATTTTCTCCTTGTCCCATCTCTTATACTACATTTGCAGTATGTTTGGTTTAGGAGTTTGGGGATTTATATAATAGCTTCATTTTTTCCTTCATTCTTTCTAGCTTTTGTATTTTCTTATTTAATAAAGTTATTTTACTCTGCTATTATAAAAATATTTTCTTATACTACTTTACTGCTGTGATATTTTATATAAGCTAATCAGCAAACATTTGACATATAATTCATACTTAACCTAAAATTTACCATAGGTAAAATTTTTTTTTGTAATACTGAGGGTTGAGCCCAAAATTTCACATGTAAACAAGCACCCTACCATTGAGCTATACACCCAGACCTAGCATAGGTGTGATTACTAGTGTGTTCAAAATTGACTCTGGCCTTCTCTTACAGACTTACCTAGAATTAGAGGAAGTTTTTTCTCTACATTTGAGATTTGGTTTTTATAATTATCGTTTAGGGGATAGTTACTTAGCAAAAGAGCTAGCCTAATGTACACAAAGAGCACACTGTATGTGCTCTTAGGTACTTGTTCTCTAGATAAAAATTAGAAGCCCTACTTATCTCTGTAAGGTTTAGCCTATTGTAAGTTTTTCTTAACAAAAGATTTTAGCTTTGATTTTGAGCTTTCTGGTAAAATTGTATGACTTTTTACATACAGCTTCATAAAAATAATTTTTTTATCTGTATAAAAATAAGGTATAATTTTTCATCAATTTACAAAAGATCTTATATAGCTTAATTCTTAAGAGATTTATCTAAAATTATTAAAACAGCTATTATTAAATTATATAATTTTATAAATTAAATTTACTGTTGGCTACAGTTAATGTATACTTTTAAGATTTTATTATACAACTTAAAAGATAATTGCTTAAATTAAACCCACTGTGTAGCCTAAAATCACACAGCCCAAGGATTCTAGTTTTAATCTAATAATTTGTACTATTTTGATGTCTCTTTACTAAAGAAACTATTTAGAAAATAATAGCTGTATTTTCTAATATTTAAAATTCTTATGAGTTTTCATCACTTTATAATGTTTTTCTTGCAGGATATAGGTTTAGTTAAAGGTATTTAAAATGTTTTTGTCATATTATTGATCTTAATGACTTCTTGAATGAAATATTTAAAAGGTACTTAATTATACTTTAATATTTTAACACCTGGAAAGTGTATTTTAATTGTGTAAATAAGTTATTTTCATGTAAATGTCTTTTATGTTGATAAGCTTTTCAGTGGGACAGCCACAATGATAAAATGATATAACATCTGAAATTTGGCAATGAATTGACAGATTTAAAAAACAAATGTCTCTAAAGCTAAGTCCTTGTGTGTTATTAGTTTATCTTTAAATTATTAGTAGGTTTTCAATAAAGCTATGTACATGTGTAGCTATTAACAGTTGAACTTTTAACATAAAGTTGGAGATGATATTGCATCAAATTGTGATAGTGATAATGACTATATTGTGTTTTAAAAAAAGGAATGGACTGAATGCTATATATTTGGTTTGAAAGTTTGAACCATATGACTTTTGAGGGATCTACACAAGCTGCCTCAGTAGTTTGGAAAGTGTTAAATTATTACAATCAGGTATTACTGTGACATTTGCTAGTATAAATGACAAAGTACACATGAAATAGCCTGCTAGCTTTAAGTAATTCCTTTATAGTGAGATCAGAAGATTCTAATATAGGAAGCTAGATTCTGTGCTTTATTTCAAACTTAATATTTCTATTTTAATCATTCTGACTTTCTCTGATTTTGTGAACAGGATACAGGACTAAGCTAGTAACATTTATTAAAATAACCATATAAATCATTACTACTTAAACTACTTTTGCTTTGAGGTGAGTTAAGAAACTTTTTCTTGTGATCGAGCCCCTCCTCCCTTTCTGATGCCATCATTTAGGAATCAGCATTCCAGAACAGTTGATATAGTTTTGCATTTTTTAGCTGGTCATGACAAACCAGCCACTGTACCCTCATAGAGAGCAGTACAGTACTTGTCACTGGTGGCCTTTCTGTGACAGAGAGCTTGTAGGCCGACATAAAGTGCTGCCTGTTGTTAACTGTCAAGTGAGTGTCTGCCAAAAACTCAGCAGACAGAACTAATTGGGGAGAAAAAGGACTTTTGTGCCCTCTTCTCTTTCTCTCTTTCTTTTTTATTTTTAATAAGACAGATATTGTTAAAGTAGCTTGTTTATGTAAGATTTGTCTGCTTCTCTTTTTCTCATTGCATGGATCATTTTTTAACTGAAAGTCTCGCACTGCAGGTTGTTGAGCACATCCACATGGAGGTTGGCATGGGACCAAATTCGAGACAGGCAACTTATAACAGTTGATGAAAAATTGGTAAGAATTTTCTGCTACATGCTGCTGTGACTTTGCCTTCAGGGTTATTTTTGTGCATTATTCAGTATGGTGTTTCGGATTCTTCTAGGAAATTGATTTGAGTTTGAATTTCTTAGAACATATGCAAATCTTAACTGTTTTCACAAAAGATAATTTTGTAAAGCACTATACACAGATATTGTCAGCTACAAATATTAAAATTAGGAAAGGCTTCTTCCATTGTGTGATATTTGTAAGTAGTAATTGGAACACTTTTTTCCTAATTAATTTTTTCTAATTAATATTGTTTTTTATTTTCTCTGTCACACTTCTAAGTTATGAGATGCATACTGGCACTATCTAAACTTAAGTTTATTAAGTTTTTCTGGAACCATCAGTGTTAACTTTATTAAATGTAAGTTTATGTACATTACACAAATACACCATTTCTTTGTGCACATCAGAGTTAAATTACAAGTAGTAATGAATAATCTTTTGTTCATCTGTAGTACATAGAATTTTGGCAACCATTACAAAATTTTTCAGTATGTTCTGTCACTTTAGATAATTTGATATTTATGCTTTTATTTTACAATAGCATGAAGGTTGTAGTATTTGCAACACTCTTAAAGAAATGAGAAAAAAATAAGTACTATAAGCATGCTTTTCATTTTATATATGGTTCACTATTTTCAGATATATACGTATGTGTCTCTTAACTACTCCCTTTGTAATGGCACTGCATTTCAAACTGTGAAGTAAATCATAAGTATTTTAAATATAGAAATAGCATTTTAAAAACTTATTTTTTTCCACATTTTTTATTAGAGCATATTGATTATACAGATTAATGGATTTCATTTTGGCAGATTTATACATGTACATAACATACTTGAATCATTTTCCTCCAACCATCCCGCCCAGTTTCACTTGGTTTTCTTGAGGGGGTGTTCAATGTATGTAATGTATTTTGATCATACTCATGCTCCCGTTTACCTACTCTTGTACCCTCTCCCCCTTCTTTACTTCCTCTTGTCTAATAACAGTCTCCCTTCTACTTTCTTTTCATCTTTTTAGATTGAATTGAATAGGGAGAACATTCAATACTTGTCTTTCTGAGTCTGGCTTATTTTGTTCAATGTGATGATCTTCAGATCCATTTTTCTGCAAATGATAAAATTATGTTCTTTTTTTATGGCTGAGTAATACTCCATTATATATACACTCCATTATATATATACACACACATATAATCTTTATCCATTTATCTGTTGTTGGGCATCTAGGCTGGTTCCCTATCTTGATTGACTATTGTATATTGTGCTACAGTAAACATGGGAATGCAGGTATATCTATGGGATGCTGACTTTTTAGGTATATATTAAGGATGGTAGCTGGATTAAATAGTAGTTCTATTTTTAGTTTTTTGAGGAGCTTCCATATTGATTTTCATAGTGGCTGTACTAATTTACATTCCCACTAGCAGCATGGGAGGGTTCTTTTCCCCCCACATCTTCACCAGCCTTTCTGACTGGGGTAAGATAGAATCTCAGTGTAGTTTTGATTTGCATTTCCCTAATGGCTAAAGATGTTGAACATTTTTTCATATACATTTTGGCCATTTGTAGTGCTTTTCTTGAGAAGTGTCTGTTCAGTTCTTTTGCCCATTTATTTATTGATTGGGCTTTTCTATTTTTACTTATTTATTTTTGATGTTAAGCTTTGTGAGTTCTTTATATTTTCTAATAGTAATCCTCTGTCAGAAGAATATCTGTCAAGATTTTTTTCTATTCTGTAGGTTGGCCCAGGCAAAGACTTCTTGAATAGGCTCCAATAGCACCAAAAATAATAGCAAGAACAACAAATGGGGCTACATCAAATAAAAAGTTTCTGCACAGCAAAGAAATAGCACTTTAATATTACTATTATGTAATATAAACCAATGTATTGGATTAGTGTACTATTTTTCTTAACTATCCAGAAGTAGATATTTGTGATATTTGAACCTGACACTGGATGGAAGCTAGGCTCCTAATTGAAATAAGGGCATTAGACATTATCATGATATCTGTTGAATATTCATATATAATGTATTTTAAAAATTGATATAGGTAATGCTCAGGGCTTAAGTATATGAGCTAGACTTAGTTAAGGATCAATTTTAATGGTTTTCTGTGTATTTCTTTTTTCTGAAAATGGATCATAGAAATTTAAAACTAGAAGGTAACTTTAGGTGTTACCTAATCATGTTACCAAATCTAGTTTTTTTGTTTTGTTTTTGGTACTGGGGAATTGAACTCAGGACCTTGTGCTTGAGAGGCAGGTATGGTGTCACTGAGCTAAATCCCCGGCCCTAGTTATTTTTAATTTTAAAAATAGTTTAACCTTTTGTTCAAGAGAAATCATATGTAGAAATCTAATAAGTAACAGATAAAAATTGAACTCTTAGAGTGGTGAGAGCTGAGGCAGGACATTAAGGAAGACTTTTAAGCCCCAGGTAGCCATCTGAGGAGACTTCATGGAGTGAGACTTGGAATAGTTTAATATTCTGCCATTTTTCAGTAGATTGAACAGCTGATTTTCTAACTTTGGTTTTTAAATTTCCACTTAATTTTTTTGTGAGGTTGCTTTTTGTATTACTGATCAGCCATAATTTTATTTGGCTGTTTGTTTTGTTTTTTGTTCTTTTATGAGACAGGGTCACGCTGTTATAGTCCAGTCAGGCTGGCCTTGAAGCTTGGTTTGTAGGCTGGGCTGGCTTTGAGCTCCAGACCCTCTTGTCTCAGCCTCCCAAGTGGTGGAGTTTACAGGGATGTGCCACTGCACCTGGTACTCAGCCACAATTTTAAAAAGCTCTTTCTTGTGAATAATCAGTTGTCTTTTCTACAAATGATGATGGAAAACATGTATATTTATATGCAGAGTTTAGAAAAGAACTTTGATCTATATCTGTGCCATACACAAAATTTAATTCTCAAGTCTTAAGTATAATCTTATGTTTCTAAGTTTCAAACCAAAATATCTAAAATTTCTAGAAGAAAATGTAAGAGATCTTTATTATTTTGGTTCAGTATTTTTTTAGGTATTTTGCCAAACATCTGTTTTTTAAATAAATTATAAAATTAGACTTTCTCACACCAAAACCTTCTGCTCTTTGAAAGGCATTGCTAGGAGCATGAAAAGATAAGCTACAGATGAGAGAAAGTATTCGCAAAATATATTTGACAAAAAATTATACCCAGAAAATATAAATGACACAAGCCAGCTTCATAAGACTATATACTGTATGATTTCATTTATTTGGCATTATAGAAGAGGCAAAACTCTAGGAATAGGAAATTGATCAATGATTTTTCAGGACTAGAAGGTAGGTCAGGAGGGGATAACTATAAAGGAACATGAGGAAATTGTGAAAGTGATGCATTATTGAAGTGGTGATTCTTTTGTCAAAATCTGTATTTCTACTCCTAAAAGAAAAACCACAAAATTGCACACTAGAAAGGACAAATTTTGTTTTAAATTGCATCACCTTATGAAAGGGGATAAAAATAATTGCTTGATTTGGTGGCAGTATACTTTTTAATGATTTCTATCCATTGATTCAAGGTCTACCCTCACAGCACATGTGTGCTGTTTTCTATGTAACAGCATTTGAAACACCTCTCTGGTAACCTGGTTCAGTTCTCAGGGTGCCTAAGATTTTTTTAGGAGGTCTACAAAGTTATTTTTATAATTATACTGTCTTTATTTGCCCTTATCACTTTGTTGACATTTACACTGATGGTACAAAGTAATTGTGATAAAACTCTTGGCATATTAGCATAAATAAAGGCAGTGTGGTGCCAGTAGTTATATCCTTCACCTCCATGCATAGTTTAAAGTAAAACATTTCTAGTTTTACTTAGTGAAGCAGTGAAAATTTTTAATTTAAGAAAATCTCAACCGTGTGTACACATCTTTTTATGTTTCATGTAGCAAAACAAGTACAGATAACACTTGTGCTATATACAGCACAATGACTGTCTTAAGGAAAAACCTTTGTATTACTTTCTGTTGGAAACTGAATTAGCCACTTTTTTTCATATTACAACTTTTAAATGACAAACTCCGATTATTCAGTCTTCAGTATATTGATGGCAGATATTTTCTTGAACATGAGCATATCACTCCAAGGAAATGTTGCCCATAGTAAAAGTCAAGTGAAAGTGAGAATTTTTGTAGAAGTTGATTCTACCACTGATCTGATTGATTTTGACACTTTCCTAGTAGTACTTAAAAACTTCTAAGTATGGAGATGACATTAACAGATGTGTTTTTTTATGTTATGTAATGAAATATCACGTACTATATTGATATTTGGAAGATGTGCATACCTCTGTGAGCCAGTATTTTCTGTATGACCAGTGCATGGTGTTATAAGTCATGAATGGGTAAAAGTTCCATTTAAAGTGCCAAAGATAGAAAAGTGGATTTTTAATGAACACACATAGAAAAAGAAAGATTTTAATGAACCCAAGTATGAAAATATTACAGCTACTAAAAATATTGCTTCATTTTCTAACTACGTATCTGTATGATGAACTTTATATATTATAATCAAAACAACTTAGCAGTTTCAACTCATGAACAGATGTTACAATTCAGCTGTCTACTCTTAAGCTAGACATTAAAGAGATTTTCAAAGTGCAAATTAATGTCACTCTTACTTGAGTTTTTAGATTTTGAAATCACTTATTTTTCATTAAAATGTTTATATTAATGTATAAATTGGCTTATTTTAAATTATTCAAATTTTTTCTTCTCTTTTACATTATTATATGGTAAATATCTCTGGATAGATTCATATAAACAAAATCTTATTGGAGACCCTTTAAGAATATAAAAGAAGGCCTTGAGGCCAAAAAATAATGTTCTCCCAAGTATTCTCTTTTCAGAATTAAACATCCCAGGAGTTTGATTTATTTCGCTTGAGTTCCAGGTAATTAATCATCTTGATTACCTTCCAGTTTCACTGAATCTCTTTATGTCACCATGATTTCTCATGATACTACAGATATGTTGCAGGGTGTGGTGGGAATTTTTGCCAGTATTCATTTTAATAACAGCAGTCCTAGTAAGACCACTTAAACTTTAGGCTCGCATGCTGCTTATGTGGATTTTATGGAGAGCTAAAACCTCAGACCCTTTTTGTATGTGTTCTGTTATCAAGTCTTTTTTATTTTCTCCAATCTTGAACATATGTTATTTATCATTTTTAATCGTTATTCTCAGATTCACTCAAAGGACATTTTACCAAGTGAAGCTTATTTTTTAAATTGTTATATCTTACATACAAAATTTAATAGAATATAATGAAGAAATTTTCATAGTGTTTTGTGTATGTTAGTACCAATATAAGTACAAAGAAAAAATTGTTTTCTTCTGAGTATCAACTGTATATTGACAGTATGTATCCAGTCTTTTCTTTGTAGACATAGAATGTAGAAGGGAAAAATCTGCCTAGCATTTTTCTAGTGTAAAGAATGCATTCTCACATTGTGGAACTAATATACAATATTGGCATTGTTAGAGAACAAATCCTCAGAGAATAAAATTGAAGTAATTCTGGATTACCATTAATAAAGAATCTTGTATCAGAATACATGGTAAATTTTTAATCAGTCACTTTTAATAAAGTCTTTTCTTGTGTATGAGCTGGCAACTAATCTTTTCATTTACTCTTGGAACTAATAAGAGTTTAAATATTGAAAGAAAACAAAATCTTTTTGTGTTTTGCACTATATTTTCAAATATGTGATACTTCCCACAGATAATAAGGAAAGATTACAAATGATTGTTTGCTTGGCCCTTAGTTTTTGTTGCAGAAGCAGTTGTGCCGTGGAGGCTGGGTAAAGAATGTCTCCGCCTTTGTGCTTTATTAACTTTTTTCCCCTTTATGTCTCTCCCACCCCAATCTCCTTTCAGTATATTTGATGAATACTCATGTCCAATGAACATGTTGTCTTTTTACATTCACTTCAACTATACAAAAGACAGAAGTTAAATTTGCAGTGTCTTTAAAGATTTTGAGTAGATGAGACCCCCAAAACCAAAGCACAAATTAAACGTACATAAGTGCTTTTGATTTAAGTATTCTAGTACATGTGTTTTATATACTGGTTTCTTGTCACAGTTCCCTTCTATCAACTATTTACTAGTGTAGTTAAAATATGAATACAAAAATAAAATGTATAGTTTCAGTTTATTAATGAAAATAATACAAAATCACCTTTAATAGTTGGTACATTAGTATATTTTGTAAAAGTTAAGTTGGCTGTTATCTTTTCATTATTCATTTATTCAATAAATGCTTACTGAGGACTTATATGTACCATGCATTATGCTTCTATGTTTATATCAGCCCTATAAATTGTCATTTATGTGCTTTGTTATTCTGTGTAAACACTTAACCACCACCTGTTTTAACTTTTACCAACAATACTATGCTTATTTATACATTTATCCTTAATTTAAATGCATGTGAAAAAGGAAACTTTTTAGTTAGCAGTTTATAAATCTTAAATCTTCTTTTAAGGGGTGGTGTTCAGTGGAGAAGGACAGCTGTCATTTTAAAGCTTCTTGGCAAATTATAGTACGCTGCTATTAATGTAAAATCCTTACATTTTGGACATTTTTAATAGTCTTAATATCTTTATTTAAAAATTAGGTGTTCATATAAAACAATGTTCTGAATGATGTCAATTTGTTGTACTTTAGTATTTAACAGTTTCTTCCAAATAACAATAAAACAGCAGTTAAAGCTTTATTGCTTGCAGGAAGTAAATGCTATTTGACTAATACGTGGTACAGCAAGCTCAATCACTGAGGCTTTAATGTCACTGTATTAGAAATCTGTATAAGCAAATTTAGTATAAATTTTTATCACTGTTTTTAAAATTTTTTCATGCCTTGTACTTCTTCTAAGAAATTTATAAAATCAAATGATTTTTGCAAGCCTTCAAAAATAAAACAATTTGCTAAGTATGTTTTTCTTCCTAATATACCAAAAGTTTGTAGATGAATGTATTTTATAAATGTGCAAATTTAAATTAGAAATTAGGTATTAGGTGACCTGCACAAATAGAAAAAACTCAGTTAAAGGCTTACATTTACTTTATTTGCTTTTTTTTTTAAGGGGTTAGTTTTCTTTTGGTGAGATTACTTTCTTTTGGTGTATGGAAGTGCTATCTGCTAGATTATAAGAAAGAGCAGTGTCTGCGATTGGGGTCATACAGCCTTCTAGCATCTCAAGTGTCTGTTTTGTCTGGACTTTACTCACGCAGCATTCTTGTGTAAAAATTTCAAGGCTTTAGTCTGGAGTACTGGGTCAAAGGATATGTCTCTTTGAAGGGTAGACAGGAGTTTTTTTATGTTTTATTCACTAAGTAGTATTTCATTTTACATCAAAGAATAGCAGCCTTTTGAGAACCTACCATGTTAGCAGTTTAGCGTGAGTCTTTTCTTTAAGACTTGCACTAAATATGGATGTTTCTTCAAAATTTTCAGTCTACATGAATGCATATTTATATTCTTCTGAGTAAGACTATAAAATAAGCTTTAAATGAATAAATAAAAGTAAATGTTGCAATATTTTAAAACAACTATAGTGTTTTACAGTGTAATTCCTTGTGTCAGTTTTTATGCTGTCCAAGCTATTGAGGAAAATTGGTGAATAGCCTTTAAGATTGGAGCCATACTACTAATTAAAATTCTAACTAATGACTACTCATTTTGGAAGCTAAATTTTGTAGTGGGATTCTTTTAATTGTCCTTTTTTTAGTACTATCACATATGGGGGAAGGGAAGATTGATTTTGAAAAAATTTCTAATACTCAAGTAACAAATTTTAAGACTTATTAAAGCTTGAAGGAAAGGTTCTTTCTGCACTTTTTGCAAAGGTTAATCAGTAAATATCTACCAACAGTATTAATCATGTAATACGTGATTGATTACATGTTTAAACTATTAAATTACATTTCATATTCCTATCCCAAGATATACTGTATATACCTAAGCATAGGAACTAATATTAAAATAGTTTTTATGCTTACAGATAAAACATGCTCTGAAATTATTGAAGTTTTATTTAAGTAGAACTGTTGGGTCATTTAAACTACAAATGTTTCTGCTTTCAATAAAGGCATAAGTTTTAATACAAGTAACAATGATGTTATTAAACAAGTTAATTTATTGTGTACAACCGTTTTAAATAAAATTTTATAGATAAACACAGAGTTTTGTTTTTGTTTTCTAAAATACATGCCCAATTAGAATAAGTTATTTTTACATATTATCAAGCTATGTAAAAGTTTTAAAATATTAGAAAAGAAGTGAATGTTAAAAATAAGTTTTTATATGCAAACAGGAACCATTAAAACTTAAAATTATCTTTCTATTATTTAAGTTGTTCAAAGAACAAAAGATCTTTCCTCTACAGTATTCAGCCATCTCTATTATCTGTGATTCTTCAGCAATTAAAGCAGATTTATTTTCTTCTTTGTTCCTACTTGGAATACTTGAACAATGCTGGAGAATTGAACTGACTGGAATGTTTTATCTTTCAAAAGCTTTAAAGTTCTATGTACCAATTAGCAAAATACAGTAAAGGTTTAAACTGTTAATAGCCACAACATCTTTAATGCATAGACCTGTAGTATGCTAGGGCTGTATAACAGTTCTCCATTGTATGTCTCTTTTAAGAAAAGTAACTGTGTCAGTTCTTTTCTTGCTTTACTACCTGCTGTGTATGGAAATTGTGTGCAGTACTTGACACTTGCTTTCAAGAATTTAAAATTCTTGCATGTTATTATGTAAAAGCCTTGGCTCTTAATAAAGTAGAATTGATAATATTTGTTTGGATTTTATATGAAAGTTTTTAGTCATATTTTAAAGATTACACAATTCATATGTGAAAATACATGATCAGTCTGTTACTTTTTAGTGAATTTAAGTATATCAGCTTTATATTATTTTTTTGCCAATTGCTTGTCTTTTTTTTGATTAACTGAATTCAGTTATTAAATTTATATTCGAGTATATAGATACCTGATGTTTTATTTTGCACTGTATTTAAACATAAGTTTTCATTGTTTTTGTTTTTGTTTTATTTTGATCCTGATTTCCTTGGTAGTATTTTGTTTTAGAGGTATGACTTTTTTAAATGGTCTACTTGCCAAATAATTTCAGAACTCAAAAGTTCATCCACATGCCCACCAATAACTTGTTAAAACTTCATGCTCATTTATACTAAGTTCTCGATGGAGGTAGTGGTGAAGAGTCAAGGTAGAAAAATAGGAATAGCATCTCTTAATGACAATTATTTATTCTTTTTATGTAATGTATCTTAGTGAATAGAAATAGAGCAATGGAAAGGAAAATGCAGACCTCACTGTTGAGGCTAGGAAACTTTGATTTTGTTTCTATGTTCAGGCTTTTTAATTTTACATGGCCTAGTCTCTGCTTCGATTCTACTCTTCAAAATAACTACCTGCAAGCTTGAAAGTGTGCATGTTTTACAAGATGGGTAAGTTTGAAAAATTAGGGCAGTGACCTGGAAACTTTACTGCGTACAATATACTGTGCCTCCACAAAACTGGCTCTTTATAAGGCATACTTTTCTAGAAATGTGTAAGTAGGGTTTTTTGTTCAGTTGCTATTTCATGTTTAATACATCTAAAGCTTTCAGTATATTGCGTGTTAGTTAAGGAAGGTTTTTATTTTAATGCTTCTAATAAAGTAGACATAAAAGCAATTTTAGTTTTTCTAAGCAACAGAGATATACCAAAATGTTTGACTTAGAATTCTAATTTAAACTGAAGAACTGAGGATCTGATTAGTGTGTTGATTTAATTTGTTACAGTGGCTACTATGTATATATTTTTTAATTAAAATCTATCAGTGAAAAATTTAAACCTAATTGGGTAGTTCGAGATTTGACATCGAAAGAATTAAAACCAGGTTCCTGGTTTAATAAGCATTGTAATATATTAAACATTCAAATATGGCTGCTATGGCCTCTGACTCAGATTAAAAGTCCTCTAGGACTAGTATTCTTCAATTAAGAAAATCTCTAGTTGTGAAGATACATGATCAAGAAAAAAATTTTTTTTATCTGTTTTAAAATGTCATTGTACTTTATCATTCATTCAATATTTTGAGCACCTATTATATACCATGTTTTAAACTCTAGAAATACACTAAAGACCCATATAAGAGGGTTATATTAGGAGTTTAAAAAAATAAGTAGCATTCATTTCATAAATTAATAAATGTTTTAGAAAAAGTAAAGCTAAATGATATAGAGAGTAGCTGGAGGTTCATTGGGGTAAGTGTTACTTAAATAGGGCAGTCAGTGAGAGCCACTTTGAGTTGATGAGGTACATGAATTAAGATCTGAATGATAGGAAAGAAGCTATGTGAGGACTCAAGGTAAGAGCATTTCAGATCGAAGAAAAGGCTAATGACCAAAAGTGTAAATTAGCTGATAGTAGTCAAAGAAGTGAAGGAAAGCTATGACATAAGAAAGGAAGCAAATGATATAATTAGATTGGAGATTTAGGCAGGGCTGGATCAGGTAAGAAGGCTCTTTAGATTCATGGTACGAAGTTTGAATTTTATTTTGCTTTTACTTTATTTTACCCCTTTATGGGGTTTGAAAAAGTGATTTGTTCTGCTTTACTGATTAGAAAAATGAGAATAGCTGTTACGGCTGGTCATTTCAAAGTAACTCAAAGGAAGTGGTTATTGGTTTGTTTCCATTTTGATTTACTCAGATGTTCTTTTTGATGTTCATGAAAAAATTTTTATGGTTTTCCAAAAGCTTTTTGCATAATTAAGTGATTGAATTCTTTTTAAAAAAAAACACTTTTTGTCTTTACATTTTTCTATTAAAAGAATTTTTGAATTTCAATTGCATTTTGAAGGGAAAGGAGTGCTAGCTATTGAATCCAGGATTACCTTTATACTAAGAGTGTGCTCTACCTCTGATGTACACCCCCCAACCCATGACATTACTTTTTGATCAAGGTCATATGGGGACTTGAAATAATAAATTCATCCCTTTCTAATATCCTACTCCCATGATCCTCTTCTGTTCTCTCCCTCCTCTCTTCTGGTCCCCCATCGCCACCATCACAAGGAGGAAAAGTTATAGCAGTTTGTTTTTATGGTCAAAGGAGACAAGAAAACAAAATGTTTTGGTTGAGCTGCTCTGCACCATTTAGATGCTGGCAGACCTCAAATATTGTACATTTAAACTCTACCTAATATATGGTTAATGCTTCAGCCAGTTGTCTGTCTCTTGGAATTTGCCTCTGTCCAACTTGTTTTGTACTCTCCCTTTATCTTTGTGACACTCTGTTCTTCTTTTGCTGACTATATAACTGACAGTTCTCTCCTTCTCTTGCTGCCTGTGCTACCCCCATTTGTTTTTTGTTTGTTCCTGTTTTTGTTTTTGTGTTTTTCTCTGTGTCCTTTCCCTGTTGGTTTGTTCTGATACTTTCTTGTTGTCATTCTTCTCTTTTTTCCACCCCCCACCTCCATGTTCTCCTGCCCTCGTTCTTCCTTTTCGCTCTTTCACATTTCTGTTTCTCTTTTTACTTTTTTTTTTTGGTACCAGGGATCGAACTCGGGTCCTTGTGCTTGCGCAGCAGTCAGCGAAACCACTGAGCTAAATCCCTGGTCCCTCTTTTTACTTCTTTCTTCCTCTCCATCTCCCAAAATGACTAGGTAGCTACATCAGCACTAGAGGGGAGAGACAGAGATGGCCCTATCCTTTTTTCTTTCATTGTTGCATTTCCCCTATTTAGAGAAATTTACTAACTGGGAAAAGAAATGCTATGATTTATACATTATTATTTTACTTGGAATTTTCACCCTGATGGAAAAGCATGAGGTAGTGCAAAGACCATGGACTTATAGACACAGCCTTAGATCTTTAATCCCCTCTCTCAGCTGTACAACAAGCCAGTTATTTAACTTAAGTGTCCTCATCTTTTTCTTTTTTTTTTTTGGTACTGGGGATCAAACTCCGATCCTTGTGCTTGTGGGGAAGGTAGCGGAACCACTGAGCTAAATCCCCAGCCCAAGTGTCCTCATCTTATTAAATGAAATTAATACCTTTTTAGGTTTCTTTTGAAATTTAATTTAAATATGTTAAACAGGAGGAAAACATAATAGCTTATTTATGTTCATCGCTCATTAAAAATTCTTTTCCGTACTTCTCCTCTCCCCCTTTGCAGTTAGTCTAGTGAGAGAAGCAACCTGAATTATAATTTTTATCCTTGATTCTGAATTGGGAACACCATTGTTCTGAATCATGTACTATTTAGATATTGATTTCTAGAGTATCTTGGAACAAAATGTTGGCCTTGATTGTATTGGTCTTACATATTCACTAGTATATGTGTATGTATATATAGTTGGTAATGATTTTTGTCATTTAACTTGCCTAACAGTCTGTGGTATTTTACTAAATTGCCTATGATATTACTACCTGTCATACATAGTTTTTAACAACCAATTTTGTGGTTCTTTGGTAGACATATTGATATATAATTATCCTTCCATTGAGAAATCTGTTTAGTCATTTGTAATTTATTTTTAGTGGTAGAAATTTGAAACCGTATCACTCTGTGTTATTATGTGTTATGCTGTGATAGCTATAATGTTACTAGGTGATAGGAATTTTTCAGTTCCATTGTAATGTTATTATGGGACCACTATCCAATATACAGCTTGTTGTTGATTAAATGTTGTCATTCAGGACTATATGAAAAAACACATTGTATGACATAAATATACAATTTTCTTGCCAATTAAAATAAAGACAGCTATTAAAAAATAGAAATATGTACAATTGTAGAAATATTACTTTGGAAATGATAAATATAAAGAAGAAAATTTAAATGACTTATAATCTGTCTTTGTCAATTTACATCCTTTTTATGTAAATATTTAAATAACATACAACATGTTTATACATGACATATATCATTTTATTCTTTTTTTAACTTTATTTACATAGTGTTATAAATCTTTCAGTCTTTAGAATTACTCAAAACACAATTATAAATGAATATATAATCTTCCATTTCATGACTACCATAATGCATCAGCCAACGTGCACTTGTTACACTGCAGGTTATTTACAGGTTTTTTCAGTTATTTACAATGATATAATGAACAGCTTTATACTTAAGTCTAACTTTATTACATCTTTTAGGATCAGGTCTTTGAATTGTGATTACCCAATAAAGGATCTAGCATTGGCATTTTAAATATTTGTTCACATTTAAAGATAATTGGTATAGAATATTTTTGGAGAAGTTTTACCAGTCGACGCTAAATATTTATGGAGACATGACTCTTCATAGCCTGTAGTTTTAGTATACAGAGTCCATGATTCAGCTCAGTCTAAGTTGTTCAGTTTCTGATATATGGAGCATAGCAAATTCTACCTAATAGATGTATCCCATATGTCTAAGATTTAGAAAACATCCATAAATGATGTAGCATTAAATTAGAAAATACTTCAAAGCTTAGTACATGCCAAGGATCAACAGTAGGGTCTTAGTTATCATTGTACTATAAATTTATAATACCCCATTTGGTAAGATTTCTATCAGAGATATATAAAGTAGTCCAGTGCATACTAACTTGTGCTACATGAGTGTTAACTGTAGTTGTTGCTAGTACATTACTGTGACTATTAGTGTTTTATAATGCATTGTAACAGTGTTGTAACAGTTTGTATAAAAAAATGTATCTGAAAATTAATGAAACTTTCTTCCTAAATCTTACATGTTAATGTTCTTTGTTCATTTTAGTGAAGTACCTACTCTGTATTATTTCAGATTTGAAATTTCTTGATACTTTTTTATTATCTAGAATATGGGTTTTTGGTTTTTTTTTTACTTAAATTCTTTTATTGGTACATTTTAGGTATACAACACATTTACATTTCTCATTGGGAACTTGTACCTTTATATGATGCATCTTGGTTTTTAGGTTTTCCCCATTCCTAGCCCTCCCTTCATGCCCTCCACCCTTCCCTATTTACAAAGACTTTATTTCCATTTTTTCCATTTCTCATCATTTTTTCCTTTCCCTTCTTTCCTTTCCCCTGCCCCTCCCACTACCCCTACCCCTTTGGACCTTTTCTTCCTATTTTACATTATCGATTATTCGTTCTAATCATTGGTACATTTTAGCTATACAATATAATGACATTCATCCTTGGAAATGTGTACCTTTACATAATCTCTCTTGGTTCTTACTTTTCACCCTTGCCCAGCCCTCCCTTCAACCCCTCCATTCCTCCCTATTTACAAAGATTTTGTTCCTAGTTTTCCATTTTCTCATATTAATTCCATTCCCTTCTTTCCTTTCCCTTACCCCTCCCACTTCCTTCCCCTTTGCCCCTTTTCTTCCTATTTCACATTACCTATTATACATTTTAGTCCTTATTTACACTTTCAGTTTCTCACACCAGAGAAACTATTTGGTATTTATACGTGTGTGTCCTCTTTATTTCACTTAAGAGTATCGCCTCAATGTGCATCCATTTAGCTATAAATGTCTCTAGTTTCTCATTTTTTATGGCTGAGTAGTACTCCATTTTATTAAAAAAACACATTTTCTTTATCCAGTCTCCAGTTGATGGGCATTTGGGCTGTTTCCAAGTTTTAGCTATTACAAACTGCGCTGCTATGAACATGGGTGCACATATATCACAATGGTATGATTCTTTTAATTCTTTGGGGAAGATTCTCAGCAGTGGAATAGCGGGGTCAAATGGGACTTCCAGTCCTAGTTCTTTGAGGTATCTCCATACTGATTTCCACAGTGGTTGCACCAGTCTACACTCCCACCAGCGGTGGAGCAGGGTTCCTCTTTCCCCACAGCCCTGCCAGCATTTGTTATTGGTTGATTTCATGACAGCAGCCGCTCTTTCTGGAGTGAAGTGGAATCTCAGCATTGTTTTCATTTGCATCTCTCGAATGACCAGTGATGTTGAACATCTTTTCATGTATTTATTTGCTATTTCTACTTCTTTGTCTGAGAAATGTCTGTTCATTTCAGATGCTCATTTTTGGATTGGGTCTTGGGTTTTTGGTTTTTTCAGTGCTGGGGATCAAACCCAAGGCCTCACACATACTAGGTAGGTGCTTCACCACTGAGCCACAACTCTAATCGCAGGTCTATGTCCTAATTAATATTTTATGGATCTTTGGAAAGAACCTGCATTCTCCAGTTTTTGAATTTAGTATTCTATAAATTTCACTGAAATTTTAATTTGATAGTGTTGTTCACATTTTCTATATTCTTACTGGTATTTTAGTTTACATTTTCCCTCAGTTCCAAAAAGAGAAGTGTTAACAACTCAAACTATATTTTATCTGTTGCTGTCATTAGTTAGATCACATTTTTGCTTCACTTATTTTGAAGCTCTATTATTAGATGCATAAACATTGAAAATTGTTGCATGTTCTTCATGAGTTATTCTGGTGTTACCTTGTTCTGAAGTCTTTGATATTAATATAACTGTTCCAGTTTTCTTCTTAATTTTGTGTGGTATACTTGTTTTTTTTTGGTACCGGGATCAAACTCGGGACCTTGCGCTTGCAAGGCAGGCGCCGGAACCACTAAGCTAAATCCCCAGCCCTTGTGTGGTATACTTTATTCCATCCTTTTAACTTAGTTCTGAGTTTATATTTAAAGTTTGATCATTGTGAATATTTTGGGGTCTTGATTTTTTTTTGTACTGTATTTCCCTGAAAATTAGACTGGGTTTTATACTAATTTTTACTCCAAAAGATGTAATAGGACTTATTTTCAGAGGATGTCTTATTTTTTCATGTACAACAATCTACATTTATTCAAATAATCATGTCATCTTCTGGAACATTGTTGTAACTCTCCAAACCCCTAATTCCAGCCTGAATTTCTTGCAACTCCATTTCCTGTAGAACCATTGTCCCTAGTCTGTCATGTCCAGCAATATAATGCTCCTTAAATGAGCACTGTTTGTCCATCTAGCCTGCTGGCAGTGCATTGGCAACACAGCTGACAGTGACTTTATCTCATGAATTCTTCACCCAAGTTGCAACTTCTTGCCAGGCTAATGCTTTACAAAGTTTCCACGAAGATTTCTCTCCATTCTGTTTTCAGTGTAGTCATTGATTTCCATGCACAAATGATTCTTAAATGGCTTGTTTTTTTGCAATATCAGGAGTCTGGAGATAGGCAGTGATTCCTGTAGGAATCATTTGATCTTTTCTTTTCTTAAGTTCTTCATGTCTTTAGAGTGGTGAGTGCTGGCTGAATCCCAGAGAAGCAGACCTCTTCTGCCACCTTGCAAACCAAGTGGCAGCGTTCAGTCAACCCATTTCCTTACAACTGCTTATGTACACCAGGCTTTTTTGGTTTCTGAACACAAATGCCTGAAACATGTTCAATCTTAGCTTTCTTGCCCTTAGTGATGATCAGAAGTAGGGTTTTCTTTCCATCCACACAAACTGTCAAAATATAGTGCTTTTTCGTAACTGGGGAGGGAATGTAGATTGATTAATTGTCCTTTGAAACCCTTGGCATGTAACACTGCGGTTTCATCCATAACGATCATGTTGGAATTCAAGTGCACATTTAATAACTTCGGTATTTTCTAGCTTGAGCATTGTTGTCGATCATAGAGACAAGTCATATTGCTGAAGGAAGCCATCCAGCCAGTGTTCATGCTTTGAGTTCTTCTGGGGATATTTCTAACTGTGGTGCCATTGTAGGGTAAATACTTGATCTCAGCACAACCCAAGCCTTTGCTCTCCTGTCAGCAATCCAGTCACAGATGATGTCTTCCAGCTTAGGGAATAATGGTTGCCAACTGATCCACACTTGCACTTCTTAACATTTCCCTTATCCACTTGTTGATTGAGGTTATTGTACTCTGCTCGCCATTTTTGAACCATTTGGAGATCCAACTTCTCTTTGCAGAAAGCCGTAAGATTCCTCCTTGGGGTATCCTTCACAATTCCTTTCTTGTACTCAATGGAATAGCTCATTTAAATATTTGCACTCATCATGTCTGGTGATCAAAATATTATTCCCTTTAAATTTACCATTAATTCAAGTGTTAACTGAAGATCTACAGGACAGGAGAGGCAACAAAAATGATGACGGTTGAGAATGACGGTCCACACAAAAACAAAAATTGTAGGCACCAAAATTCAGAAAAAATTTCTTTGTTTCACATAAGTGTATTAAGTACATCTGTTGCAATACATGACATATTGAATTATGAAGATTTGTGTTAGACACAATTACACCTTATCAAGTGCACATGTTCATGCATTTTGTCTGTACTCTGCTCATTCAGCAGTAAGTCTCAAGTTCATCTCTCTACATAAATGTTTAACTCTCATCCAAAGGTGTCTGCTTGGCTATTTACAAATACTTAATTAAAATGTATACTATATTTTAAGTATTAATGTGAATACTATTTATTTATATTTAATTATATATTATTATTTAGTAATTTAATAATCCATCGTTTGTTACAGTGGATGTATTAAATGCTTTCGTCTGGCTTGTTTGTTTGTTTTTTGAAACAGGATCTCACTGTGTAGTTCAAGCTGGCCTTGAACTCACTATGTAGACCAGGCTGGTCTTAAACTTACAGTGATCCTCCTGCCTAAGCCTTGCAAATACTGGGATCACAGATGTACACCACCAAGCCCAGCCTGGCTGACCATCTTAACTGTAGTTTATTTTTAGGGTAGAGCTTATATTATGAGCATCCTAAAAATTATGCTAGGCCTTATTTTCCAGTTAGGTCTTATTTTCTGGGAAATATGGATAGTTTGACAGCATCTTTTAATGTTTAATATTCAAAAACACGATTGGGTGTAAGTTTACCATTTAGTTGTTTTATATTTACCTCATCTGATTTTTTTTCTTTCTTACCAGTTGTTTTAGGGATTACAATATGCAACTTTAACTTTTTATAGTCTGCTATGAACTAACATATCAAGTTATATGTACAGTAAAACAGTACTTAATACTTTCACATGTTAGAAATCCTAGTTAATTATTTTTACTCTAGTCATCTTTTAAAGAAATTATAAAGTGAGAAGATAAATCTTTTATATTTACTCACAGATTTGCCATTTCTGTTACTGTCAGTTACTTCTTGTACATAGAATTTCCATCTTGTATCCCTTAATTTCAGCCTGAAGAACTTCATTTAATATTTCTTGTAATATAGGTCTCTTGGGATGAAACTTATCAAGAAATGCCTTTATTTTGCCTTCACTTTTAAAAGACTTTGTGTTAGATTGGGCTAACACAAAAACAAAATACCATGGGCTGATGGCTTGAACAATAGGAATATGTTTTCTCATAGTTCTGTTTTGTTTTTTTTTTTTGGTACCAGGGATCGAACTCGGGTCTTTGTGCTTGCAAGGCAGGCTTTCTCATAGTTCTGAAGGTTAGAAGTTCAAGATCCAGGGGCTAGCATTCAGTTTCTGTTGAGCACTCTGGTCTTGGCTTGTAGAACACACTTTCTTTCTTGGTCCTTACATAAACACAAGTCAGAGAAAATGAGGAAGTTCTCTGGTATCTCTTCTTATAAAGGGACTAATTGCCTCCTGAGAGTCCCATCTTCATAATCCTACCTAACCCTCATAACATTCCAAAGGCTCCATTTACCAATATCATCACACTTGAGGTTCAGGTTTCAACGTAATTTTTTTTTTTTTTTTGATACCGGAAATCGAACCCGGGTCCTTGCGCTTGCGGGGCAGGTGGCAGAACCACTGAGCTAAATCCCCAGCCATCAACGTAATTTTAAGGAGGACACAAACATTAAATCCATAACAGAACTTTTCATTGGGTATAGAATTCTAAGGTGAATGTTTTTATTTTAGCACTTTATAGATATCATCCCATTTTCCTAGGTTTTTTTTAAAAGAAAAAATCATGGGGCTGGGGATTTAGCTCAGTGGTTCCACTGCCTGCCTTGCAAGCGCAAGGTCCTGAGTTTGATCCCCATTACCAAAAAAAACTCCAAAAATCATGGCCACTATTTCCAGAAATTTTTTATTATCCCCAACAGACTCTGTACCCATTAAACAGTGACTCACCATTATCTTCTCCCAGACCTTGATAATCTTTGTTATACTTCTTGTCTCATGAATTTGCCTATTTGAGGTACTTTGTACAAATAGAATCATACACCACCTGTCCTTTTGTGACTAGATTATTTCACTTAGCATATTTTCAAGGTTCATACATGTTATAGCATGTGTCAGAATTTTAATCCTTGTAAAGGCAATATAACATTCAACTGCATGTAATATGTCACATTATGTTTATCCATTCATCCGCCAAAGGATATTTGGGTTGTTTCCATGTTTGGGTAGTGTAAATAATGCTGCTGTGAGCATGTGTATGTCCAGATATCTGAGTTCCTTACAATTTTGGGGAGGGAGGTCGATGCTCCAAAAGCAAAATTATTGAATCATGTGGTTATTCTGTGTTTAACTTTTTGAGGAACTGCCATCAATATCTTTCACAGTGTCAGTACAACTGCACAACAGTGTATAAAGGTTTCTGTTTTTCTCTATCTTGCCAATGTTTATATTTTCAATTTTTTGGTAATAGTCATCCTATCAGGTATGAAGTGGTATCTCATTGTGCTTTTTATTTGCATATTCTTAATGACTAGTAATGTCTGTCCTTTCATGTGCTTTTTTTTTTTTTCTTCCAATACCGTGAATTGAACTTAGGACTTTGTGTTTGCTGGGCAGGCGCCAGTGAGCTAATTCCCCAGCCCCTTCATGTGCTTATTGTGTACCTTTTTTGGGAAAATTTCTATTCAAGTCCTTTGTCCATTTTTAATTGGGTTGTTTTGTTGAATTTTAAGAGAACTTTTTAAAGTTATAGATATAAAATCTCTACCAGATAGGTACCTTTTAATATACAAAATTTTAATTTTGTTAAGTCTTAACTTATTGGTATTTTTCTTCTTTTTGTATTTTTCTTTTTGTTTGCATACACTTTTGTTTTCATATCTAAAAAGTCCTTTTCAAATTCAGTATTACCAATATTTTCCCTGTATTTTCTTCTAAGAGTTTTATAGTTTCAGCTCTTACATTTAGGTATTTGATGCATTTTGAATTTCAGTTAATAAATAATAGTGTAAGTTAACTATACAACTTTATCCTTTAGCATGTGGATATTCAGTTGTCCTGCACTGTTCATGCTTTCCCCATTAAACTATCTTGGCATTCTTTTTAAAAAATAATTGACTATATATTGTCTATTCCATTAGTCTGTATGTCTGTCTTATGCCATCACCACACTGTTTTAATTACTGTAGCTTTGTAGTAAGTTTTGAAATTAAGATGAGACCTCCAACTTTGTTCTTCTTTATCAACACTGAAGTTAAACTTCCATATGAATTTTAGGATGAATTTCTCTATTTCTGTGAAAAATGTCATTGGGATTTTGGTATGGATTGCATTGAATTTGTAGGTGACTTTGAATAGAATTCTTATTTTAATAATACTGAGATTTATAATCCATGAACATGGGATATCACTTTAAATTTTTAATTTCTTTCAACAATGTTTACTGTTTTCATTGTATAAATGTTTCACCTCAATTAAAACTATTCTTACTGCTGGGCATGGTGGCATATGCCTGTAATCCCAGCACTCAGGCAGGAAGATCACCATGAGTTTGAGGCCAGCCTGAACTACCTAGCGAGACCCTGCCTCAAAAAACAACAACAAAAAATTTATTCATATTACTGCTATTCTTATAGTTATTTATGTAATTTTCTTTTAGGATTATTCATTATTAGCATATGTGATACAACTCATTTCTGTGTGTTCATTTTGAATCCTGCAGTTTCCTAAATTTATTAGCTCGGACAGGTTTTTTGTTGTTTTTTAAATTTTCTTTTTGTTATTGTTGTTGTTGCTGTTATTATTGTTTTGTGGGATGTTTTAGGGTTTTCTACATATTAGATCATGTTATCTGGGAACAGAGATAATTGTATTTCTCCAGTTTAGGGACTTCTCTTTTTCTTGCCTAATTTATCTGTTAGAACTTCCATTACTACATTGAGTAGAAGCAACAAAAGTGGGCACCCTTGTTTTGTTACTCAGCTTAGAGGGGAAGTTTTCAGTCTTTTTTCATTTTCTTTCGTCATCATTCCCGTGTATGTAAGGTGTCTTTCCAAAGACTGCTTTTAAAGTTATCTTTTTACCTTTAAACTTTAGAAATTGGGTCATAACTGTTTGGATCACACTTGATTTATGTGTGGTTTTCTTTACATTTATCTTGCTTGGGTTAAGATTCTTGGATTTTAGGGCTGGGGTGTGTAGCTCTGTGATAGAGTGCAAACCTAACATGTGAGAGATCCTTGGTTCATTCCCCAGTACACCCCTCCCCCAAAAGGACTCTTGAATATTTTTGGTTATTTTTCATCAAATTTGGAAATTTTTTAGCTATTTCTTCAAAAAAGTTTCTCTGTTTTTGTTCTGGAACTCTGTAACACTCATACTGCTTGTTATATATATAACTGGTCACTGAAGCCTAATGTTTAATTCCTCAATCTTTTTCTGCGATGTGGTTTAATGTATTTAGTTTCTATTGCCCTGTCTTCAAGTTTATGATCTTTTCTTCTGTAGTGTCCAATTTTTGTTAATTGTATACAGTACCTTTTTAGGTATATTTTCGGTTCTAGAATTTCTTTTGGTTCTTTTCTGTAACTTGCATTTTTCTCTTGAAATTTCCCAACTATTCACTTATTTTGTACTTTTCCTTTAAATATTTAAGCATATTTAAACCACTGCTTTAAACATTTTTGCAGCTAATTTCAGCCTCTGTATTGCGTGGGTCAGTTTCTATTATGTTATTGTAATTGCTATTTATAGGCCATATTTTCCCACCTATCTGCATATTTTACTAATACATATGGGCTGATTTTTGTGTGTGTGTGTGAATTTATACTTTACTGTTTTCATTGATAGAGCATTAGTTTTAGTCAGCAGTCAAATGCTGACTTTCAACTAGGTCCTTTTAGTGATTGATATTAAGCATGGTATTGGTGGGTTTATACTTGCGCTAATTCTGAAATTTAACTTTACTTGTATCTCAATTGAAGATCTGGCGTATTCATCAATGTGTCTCTAACCTGGCTTGTTAGAACTTCATATTGCCCATCTTGAACCTTTTACTCAAACATATGCAGATTTTTCAAGCTCCTTCTTTAACTACTCTTCAAACTTTCCCTTACAAATGTCAGTTTTCTTAGTAGATCTAAACTCCAGTGACCCTCCGTTTCATGCTCAGATTTGCTGCTGTGTTCCACTTGGGCATCACCTCTCTGTACTGTAGTCTGAAATGTGCCTCCAAACAAAGTTAAGACAATTATAGGGCTACAGCTTGAGTTTTCCTTCTTTCAAAGATCACCACTCTATCCAGTTATCTAATATTTGAAAATAGTCTATGTCTCATACTGTAGTTGTAGATGGTAAGAGCTGTAGTATGACTCATATTACTCCATTAGGAATGGAAGCAGAATTCCATGTCATATATTATGGCAGTTCTTCTTCAGTAATTTTTTTTTTTTTTTTTTTAGTTCTTTTATTGGTACATTTTAGGTATACAATTCATTTACACTTATCATTGGGTGTTTGTACCTGTACATGATATACCTTGGTTCTTATTTTTTCCCCATTACCTGTGGGCCCTTCACTCTCTCCGCCCTTCCCTATTTATATAGATTTCATTTCCTTTTTTTTTTTTTCCTTCTCTCATAGTTTTTCCTTTCCCTCTTTTCCTTTCCCCTTCCCCTCCCTTCACTCCTTTGTCTTTGGACCTTTTTTCCTATTTCAAATTATCAGTTATTCATTTTAATCATTTTAACCCTTGTTTACACTGTCAGTTTCTCACACTAGAGAAACTATTCGGTATTTACACATGTGTGTCCTATTTATTTCACTTCAGAGTATGGCCTCGATATGCATCCATTTAGCTATAAATGACTCTAGTTTTTCTTTTCATTTTTTATGGCTGAGTAGTACTCCATTTTATAAAAAAACTACATCTTCTTTATCCAGTTTCCAGTTGATAGGCACTTGGGCTGCTTCCAAGCTTTAGCTATTACAAACTGTACCGCTGTGAACATGGGTGCACATATATCACTGTGGTATGATACTTTTAATTCTTTTGGGAAGATACCCAGCAGGGGACTAGCTGGGTCAAATGGGACCTCTAGTCCTAGTTCTTTGAGGTATCTCCATACTGACTTCCACAGCGGTTGCACCAGTCTGTACTCTCACCAGCAATGGAGAAGGGTTCCTTTCTCCCCACACCCCTGCCAGCATTTGTTATTTGTTGATTTCTTGCTAGCACCCATTCTTTCTGAGGTGAGGTGGAATCTCAGTGTTGTTTTCATCTGCATCTCTCGAATGACAAGTGATGTTGAACATTTTTTCATATATTTGTTTGCTGCTTTTACTTCTTTGAGAAATGTCTGTTCATTTCAGATGCCCATTGTTGAATTGGGTCTTTGAATTTGGGGGTGTCTGATTTTTTTCAATTCTTTATATATTCTAGATAGTAGTCCTTTGTCTGAGGTACAGCTGCTAAACATTTTTTTCCCATATTGTAGGTTGTCTGCTAGGTTTGTTGGTGGTTTCTTTTGTAGTGCAGAAGCTTTTTATTTTTATTTTTTTTTGGTACTGGGGATTGAACTCAGGTCCTTGAGCTTGCGCAGCAGGGAGTGAAACCACTGAGCTAAATCCCCAGCCCCCAAAGCTTTTTAATAAGATGATATCCCAGTTATGGATTCTTTCTGCTAGTTCCCTTGCTGCTGAGGTTTTGTTCATGAAGTCTTTTCCTATGTCAGTGTCTTCAAGAGTTCTACCTAACTTATCTTCCAGCAAGTTTAGTGTTTCTGTCTTAATATTTATATCTTTAATCCACTTCGATCATAGTTCAATGCATGGTGATAGGTATGGGTCTAGTTTTAATCTTTGGCAGGTTGAAATCCAGTTTTTCCAACACCATTTATTAAATAGGCTATTTTTCCTTCAATGATGGTCATTGGCTTCTTTGTCAAAGATGAGGTGGCTGAGCATGTCTGGAGTTGTTTCTGCATCTTCTAATCTATTCCACTGATCCTCAGGTCTGTTCCTTTGCCAGTACCATGCTGATTTTATCACAGTAGCTTTGTAGTATAATTTCAAGTTGGGGATTGTGATACCCCCAGCCATGTCTCTGTTGCCTAGAATTGCTTTAGCTATTCTAGGTCTCTTCTGGTTCCAAATGAATTTTTGGATTGTTTTCTCTAATTCTGTGAAGTATATTGTTGGAATTTCAAATGGCATTGCATTGAATCTATATAGTAGTTTTGGAAGTATGGCCATTTTCACTATATTGGTTCTTTCTACCGAGGAGCAAGGGATGTCTTTCCATTTTCTTGTATCCACTTCGATCTCTTTTTTCAGAGTGCTGCAGTTTTCAGTGTAGAGGTCTTTTGCTTCCTTTGTTAGATTGATTCCTAGATCTTTCATTTTTTTGGATGCTATTGTAAAAGGAATTGTTTCCCTCATTTCTCTCTGAGTCTGTTATTTATGTACAAGAAGGCTATTGTTTTTTGAGTGTTGACCTTGTATCCAGCTACTCTACTGAATCTGTCAATTAAGTCTAGAAGTCTTTTGGCTGAGTTTTTTGGGTCTTCTATGTAAAATATCATATCGTCAGCAAATAATGACAGTTTAACTTCTTTTCCTATCTTTATTCCTTTTATTTCTCTTTTCTAATTGCTGTGCCTAATGTTTCCAGAACTATATTGAACAGGAGTGGTGATAGTGGGCATCTTGTCTTGTTCCTGATTTTAGTGTGAAAGTTTTCAGGTTTTGACCATGTAGTATGATGTTGGCTGTTGGTTTTTCATAGATAGCCTTAATCAGGTTAAGATAAAGACCTTCTGTTCCAATTTTCTGTAGGGTTTTTATCATGAATGGGTGCTGGATTTTGTCAAATGCTTTTTCTGCATCTATTGAGATGATCATACGGTTTTTGTCCTTGGCTCTCTTAATATGGTGTATTACATTTATTGATTTATGTGTGTTGAACCATCCTTGCATCCCTGGGATAAATCCGACTTGGTCAGGGTGTATGATCTTCTTGATGACCCTTTGTAATCTGTTTGCCAGTATCTTGTTGAGGATTTTTGCATCTATGTTCATGAGGGAGATTGGCCTGTAGTTCTCTTTTTGGGTTGGGTCTTTCCCTGGTTTTGGAATCAAAGAAACACTTGCTTCCAGGAATGAATTTGGAAGTATTGCTTCCCTTTCAATTTCCTTGATGAGTTTAAAGAGTAATGGCATTAGTTCTTCTTTAAATGTCTTGTAAAATTCATCAGTGAAGCCATCCTGACCTGGGCCTTTCTTTGTTGGTAAATATTTTATTACATTTTCAATGTCACTCATTGTAATTGGGGTGTTTAGAATTTCTATATCTTCTTCATTTAACTTTGGCAATTCTTATGTATCTAGGAATCTGGCCATTTCTTCTGTGTTTTCCATTTTATTGGAGTAGAGGTTCTCGAAGTAGGTATTGATGATACTCTGGATTTCTGTTGGATCTGTTGTGACTTCACCTTTTTCATTCTTAATTGCATGTATTTGTGCCTTTTCTTTCCTTTTTTTGATAAGGTTGGCTAAAGGTTTATCGATTTTATTTATTCTTTCAGAAAACCAACTCTTGGCTTCATTGATTTTTTGTATTGTTCTCTTAGTCTCCATTGCATTGATTTCTGCCCTTATCTTTATAATTTCCTCTATTGTACAAGCTTTGTATTCATTATACTCTTCTTTTTCTAAGAGCTTGAGGTTCTGCATTAGGTTATTTATCTGAGTTTTCTCTGTTTTCCTAATATGGGCATTCAGTGCTATGAATTTCCCGCATAGAACTGCTTTCTTTGTTTGTGTCCCATAGATTCCTGTATGTTGTACTGGCATTTTCATTTACTTGTAGAAACTGTTTAATTTCTTCTTTAATTACTTCTGTGACCCATTGGTTGTTCAAGAGGGTGTTATTCAGTTTCCATGTGTTTGTTGGGGTTTTGTGGTTTCTTATGTTATTGATCTCCAATTTTATTGCACTATGGACTGATAATATACAGGGGGTAACTTCAGTTCTTTTACATTTACTTAGACATGTCCTATGAGCTAGCACATGGTCTATTCTGGAGAATGACCTGTGTGGAGCCAAAAAGAATGTATATTCTGATTTTGTAGGGTGGAACACTCTGTAAACATCTATTAAGTCCATTTGTTCAATAACTTGGTTCAGTTCTAGAATTTCCTTGTTAACTTTTTGTCCAGATGATCTGTCTATTTGTGATAGTGGGGTATTGAGGTTCCCCACTACAGTTGTGTTAGTGTTTATTTGGTTTTTCATGTCTATCAATATTTGTTTTGTATAGTTGGGGGCATTCGTATTTGGTGCATATATATTTAGGATTGTCATCTCTTCCTCTTGGATTGTTCCTTTCACAAGGATGAAGTGACCATCTTTGTCTCTCTTAATTAGTTTTGGTTTGAAATCTACTTTGTGTGCAAATAAGATTGCTACACCTGCTTTTTTCTGGGTTCCTGTCACATGGAGAACTGTTTTCCATCCTTTTACTTTCAGTCTATGAGTTTCTTTTTGTTAGGTGTGTTTCTTGTATACAGCATATTGTTGCATTTTCCTTTTTAATCCATTCTGCCAGTCTGTATCTTTTGATTGGTGAATTGAGGCCATTAACATTGAGGGTTATAATTGATAGATATTGATTTATCCTTGTCATGATGTTTTACTTTTGTTGGCTCTTTCATTTCTTATTTTTTCCCCCTTTCCCTTTAGTGTCTTACCTTGCCTGGTGGCTTTCCTCTCTTAGGGCCTCATGGAGTTGTTGCCTTCATTGCTTTTTTTCCTAGGATATTGTTTAGAATTGCTTGTAGTGCTGGTTTGGTGTTCATGAAATTTCTCTGTTGTTCTTTGTCATGGAAGTATCTAATTTCCCCATCGATTTTGAAAGATAATTTTGCAGGATACAACAGTCTAGGTTGGAAGTTCTTTTCTTTTAGGGCTTGAAATACTTCACTCCAGGCTCTCCTTGATTTGAGGGTTTGTGTTGAGAAGTCTGCTGTGATTTCTGATGGGCTTTCCTTTGTAGGTGATTTGTTTCTTTTCTCTAACTGCTTGTAGGATTTTGTTTTTCTGTTGGGTTTCTGGGATCTTGACTATTATATGTCTAGATGTAGAGTTTTTTTTGATCGTGGCTAGTTGGAGTTCTATATGCCTTACTTATCTGTATGTCCAATTCTCTACCTCTGTCTGGGAAGTTTTCCACTATTACTTCTGTGAATAGTTTTTTTATGTCAGTTGTGCTTTCTCCTGTTTTTTCATGGACTTCTATCAGTCTTATGTTATTCTTCTTTGCATCGTCTAGCAGCTGCTGGATTGATTTCTCGTGGTCCCTTACTATTTTTAAGAAATCTCTCTTTCCATGGTCACTAACTGCAATCCTGTCTTCTAATCTGATAGTCTATCTTCAGATTCCCCTAATCTGCTGTGGATACTTTCAATGGAGTTTTTGATTTCCTGAGTATCTGTTTGAATCTGTTTCTTGGATTCCATTTCTTTCTTCTGTTGGGCAATCATGGTTTCCATTTCTTTCTTATGCTGGGTATTCATGGCTTCCAACATGTTTCTGAGCTCATCAGTTTTTTTTATCTGTTTCTGTACTAGATCCTCTAATCATGTCTTTCACTCTGCTAGTAATTGTTTAATTAATGAATCTCCCCCCTCCCCCAGTACTAGAGATAAAACCGAGGGCCTTTGAGCTACCTATTCAGTCCCATTTTTATTTTATTTTTTTGGTAACTGGGATTGAACTTGGATCTTTGAGCTTGCGAGGCAGGTGGCAGAACCACTGAGCTAAATCCTCAGCCCCCTTTTTTTTATTTTGAGGGTCTAAGTTGCCTAGGCTGGGCTCAAGAGTTGGAATTCCCCTGCCTCTGCCTCCCAGAGTGGTGGATTATAGGTGTGGTCCACTAGAATTTTTGCTTTTTTTTAACCAACTTTTGACAGTTGAAACTCTCAGCTTTATGAAATGTATTACATATGTGGCTTAATTTAGGTTTTGTGTTTTTTTCTTTTAGTATTCCATCAGACTAGCTCTCAGTAATTGAGTCATATGCTTTATGCGGACTCATTTGTGCTTATTTTCACTACCTTTCTCTGCCAAATATACTTGATATTATAATACATAATTTAATTGAATATTCTGATGGTGTATGACAATTCTGTTGAATACTTTGAAAAGACAGTGAAGTTGAATCCTAATGATGGAGTTCAACTCATGAAACCCCAAAATATGGCACTATGGCATATTGAATATTTTATGAAAATGGTAGAAACAGGAAAGTCACTCATCTTCCCCCAGGCCTTCTGTCTTATAGTAGGTTATAAAACTTGTGGAGGATTTTCTAATGCTCAACCCATCCACCCCCAAAGCAAGTCATAAGGCTTTCATGTGAGAGATGCCTTCTCTATGCCATCCTTATCTCTGGAAAAAACCTCAGCCTCCTGAGAGCTGGGATTTAAGGTGTGCACCACCATGCCCAGTGTATAATCTGCCTTTTTTTTTTATAAGGGCCATTACCATGAGTAGAGAAAAAAATATTTTTCTTCCAGCCATAATAACAGAGGTGCAGCTGAGGCATTTGTAGATTGTGATGTAAAAGAAAATCGTAAAATTCTAGACAGTGTTGGTACTCAAATTGTTTAAAAAATTTTATATTCTCCACATTCAGAAAGCAAAACTATTTAGAGGTTGTTTTTTGTTGATAGTTCATGGTGAAAGACAATACTTGGGATTCTAATCACTGTCCCCAAAGAAAAAGTATTGCGTATATCAGGAGATGATTAAAAAAATGCATATGTTTTTTGTGTTATAGTATTTAAGGTATGTGTATGTGTAGACATGGGCACAGGTACATGTATTACTTCATGATTCCCTGTTTTCACTAATAACTGACCAGATGCTAGCTAGTTCCTAACACTAGAAAGGAGACTTCAGTTGCAAGATTTAACTTTTATTGTTATGCCAAATTAAAAAGGGATTTGGGCTGGGGATTTAGCTCAGTGGTTCCGCTGCCTGTTTCACAAGTGCAAGGTCCCAAGTTCGATCCCTGGTACCAAAAAAAAAAAAAAAAAAAAGGAATTGTCCTACACATTTTAAGTGTGCCTCCTTACAGTCTAGTTTAACTTGCATCCCACTGCCTTATGAATTTTTTTTTTTAGGCACAGGGTCTCACTGTGTTGCCCAGACTAGCATTTGAAATCCTGGGCTCAAGTGGTCCTCTTGCTTCAGCCTCCAGAGGAATAGCTGAGACTGTAGGCAGTATGCTGCCATGTCCTGCTTGACTCAGGAATATTTTATTAAACCAAGAGCACTTAGCTTTTGATCCACTAAGTTCTTTCTATTAGTTCTACTTCCTCGTCAGGTTTAATTAATTTCATTTATTAAACCATCACTGGATTTTCAGAAGTTTATGTTGTATTCCTTTAGCCTGTTTTTTAAAACAATTATATCACACTTAGTTCTCTACAGCCATGGCTTTTTTTTTTTTTTTTTTTTTTTAATAATTCTTGGTATAATGTTGTGTTGTAATTCTGCTGTTTATTGCCAGGGGATGATCAGTATGTAAAACTAAGCAATAGAGTGGTTCTTTTCAAAATGTAATGTTATTTAAGTTCTAAGTGCTTTGTGATCAAACTTTTTTTTTTTTTACCTTTTATTACAGCTTCTGAAAAGCTACCAGTTGTCCTAAAAGAGCTATGTGACTTGATTTAAAAGTCCAAGAAAAAGGTGTGTTGACATGAGCCTGTAGTCCCAGAAACTCCCAAGACTGAGGCAAGAAAATCATGAGTTCTGTGCTAGCCTTGGCAACATAGCAAGAGCTCTGTCTCTTAAAAAAATTTTAAAAAAAATTAAAAAGCCAAAATTCGGGCTGGGAATATCATTTAGAGATAGAAGAAAAGCATAAAAACCAAGAAATTCTGTAATATTGGGTTAAAAAGCAAAGAAATAGCCATTTTATAAAAAATTGATCATTATTAAATGTAAATATTAAAAATACATTAGTTTAATACTATTTAAAACCTTAGACAAGTACACTCGTTTTCATTGAGGCAGTATTGATACTGTTTTTTGTTAAGCGTGATATAACAACTTTACTTTCACTTGTTCCAAAGTTAGTAGAAAACAAAGATTGTTTCAAGTGTTTCCTTATAAAAAGGAAAGAACTTTCCCAATAGAGTTTCCTTATTTGGTGGAGGAAGTTTGACTTTGAAGTGAAACAAGCAAATGTACCTTATTTTTTCATTTTCATGAATGTCATAGGTGATGCCATATGTGGCTGCATAAAGGAAATTTACTTAACATGTATTATTCCTTGTTTTTGACATACACAAGAAGTGGAGTACTTGGGCCTTGTAAAAAGGCAGGTTTTTCTCTTCTCCGGACTGAAAGCAGTTTACTGACTCTACTTAGAAAACTTCGTTGAGGATTTAAATTACTCTTTTGAGTGTATGTGTGGCAGGGTGGTACTGAGAATCTAGCCAAGAGCCTCGCACATGCTAGGCAAGCACTCTACCCCTGAGCCATACCCTGAGCTAGGATTTTACTAAGTTGCCCAGGCTGGCTGGCCTCAAACTTGCCATCTTTTGCCTGAGCCTCCTGAGTTGCTTGGGTTATATGCGTGCACCACCTTGCCCAGCTTCACTAACTTATACTGTAGTTTTCAGGGAAGATGGGATGTTGTTTTTCTGCATCTTGACACCAGCTTCCCATTGTTCAGCCTCTCATTATAGAAATGTCCAATAGTTAATTTTCTTGAAAACAGAGTGATGTCTGTAATGTTGAACATTCAGCGTCTAATACATAGGTGCTGAAAAACAGTGAATAAATGAGTCTTTTTGTTCCTCAAGGTAAACATTTCACTTATCTTTTAATCTTCATTTTACATAGTAAACTGATTTTATGGAAGATGAAACAAGCCAGGTCTACTTGCTTGCTAAAAGTTGGAAGTTGGGATTCTAGCCAGTTTTGACAAAGCCTTTTAGCCATTGCCTTATTCTGTCCTGCTCAGAAGGATCCAGGAAGAATAAAAATATTTTAACTTTGAAAAACATGTCTCTAATTCTTATTTTTTTCCTCTTTATCAGCAGTATCAGCCGTTCCTATATGTATTATCCACATATTTCATTTAAAAGTACACTTTTGGTTCTGTGATAGCTTTGCCCAGCATGTAAAATATAATGGTTGTCACATTCCAACACTTTATTACCTGGTCAGGCTACCTCACTGATTTGGGAGCTTAATAAACAAAAATTGTTTTTTCTGGCACAACTCAAATTTAACATTTTTATTATATTGGAATCCTATAAGCTGTTAACTTTTTAGAAATTCTTCCACATTAAGTTAGATATGATTATGCTATCTGCAAACTATGTACAGTATTTTTAACAGTAAAATTCATTTTGTAAAATGTCCTTAGTTATTAGGCCTTTAATGAGTGTCTTAAGTCTTTGTGGCTTGAGAGGAAATTTTTATTACAGGTCTAAAATTATTTTTCTTTTAATAAAAAGATATTACCTTCATGGGTCTGTAATTTAAGTAGAATATAAATATAATTATCAAATTTAGATCAGTTTTGGTTCTAAAATAAATTTAAACATGATTAATAACTAATAACTACAATAGAACAAGTTTAAGGACTGCTTTTTGTTATAATGTTTCAATATGTACTCCCATTAAACTTTCTCAACATTGATCCATACTAATGCAATTTAGTTATTACCAAAAGGACTAGTAAAAGTTTTGGCTTTTCTAGATGTACTGAGATGTAGCAAAAATCCATCCAAAAGTGCCAAAACCTTTTATTTCTCTTTATGACAAGTGTAAACTGTTAAGGTTAAGTGGGTGGGGCAATCGGAAGTAATTACTGAGGCCAGTGGCATTTTTGTGGTTTAATAAAGGCAGAAGCTAATTATTCAGTTTTTATTTAAGTGAAATAGTGCCAAAAAGGAGGTTCCTGCAGAGCAGCTGCACTCCTTCAGTGTTACCCTAATTTACCAAAGACACAACTGTCACAAACAAAACTTTTAAACTTGATATATAGCCACAAAAGTAAGGAAGCTTTTGTTTGGAATGCATGCAGAAGAACCCCTTTATACAAATCAACTGGCAGATGATGGACAATGATGAAAATTTGATTCTTTGAAGTCATAATAGTCATTGAAATGTGTGAAATTCTGGTATTGAAAAGAGAGCGGCCAGCAAGACTCTAAATCCTGGGTGGTTGCAAGAAGCTTGCTGGGAGGTTTTTCTGCATTTTGACACCAACTTCCCATTGCTTGTTCCGTGCTTCCTTTGTTAAAAAAAAAAAAAAGTTGAATTCACACAAGATAAATGGAGACAGTTGATAACCGAATAATGCAGTTTTTATATGGAAAACTAATATTTTATAATGGAAATTGGTATTTGAAAGAATAGTTTATATACATATGCTGGCATATACCTTCTTAGTGATTTTTAAAATTCTTCCTCTACTGACTTCAACAATGGAAGGACAGCTATCAGTTCTTCAGATTTTGGAAGAGATTGATCTTGTGATACATATCTTTTCAGTAGCAGATTTTGATCAGAATGTCTAAACTAAACTATGATTGACTCATTACCATTTCATAGAATAGTATATTGTACATAAAATTGTATTTTTGAAACTTTATTCACTTAAGATAATGACATTCTTTAATTATAGAAATACAAATCTCGTGCTTAATTCAACTGTTTAAAAATTGAAAGTTTTAAAATTCAGTAAATCTATGTATGTATAAGAGGGCACCTATCTTTATTAGAATTTACACATAATTATTAACTGGTGAGCCTTGAGGTCCTTTAGGTGTCAATTTGAAGGCTTCTCATACTTTATGTGATTTAACTTTTTTATTATACAAAAATTTATGAATCATTATTTGTAAGCCATTTATCTATTTACCAATAAAATGAGACATCAATAAGAGCCAATATTGACATCTTCAACATGTTTCTTTTATAAATAGGCTTTTAGAAAAATTGTAGAAAAATTATAATACAGAATTAGAAATCTATAGAGATATCACTGATCCAGTGTAGTTTAAACAGTTAGCAGATATTTCATTTGTTTACTTATTGTTTGAAAGTGGAGTCACAGGTAGCTCACTGATAACTTGGAAAGCAAAGCACTGAAGACACAGGATCAACATAGTGCCTCATAATTCTTTTCAAGTGTTGCATTGTTTTAATGGAATCTTGGAGTGGGAGCTTTAGCCCATTGAAATGTCATTTGAAAAACAAGTTCTTCTGTCACTAGCTGAAGCTCTATAGATGAAATGATAACAATGGAGCGTAGTGGTGCATTTTAAAAGTGTGAGAAATCAGTTTGTCTAGACTGAATTTACAGGGACTAGGGATTTTAGAGCCTCTGTGCCCTTTAGGTGTCAAGTGTGTGAGAGATGCCAAGCCTTTTTTATTCTCTATCTTTGGCAGCAGCTCAGCTGGGCTGTAGGACCTTCCATTTCTTCTGGAGGCAAAAGCAGAGATTCTGTTAGCACGACTTAGGCTTCAAAATTCAGAAACTCAAAAGGCCAACTTGAAATTAGGAAAAGATATCAATAAATTACTGCCATAACTTGAGAAGACATGAAAGATGGGCAGTTAGAATTCAAAATATGAAGAGCTGATAAGCAACATTTGATAGCCACTTTTCAAAATAAGATTTTATATCCTAAAATACATTTTGACCTTTTGTACTTCATATATAATAAAAATCTATGATCTCATTTCTCTGAGGTAACTAGTGCTAAGAATTGCTTTTTCATATAGTTCATTTATTTTTACTTTTTATTTTTTGGTACTGAGGATCAAACTCAGGACCTTGTGCTTGTGAGGCAGGCAGCACCACTGAGCTAAATCCCCAGCCCCTATTTTTAATTTTTTTTAAGTTAAAAAATCCCTTAATATTTTGTTCCTGTTACCACTACCACAATTCACAGAGCAATATATCTTACATAATGAAAAGAAAAAGACAAAGCTACAACAGATAAAAGACCTCAGGGGCTGGGGATTTAGCTCAGTGGCTCCGCCACCTGCCTTGCAAGCGCAAGGTCCCAAGTTCGATACCCAGTACCAAAAAACAAAAGACCTCAGGAATGTACATCTAATTGACATTACATTGGATTAATCAGTAGCTGCACTTTTTGCACTGTGGCTATGACAGTCCTGTACCAGAAGGGTTTCCTGTTTAAGCTGCAGTAAATTTTCTGACTATGGATTGTTGTTCCTTCTGTGGCAGATATTTATAGTTCCCTCTAATGCATTTGGGACAACTAACCTGGAGCTTTCCTGACAACTCCTTGTTCTTCTTTTGCTAAGAACTGCAGCCCTTTGTGGTTGTTTTTAAAACATTTTGGTACCATATCCACCACTTCCACCTCTATAGGGATTGCCAGAGCCTCTTCCACCAAAACTGCCACCCTTCATGGGTCTGTAATTTAATTGCTGTTGTAAACTACAATTTCCAAAGTCATTATAGTTCCCACCACCACCATAGTTACTACTATCAAAATTTCCTCCACTGTAATCATCATATTCTCCACCATCACCACCATATCCACCACCTTGGTTTCCATATCCTGGTCCACCACCACCATAGCCTCCTCTACTTCTGTAACCAGGAGTACCGCCATAGTTTCCACCATCAGCTCCAAATCCATTATATCCACCATCACCTCCTCCGTAACTGCCTCTGCTGCCATCTTCTCCACCACCATAGCCTCCTCTTCCACGAAAGTTTACACTATGGCCAGAATTCCCTCCACTACTTCCAAAGTTTCCTTCACAACCCATAAAGTTGCCAGATCCACCTGCACAACTTTTTTTTATTTTTTTTATTTTTATTTTTCCCATTAAGTTTATTGGTACATTTTCAGTATAAAATACAGTTACATTCATCATTGGGATCGTGTACCTTTACATGAGTTTCTTGGTTCTTATTATTTTTCCCCTTCCCTTGCCCTCCCTCCATCCACTCCACCCTTCCCTATTTGCAAAGACCTTGTTTCCATTTTTTTTCCTCTTTTCATATTTTTTCCTTTCCCTTTTTTCCCTTCCCCTACCCCTCCCAATTCCCCTGCTCTTTTAGACCTTTTCTTCCTGTTACACAATATCAGTTATACATTTTTTAAATTACAATATCAAGATCTAGGAGACATTACCACAGATTTTACAGAATTTAAAAGGATATAGAAAGCATATTACAAAAATCTTTTTTGAAATAAATTTGACAGCTTCTGAGAAAAGTACCTTGGAAGACAAATTAATGAAACTAACTCTGGAGGAAATATAAAATTTGAATAGCACCTATTAAAGAAAGTATATTCCTAGCTTGAAAACCTACCTATATGACAACAGCAGGCTCATAAACATTTTAACTGATAAATTATATCAAACAAAGCAGAAAAAGGAACACGTCTCCCCTCATTTTAGGAAATCAACATTGTGCACGACTTCTTTTTGATCCAGCAGACTGCATCCCTGGGCCTTTTTCACTTCACAATTATGCCCATTAATAGTGAGGTATTTCTGTTTGTTTTTTTGTTTTTTTGATACCAGGGATCGAACTCGGAATAGTGAGGTATTTCTGAACAACGATTTTGTCAACTGTTTTGTGATTATCAAAGATTACAAAAGCAAATCCTCTCTTTTTTTCCACTCTTCCTGTCCTCCATAACTCCTATGGTTTTAATCTTGCCATACATTTCAACGTAGTCTCTCAAATTATATTTTTTCTCTATCTTCTTTAATACCACCAACCAAAATTTTCTTCCCTGTTAGATGGACACCAGGCTTTACTCAGCCCATCAGCTTTGTGTGGTCCAGCACACATTGCTGTATCCACCTCTTCAGCACAAGATAAGTCACAGAACCAAAGCCCCTCGAGTGTTTTGTTTGAGGATCTCTCATTACCACACCATCTGTGAACCTGCCCCATTTCTTAAACTATTACCTGTAGCTTTAAAGCTCAGACCACCAATAAACAGCTTCCTCACCTGTTCTGGTTCCTTTGAATCCTGGGCCACTTACCAGAGGTTGTCGACAGTCTGGCTGGGGTTGACCAGGCAGCCAGACTTGCCTCTTCTAACCCTAGTTCGATATCTCATCTAGTTAATTTAAAGAAGTCAAGTAATGTATACTTTCAGTTGTTAGGAATTTAGTTTAGAATGGAGGGCTTGCTGATTGTAGAAGATGCCCAACCCCATGACTCTATAATGTTTATAGTATTTGGTTATACCTTGCTTCAACTATTGTTGAGGAAATAAGACATTAATTTAACAATATATAATATTAAATAATAAGCTTAAATATGGTAAACTGCAAATATAGTGAATTCAAAGGGGGAAATAAGTATTGAAGACCTCCCAGGGCTGAGTCACTTCATGCTCTTAAGTAGAGGACTATGCTTTAGAAAGTCATTAAAATCTAACAATATTTAAAAAAAAATCTTTTGTTTTTTTTCAAGACAGGTCTCACTACGTAGTACAGACTGGCTTCAGACTCAGTCCTCCTACCTCAGCCTCCCAATCCCCTTGGGATTGTAGACATGGTTTAAAATTAAATTTACATGACATTGAATCTGCATTGAATCTGATAAAAATTACCAATAAAATTTATATTCGCATTTTTTTAAATTATGTATCATTTGTGCTTATCTTGTTTTTACTTTATCTTAGACATAAATTTTTAACAAATGTATTTATACATTTGTATTAGAAGTCCATATTTGTATAGATATTTATATGGATCATTTTGATCATTTCTTTAAACAGGCTGTGAGAAAGTAGCCACACCAAATTGATGCAGGTGGAAAGGTATTTTGTTAACCAGAGGATTGGTTGGTGTCTGAAATAACTTTATTTTTTTAACCTTGTAGGTAGAGAAACCAGTCAACTCAGAAATGAGCTTAGGTGGTAATTGTTTGGTTCATAGAATTGACAGACTGCAAATAAACAGCCTTCATTAGGAGATATATGCTAATGAAAAGTCACAAAATAGATTAACTTCTCTAATTTTTACAAGTTTAATGTAATCATGTTCATTCTCTTTGTTTTAACTAGTTATTCCAAATTTACTTTAGTAAGGGAACCCTTTATTTTTAATGTTGTGCTGGGGATTAGACCCAGAGCCCTGCACACGCTAGGCAAATGTTCTACCACTGTGCTGTACTCCTAAACCCTAATGATTTTTAAATGCTTTATTAATAAAAATGACATGATTTAAGCTGTGACATACTTCTATTATTTTTTATTTTGACTGCCATAAGTATATGTCATCTGAGGCATCAAAATTCTGTGCATTCCTCAGTTGAGCCCTTGTTATTGGATAAAAGTATGGAAAAAGAGATACACTTACTTTCATTTCAAATGTCTGCAAAAATTATACAAAATTTTTGTCTTTGCAGGTAGATTTGCTGTATCATTCTTTCAGTAGGTTTCACCAAAGGGAGATAAAATGTTAATTAGTTATTTTAAGTGTTTTCAAAAAGGCTTGGGCCTCCCTCTGAAGGCAACACCCTTTAATAAGGAATAAAACTTAACATTACAGAAACCACTGATGATAGATTTTTTTTCTATTTGAAATTTACTTTTTGTGTCCCCTTACACCTTTTCTCATTTGACCAGTTATATCTCCTCACAGATTAGAGACTATTGACTACTGGTTCTACCAGCAGTCTGTTCAGAAATTACAGTGTGGGATTGTGGATGTGTGTAGCTTAGTGGTAGAGCACTTCCCATGTATGTAAAAGTCCTTGGGTTTGCTCCCTATTATAGAAAGGGATTGGTGGTGGGGGGGGAGGGCTTTGCCAAAGTTTTGTTGTACAGAAGGGGCCTCAAAAGTTTTTATGACTCCTTTCCCATTGTTCCCTAGTACCACCTTTCAAATATACCATTTATAGAAACTGGCATAACAGTTTATACAGTAAAATATCAGAGAAGTAGTGGAATAAGCCAGAAACTTTAACCCAATTTATAAACAAACCTGGATAGAACTGCAAGAATATAGGGAACAACAGAAACATGTTAGCAGGTATGTGGGCTGTTTGAAACATCTTTATTTGCTTGTGTGTGTTGTTTTTTTTTAGGATATCACTACATTAACTGGTGTTCCGGAAGAGCATATCAAAACTAGAAAAGTCAGGATCTTTGTTCCTGCTCGCAATAACATGCAATCTGGTGTAAACAACACAAAGAAATGGAAAATGGAGTTTGATACCAGGGAGCGATGGGAAAATCCTTTGATGGGTTGGGCATCAACGTGAGTACTTTGGTTTAATGTGAATATTGTTTTTAGCTTTCTTTTTCTATGTAGATTTTTCTTCAGAATATATTGCTTTTCAAACTCCTATGTACAGTATGCATATGACAATACTTTTTTTTTTTTTTTTTTTTTTTTGGTGCTGGGGATCGAACTCGCGAAACCACTGAGCTAAATCCCCAGCCCCATGACAGTACTTTCTTATGTTGTTAGGAATCACTATAACCAAAGATGTAGTTCTCCATATATATTTTGTATTCATATTCATATGACTGTAGCTTAGTAAAATAAACTACAGAAATACTGTTCTAAATACAATTTATTGGTTAAAATGATGAACATTATAAGCATTGTTAGTGATATTCAACCTGTGTATATTCATTTAAGATACTGAGTGAATAGTAATGATTTAGTTCCACTTTGTTTTTAAATTAATGTAAATTTCTTTATATATGTTTCATTTGTAGGGGGATGGGAACTGAGTTCAGAAATTAGCTAATTTGAAAGAAACCTGTAGGTTTCTAAAATCTTGTGATAAATTATGGTACATTGAAATAAATTCTTGAGGAACATCTTTTCTCAGATTGCACTTGTGAGAATTTTTCTTAAAATATCTGTTATGTTACAATTTAAATAGAAGTATATTTCATTAGGTAAATAATATAGAGGCATAATGTTTTGATATCCTTTCAGTTTTATGTTTCTTGTAATATATGGAGTTCTTGTATAAATCACATGCTTTTAGAGACTAAAGAAACTTATAAGGAAAAACTGTACCTAGTGATTGAAATGCTATGATTCTTGGAGTCACATGAAATTATAATGTATTCATTCATATCTAGGACTCATTGTAATAATGCATTTCCAGCAACATTCAGTAAAAAATAACTGAGTAGTTTTACTTTATATACTCTAAATTATTACTGAGTAAAACACTTTATGTAAGAGCACAAAGTTGACTGTTAAGAGTTAAAAAATAACATCTTTTGCTCACTGCAACACAAAATTTGTGGCTGAGGTACTTGTAACAAGATAGATTAGAAAGAGAACAGCATACAAAATCATTTAATGTAAGTCTTACATTTATAGGAGCCTTCAAACAAAAACCCAAAGAAACAGGAAAACTTTGTATTTTTATGCTTAGGTGTGATGAAGATTAGACAGTTATGTAGAAGTATGATTGGACGAAAGGGTATAATCTAATAGTAATAAACTGGGATAACTTAGTCAGGCCTATTTGTTTAGATTCTTGTCTGTGTCCTAGTATCTTCAGAGATAAAACATTCTTTTTCTCTTCATGTAGGGTGGGCATCTCTGGAATAAGGAATCTTATAACCTATTTCAGAGGAAGGTCAGAGATTCTGGTATAGTCTATTGCAGGGGAAAAGAACCAAGGCCAGAGAGACCTTCCTCCTTCTGCTATTTTCATGACTACCAAAAATGCCATAATTTGGGTAGTGTGTCCTGAATTGTATTAATAGGTAGTTTAAATAAATTTCACATTGCTATGCTTACCCAAATATTCACATAGTCTTTATCATAGCATTGCTTCTAGTAATAGCACAATTAAATTTTGAAATACTGATTTTTCTAATACCCTAGTGCCTTAGAAGCAAAACTAGCCATATTTATACTATTGTGCATGAATAATGAAATGCCACTTTAGTTTCATATGGATTGAAATGAATTAAACTCCATTTTGGGGAGCTAAAGTTCTTTTCAAAATGTAGTTTTCCCAAAATAAAAGGTATCTTTGAAATTATAGAATCTCTCTACAGTTGGTTTGTCTAAAGCACTGTTTTGAATAGTATTTAAAAAAAAAGAACTTACTCTTCGTTCTAATATTTAGAAACAACAACATGAAAAAAAAATCTAATAAGAATTTAAATATTTGATTATTTTTCATCTTTAGCATTCTCTGTGTATGTTCTACTGGGGATTTAACTTAGGCCAGTGTTGGCGAACCCCTTAGAGCTTTCAATGAAACGAGCAGCCTGCTGCAGCACGCATGCCATAGGTTCACCACTACTAACTCAGGGTCTTGTGCCTGCTTAGGCCAGGGCTCTAACACTGAGCTGCTTCCCCAGCCCATCTTTAACATTTCAGTAATACAAAAAGATAGTATATAATAATTGTTGCTTGAACATATTAAATTCTGACTTCTATTTGTGACATATTTTAAAGCTTTTCACAAAACTAATGGCATTGCAAGCTGAAATTTTCTTATCTAAATGTCATCATTTACGAAATCTCCATCTCAGATACTGTATATAAATAGCTGGATTGTATTTTGGGTTCAGTTTGCTTATATTTCATTTTATCATTACATGTTTAATATGTAGAGTAGAAAGAAAAAATTTTAAAACCTGGCATTTAGGTCTGTGTATATTTATAATCTTTCTTGTTAATGAGAAGTACTTTATTTAATGGGAAAATAGAATGTTAATATTTTAATATCATTTTTTGCTGTTTGTCAAAGAAATGATTCTTGAATATACTAAAAGAGTAATGACTCCATCCCGTACCTAAAGTATATTTGTTTCCAAAGACATGTTTCCTAATGTAGGGAATCTGAGGCTTAAGTATATTCATTTCTTCTGATACTGTAATTTACCTGTGGCTGAAATCTACATGGATAAAATGATATGGAGAATTTAACAGACACTTAACAATAATGATGTAGGAGTATTGCAGAGAGAAGTATGTAGTATTAGAAACATGACAAATATAACACTTAGAGATGCCTTTGGGATTTTTCTTCCCCACAGATTTACTACTAATATACAGGTAGAAAAAGGACACATTTCCTTGAATAATAGAGGCAGTGCTAATAGATGTTATTTTATAGTTACTGTGCCAGTTGTGTGACAGAAGTTTGAAGTTTCAAATGTTTTTCTCTATGCTTTTTAGTGGGGGCAGAAGAGAGGTGTTGTTGTGAAAGTGGTCTTTATGACTAATGAACATGGTTTTGTTTTTTAAAAAATAAATAAATTTCATTGACCTGTTGACACTTTTTTTAATTTTGAAAGACCACGTTTGTTCATGGAGGATTTTAAGATACCTGTGTTTGATCTTTGTTTTTAGATTTTTAAATTCATATCTTTAAATACTGTATTTACATTGCTTTTCTTATCCAAAGTAGTTTTCTTATGTTCTTACTTGAATTGTTAAATGTTAGAACTCAAAGGTAAAAGATTTATCTGTATGTAAACATGAAAAATATCATAAGATGCAAAATCATCCCTTGAGTTTGACCCAGGGTTTTAACTGTTTAAATTTTCTTGATCTCGTAGATTGGTATAGGTGATTCATCCTCACTTAATAGTGTTAATCCTCACTTAACAGCTAGTTGCTGTTATTAATGCCATATTTCTTGAAGATCTGTTAGGTAAATTCTTTTCATTTATTTCTATAGGCAGGACTTTAATTTTGGTAAAATCCTATATATGAGCTGTCTGTTTTCCTTCAGTTATATTCATTTAAATTGATCATTGCTTTTAAATCCTTCACTAAATAAGGATTCTACCTACTTTTCTTTTTACCGACTGTTAAGACAAGTAAATGAGTGTATTTGCTCTATATATGTAAATAATATAGATACATGTAGAGTAAGCAATGGAAGTTATGAGTTGCTCCTCTCCCTGCCCTGTAAACCGCTTTCTTCTCTACCTCTGTAGAAGTGAATCTTGTCAACAAGTTAGTATGTATCCTAGATTTTTGTCGGTGCTTTTGCATGCACATATGTGACTTTAAATGTCTTTTGGTAAAATCTGATGATTTTCTTAAAATGTTTTTCACATTTCTTATTAAAATTATTTCTAGATATGTTAGTTTTTATTGCTAATTTTGGATAAGGTTTTTAAAAAATACATTATCTAGTTGAGTATAGCCAATATTTAGTTTTATATATAGCCACTCTCTTTACTGTACCATTAGTTTTTATGACTTTCCAAGAAATTCACTTTATCTCATTAGTTGTTCAATCTAAAACGTGTGGCAGTGTTTCTTCTTAAACTTTTTTTTTTTTTTTTTGAGACAGGGTCTCACTATGTAGTTCAGACTGGCCTCAAACTCAAGGTGATCCTCCTGCCTCAGCGTCCTGAGTGCTGGAACTATAGGCATGCGCCACCATGCTCAACTTCTTAAATTTATACCTAATTTCTTTTTGTTGCCGTATTGCTCGGACCAGAATCTACAGTTTTGAATATTAGCGATTACATCTAATATCCTTTTTGCTTCTTTCCTTCTGTAGTGGAAATATTTTTTATTTAATAAAATGGAAAAAAGTTTTTTTCTAATTTTGACAACAATTTTTTTTAAAAAAATCAGCCGAGGGCTGGGGATTTAGCTCAGTGGTTTAGCCGCCTGCTGTGCAAGCACAAGGACCCGAGTTCGATCTCCAGTACCAAAAAAAAAAAAAAAAAAAAATCAGCCGGCTGTGGTGGGACACACCAGTAATCCCAATACCCTGGGAAGCTGAGGCAAGAGGATTTCAAGTTGAAGCCCAACCTGGGCAACTTGCTGAGTGTCTCAGTATCACTCTCAGTCTAACTGAGGGTCTCACCCTGTCTTAGAATCAAACACAATTTTATTTTATTTTACTTTATTTTTGGTACTGGGGATCAAACTCAGGGCACCTGCGAGGCAGGCACAGCACCACTGAGCTAAATCCCTGGCCCCAAACATAATTTTAAAAAAGCTCAGTGCAAAAGGCCATGGGTACAATTTCTAGTACCATAAAAGAACAGAACGGAATAGGTTAGTTGGGCACAGTGGCGAGTGTATTCCAAGCTACCCGGGAGGCTAAGGGGAGGATCACTTGAGACCAATCTGGGCAACATAGTAAGACTGCTGTCTCAAAAAAGAAAAAAAATGAGGAATGGATATTTTATTTTATTAAATGTTTTCTCCACATCTATGGAAGGGCAAGTAGCTGGAAGAATGGTGGCTTATTGATACAGGTTGCTGATGTTTAGCATATTCCCATCTGCTTGAACTGCCGGTGATATACACATGACTGTCCATGTTCACAGCTGCCTGGCAATAAGACGTACAGATTATGGCCCCATCATGAACATGTTAGTTTTTTTTTTCCCATAAATAAAGTGAGTGTATAAAGTCTATATTACTATACCACCTTTGTAGGAAATACAGCTCTCTCTGGTTCTTGAGGTTCCTAAGGTTTTTTCTACATTTTCTTTTACTGTTACTTCTTATTCTCTTATGTCAGTGTGCCTATCAACATTCTTCATTCTCATTTTTACTCTTTATTCTACATTCTCTTTTACTGTTTTTTATTCTCATGTCAATGTGCCTGTCAACACTCATAAATTATTTGATCATATTTATGTTTATACTTTTGTTCTCAGAATAACTAGTTTATTTAACAGTTAACTGAGAAATTATAATATGCTTAATCTTAGCACTCTGGGAAGCTGAGGCAGGGAGATCATGGTTCCTAAACAGTTTGGGGCTTGGTAAGACCCTGTCTCAAAATAAAAATAAATAATAAAAATAAAAGGCTGGGATATAGCTATGTGCAAAAGTTCTTCAGTCCCCAGAACTTAAAAAAAGAGCACCAATATGAACTTATCATTTGTTATCATTACTAATATAACCAGCCATTTGAAGTTCTTTGGTTTAGGAAAAGGATTTTCTGGTAGGAATACATAGGATTATTGGGATCACATAGGAATCCCACAATAGCAGCCATAGTGTATGACCAGAACTTCAGCAGGAGTTTAGGGTCTTCTACTCAGTGAAAGCTACTTCCTGTGTTTTCTTGTTTATATCTTTTAACTACTCAAATTACTTCTGTAATCTTCCTTTCTTTATTTACTTCCAAATTTCTATATGAGGTTCTACAGAATTTGATCTTCATGTGTAAGAGATTTTATAGTAAACCTTTGTAGCAAACAATGTTTTGCCTTTTTACAAAATGACACCTCTGAAATTATTTGATATTTTGGTATCGGGGATCGAATTCGGGTCCTTGAGCTTGGAAGGCAGGTGGTGGAACCACTGAACTAAATCATTTGATATTTTTTTAAAAAGCCTGTATGAATTTGTAAGCATTAACTCTATTCTGAGTTGAAGAGCTTGGTTGGATGTCAAATCTTGGTACTTTATTTTTTCAAGTGGCCTTATGTTAAATGATGGAAGTTTGTTAAGAAGAGTGAATGCTGTTGCTATTTTTTGTTTTAGTGATCATACTAGAGAACTACAATAGGACATGTTCCAGTAAACTCATTGTAAATTGACTCAACTTACAATAGAATGTGTTCCAATAAACTCACTGTAAATTGAAAATACCGTAAATCATAAATATAGTACATCTAACCTACTCACTGTCATAGCAATATAGTATACTATAAAGTTATACCCCAGTATTCTAGGTAGATAATTGGGAACTGCAGTTTATTGCTGCTGCCCAGTATTGAGAAGATCATAGCACATGTTACTAGGCCAAGAAAAGATCACAATTAAAAATTTGAAGTCCAGTAGAATGTGTATCACTTTGGCATAATTGTAAAATCAAAAAATCCTGAGTTAAACCATCATAAACTAGGGACCGTCTGTATTCATCAGTGATCTTCTTGGGTTTTTAAATTCAACTCTTAATTTTTTTCTTTTTGAATAAAATGATTTTATTAAAGACTAGAGGAATGTCTTTGCAACTATAAATTTTATTATTTGACAATATACATTAGAAAATATCTCAAATTTAATGGAAAAGATTATTACATTTTTGAGAGATTGTTACAAATATTCTATGAGTAGCATTAATAGTAACTCTTTGGTATTATAGTTACTGCTTATTTTCTAAAGATTTACGTTAAATATTGGGGTTTTTCAGCCTAAGCTTAATATTAAATCTTGCGAAAAAAAATTCTTTCTTACAGTGGTGATCCCTTGTCCAATACGGTTCTAACCTTCAGTACCAAAGAAGATGCGGTTGCCTTTGCAGAAAAAAATGGTATGATCTGTTTATTTTTTTCTTTTTTCTTACATATAAAATCAAGATATGATTTTATGTTCTTTAAAGCCATTTAGGAATATAGATGTGAATTGAAAGAAAGCTTTCAATGAATCTAAATCGGTGCTTTTTATACTTTTTTATTGCATTGGAATACCCCCTCAAAAAAAAAAAAATCTAAGATACAATGCCCAGTGTCACATGTAAAAGTCAAAATGCCCTAATTTGAAGGGACAGCAAATAAGAGCACTTGTCTAACACATACCTTGTTTCTGAATCCCTCTGAATAATCATTAAAATTTGGTTATGTAAATGCTAATTGAATGTATCATAAGGTGACCAGTTTCAGTTTTGATGTTGCTATTAAATAGTTCTTTCTTACTTTGAGCCAAAATTTGTTGCCTGTTCCGCCATCTAATCACTCTTAATTACTTGAAAATGGTTATTAATCATATTCACTCTTAAAATTTTCTTTAAGCTTAAATATTTATATTTTCTAGACATGGTAGACCTAATAGCAATTTTAATTTCAACTGTACAATTATATTAATGCAGGTTAAGAATATAATAGCTTTGGAGACACTCATGTTACAACATTGATTTATGTTGGTCTTGCTATCAGCAAAAATGCAAAATGTTTTTTTTTCCTTCATTTTCTGCTGTTAAGAAAGAAAAGAGTAGTGAAAAGAGGTATGGAGTCAGACCAGTCTGTATTCTCATTCTTATTATGCCACTTTAAAGCTGTATGATTTTGAATGACTTTCATAATAGATATATGTTTCTTCATCTTTGAAATGGTATTTAGCTCATGAGATGGGAATATATGTAGCCAATCCATGGACACTTGTTAATGATTAATTCTGACTCTTGCCTCCCTCCACCTACTATTTCTCTTTTTTTCCTCCTGTAGGTTCAGATGCACTTCTGTGCATCTGAACCTGATGCATTCTGTTCGACATGTTAGAAAATCTCCAGAATTTAGCATTGAAAAAGATGTCAGGTTCTAGTTGGTCACATTGAATATAACTCTAATTGAGTTATTTGAATGAGATAGTCAAAGTAGATTGTTACCATAAGGCATTATATCAATGTAAACTGTTATTAGCCTTATCTAACACATCTGACATATCAATATGAAAGCACTGTAAATGTTACTATTACCTGAACTATTTGCTTTTCTTCCTCATTTTGTAATATACAGCTTATGATTAAAACCAGGGGTTATAGGTATATAGTACAGTGGTAGAACTTATGTTTAACATGCATAAAGCCCAAGTTGTGATCCTCACCATCATACCAAAAAAAAGAAAGAAAAAGCCTAAAACAGAACTACCTGGGTTTGCATCTACCTAGGGTGATTATGATTTTGTACTTCTATTTCCTCATATAGGAAATTCCTATGAGGATTAATGAGTTAATAAAAGCCAAGTGCTTAGAATAGTTAATAGTAGACTTAAAAAAAAATACTTAAGTGTAATTTCATATTAACCTTTTTGTCAAGTTCTAATTGCATAAATGTTTATTATCTTTCTTAATTGCATAAATGTTTTCAAAATGGTCAGTCTAAGTTATTTTGATTTAAAACATCAAAATATTTTTTAAATATTTTAATTAAACTGTAACATGGTTATCAAAAACGGTTTTATTAATGTTATCCTTTCTGCCTACCATATTTAATGTCTGACACCTTGAAAATTACTCATTTGTGGTCTATAACATGAGTTTAATAAGAGGAAATCTAATTAAACTATTAAAACCCTGGTTAATCTCTAAGTGGTCACAAGGACTATATGACTACAGTTATTATCCTCATTTTTTTTTTTTTTTTTTTTTTGGTACCATGGATCAAACTTGGGACCTTGTGCTTGCAAGGCAGGCAGCAGAACCACTGAGCTTAATCCCTGGCCTATGATCCTCATTTTATAGTTCAAGGAAACTGAGGTTTATTCAGACATTTTCAAGGATCTATGCTTAATGAGGAAATTACTCAGTTGATAAAGTTCTTCACAATGTAAGCACTAATCTACCTATGCTAATGTGTACCCCAACTATCCTTTCTACCATTCTCACTCATACCTATTCACTCTCTCATCTTTATCCATACCTGTGAAATTCAACTTTGTCTTTAAAACCAACTTGATACGTGATCTCCTTTCCTGATCCTTTTTCTTTGTTTGGTGTGGTGCTGGAAATTGAACCCAGGGCCTCGCACATACTAGGCAACTATTGTACTACTAAGCTGCATCCCTAGATCCGTTTTGTCATTCTTCTGCCCCACCTCGTCTCTCACCCTTAGGGGCATGAGCTCTCCAACATCCACAGTAAGGCATAACCCTCATGCTTAAACTGTATGATTTTATCTTGCCTACTAAATTATAAGCACCTGCCAGGGGAAATACCAAGTCTCATTTGACTTTATCTTTTCATCTGCTCAATAAATATTGGTGAGTGTAAACTGTACATTTCTTTCCAGATTGTTTTACTTTTCTATAAATCACTTTAATTGCTGCTTCTGTCTCTTAGTGGACCTTTTAATCCCCTCTAACTAGAAAACTGAAGAAAGAAAACTATTATTAATAGAATAATTTAACAATTTCTTTTGTAAGGGAAAAGAATTTTCATTTTGCCCTCAACGATTTGATATTTGGGTCTATGAAATAAACTGACAATAAAATATAAGACTAAAAGAAGAGCCAGTTTCAAATAGAATGTCTTATTTTTAGTTTATTGAAGAGTCTCCATACTAATTGATGATTTTCATAATGGGTTATACTATTCTACATTCCCACCAACAATGCAGAAGGTTCCTTTTCTCCCACAGCCTCTCCAGCATTTGTTATTATTTGATTTGTTGATGATAGCCTTTTTTTATGGAGTAAAATGGAATCTCAGTATTGTTTTAATTTGCAGTTCTCTAATGACCAAAGATGTTGAACTTTTTTTTAATGTATTAGCCATTTGTATTTCTTCTGAGAAATGTCAGTTTATTTCAGTTGCCCATGTTTTGATTGGGTCTTTTATTTTGGGAGGTCTAATTATTTAAAATTCTTTATATATTCTAGATATTAGTCCTTTATTCAAGGAATAGCTGGCAAGATTTTTTTTCCCATTCTGTATTTCTTCACTCTATTGGTTGTTTCCTTAGCCAAAAGAGTTAAAGATATATTACAGTGGTACATGCATACCCATATTTATAGCAGCACAGTTTACAGTAACATTTGGAGGTAGCCTGGATGTCCATCAGCAGATTAATGGATAAAGAAAGTGTGGTATTTATATACAACAGAGTACTACTCTACTATGAAGGATAAAGCCCCAAATATAAAGAGCAAAATAAAAGGTAGATAATAAGAAATAGGGAAATAGATCTCTTACAAAGGGAAAGGAGTAAGGAGAGAGGGAAGAGGAAAGGGATATTGTTGTTGTTGTTGTTGTTACCGGGGATGGAACTCAGGACCTCATGCTTGCCAGGCAGGCACTGTGCCACTGAGCTAAATCTCCAGCCCAGAAGATGTTTTATGTACATGTACTGACTCCCCATGAGGAATGTAACCATTATGTAATGCAAACATGTATGACTAAAAAGATATAAATTTTTTTTAAAGGCTAAATGGTTGAAATTGTACCATCCTGAGCTAAGGAAATGAGTAAGAGCTTGGGGTTTTGGGTAGGTAGGTGATGACAGATTGTGGGGGGGGGTGAGAAGTGAAAAGGCATGGTGAACAAGGTGGTCTTATGAAGATGGAGGCTCAGAGAATAGTCTTCAGTAGAGGTGAAATGCTTTGGCAGAGTTTCTCTGAGCAAGGTGGCATCTATTTTCAGTCTGCTTTTCCTGTGTCACTAATTAACGTGTGGTATATGGGATTACAAAAAGGGAGTTCATAACAGTTGTATGCTGCTCTAGGAACTCCTTTTAGTTGATTAAGAGAAATTCCGAGAAAGCTCCAGGAAAAATGGACCAGACAATAAATATTTGTCTGTCAAATTAATTTAGAGTTTATCTTGAGTTTTTTAAGTGTTACACACCAAATTATATTGCAGCATACTGAATATGATCTTTTCACATTAGAGTTGTTTCTGAACTCTATACTACTTGTTCTAAATTCTTCCTTTTGTTAAGGATATGGAAATCTAGAGAAGTTATTAATAGGCTGAAGTTTTTAGATTCCAAGTACAGTGTTTATTCTGTGGTACTATGAAGCTGATAGAGCTTAAAAATTAATCATCTAGGGCCGGGAATTTAGCTCAGTGGTTCCATCGCCAGCCTCTCAAGTGCAAGGTTCTGAGTTTGATGCTGGCACCAAAAAAAAAAAAAAATCATCTAGATCCACAATGTCCAGTATGATAACCACATGTGGCTTTAGTCCTTGAAATGTGTCTAGTTAGTATTGAAATGTGTTATAAATGTAAAATACCCACTAAATTTCAAAGACTTAGTATGAAATCATTAATCATTTAGTTCATGTTAAAATGATAATCTAGATATATTGGGCTAAGACATGATTAAAGTTAATTTTACTTTTTAAAATTCATTTAATGTAGCTACTAGAAAATTTTAAATTGTGTGGTTCACATTATAGTTCCATTGAACAGCACTGATCTATATAGTATGCAGCAGTGTACAGGATATACATTATGTACATATTCTAAATAATTCATTTATATATAAACTATAATGTATGTGAAAAAATAGAACAACTTGGTAAAGTTCAGATTTTATATTTCTTTGAAAATACAGTTCTATTCTTCAAAAACCTGGAATAAATCCCAGAAATTTATATTTTTGGGTCCATCTTTTTATATAAGAAAGTCCTCATTGTCTGATAAAAGAAGTTTTCTTCTTGCTGTTGATAATTCCTGCAACTATCCTCCTGCTTCTGTCTTTACATAACTTTCTTTTCTCACCATATCTCACTTCCTTTGGAAGGCTAATTTTTCTGAACTTGGGGAGAGGGAAAGAAAAACAGAATACCTCCTGTGGCTCCTCCCATCTTTTACTTTCTCAAGTCTTCCCTGCCCTCAGCCTACGCTCAAAACAAAATGTAAACACCCTTGGGTCTTTTGGCTTTATGCAAAGTCTATCCTAAATATGGCCCTTTAAACTCATCATCTATTCTAGAAGAATTCTTGGAAGATAACCTTTCTTTGTAAAAAGGGGGAAGACTGTCTGAGGTTTACTCTGAAATGTAGATAAACTTTACTCGTTCTTTGTGTTCTGAAAAGATCCACCTTCTCATCCATATGGTCTTTGTCTTCCCTTGTATTATGTGAAGGATGGGGAGGAGAGGAAGCTGTGTCATGGAGAGAGGAGTTGGAAGACAGCTGTGGAAAATGTGGATGGTAAAAGACTAAGATCTACTACCATTTACTTGCTAATGAAAACCAGAAATGGCTCCCCTCCCCTTTGATCTGACTTGAAACTTTGCAACTTTTCTGTGGTATGTCTTTTTACCCGCTGTGTTTTTCTCATTGTTAGCTATTAAAAAAAACAAAAAAACAACTCTTTGAAATTCTCAAAGGAAAGGAAAGGAAAGGGCTGAGGACAAACTGAAACTGCATTGTGTTTGCAGTACTCTGTTGGGAAGGAAAACCCATCTCTGAACAGAAGGTAGAAGCAGGGGAAGAGGCAGACAGGTCCTCAAAAACAAAGTGTTCATTGGAGATGCAGCTCAGGACTTAGATTTCTCCCAGAGGTGGACACGACCAGTAAGGTATGGACTTTGTTTACCTTAACCTCTTAAGAAAGTCTTAACTTTACTCCATATAGCTGTTTAAAACAACTTCCAAACAAAAGAATCACTACTGTCATACAGATACAAGATGCAAAGTAAAATAATTTATTTTGTTCATGATATGAGAACTAGCTAGACGTTTAACAGCACAGATTTATGTAGAATAAAGTAATTTTGAGGTGAATTGCAAAATTGGGTTTTTTTCCTTGGGGAAGAGGAGTGTCAATTACAACTCATAGGACCCAGGACAGAGTTTATGTGCTTATCAGTTGTGTATAACTTAAAAAGAGTTGCCAATAGATGAAGACAAGCAACAGAAATAAAACTAATAATGCTGAAGGGCAAGGGTATACTAGTGCATAGTTTTCCATTGAGACATAATCTTTTTTGATTCTTTCCCTCTTCCCTATCCACGGTTTTTTTGAGGGGTGGGATATCGCTAATATTATATCTCATTAGCCCCTTACTGGGAATTCAGTTTTCCCACAAGTTTTGTTTAGAGACACCTTATTCTGTGCTATTTAGAAATTGTGTAGGTATCTAATGAAAATATCTAACTGATAACGTCTTAATATTTTTTGTTACCTACCAATCTGAAAAATTAATTTTTAAGATAACATACTACAGAACATAATTAAAAATAAGATTGCCAGAATAATCCATTTGGTTAAAACACAAATTTACATTTTTTACAACTGTAGACATTTAACAATCATGGTTTACTTGATCAGTAAACTTGTATATATAACTTCAGGAAGAACATATTTAACAAGAATAAAAATCTGTGTATTAAATTTAATGCTGATAAGGCAGAGAAAACATAGCTATTTTCATTAAATCAGAATTATTAGTCTTGTTTACCTGCATATATTAACTTATTCTTGAAATGTTTCTTTTAAAATCTGGCACATTTAAAGTATTAGAAATTCATATAACAACTTATTTATCTCCTTAAACAGATTTTATAATTTAAAAAGTTAAATTATAAAAAAGCCACTTGGAGGTAGAAAAATGTCACTTACAAACATAAAGAGAAGTAAAGGCAAGACTAATCAACCAGATTCTTTGTCTTTTCCCTCTTAATAGAGAATAGGCATTTATAAATTATCGATCTGTTTACAGGGGATCATCAGATGGGCAGATTGTAAAACCAGTCACCAAACTTATTACCAAATTAAAATTAGAAAGAAAAGTCAACAAGGTTATCTTGTTTTGGATCTTTGCTCTTAGAGCCAAGGAAAGATGTCCTGTATATGGTCTTAAGCATAGATACACCATTTCTTTGGTGGAGAAGTTTGCCTGCTTTTGGTTGGTCCAGCTATTGGGGAGCTCAGTGAGACCTCCAAAATTACTGGTAGAAATTTTTCAGAAAAATACAATCATGACTAACAGATATAAAATGAAATGTGATGTAAGGGAGCCAGGCATATGTTATATAACCAGTTCAAGTGACAACACAAATTTTTATAGGATAAAAAAATGTTGAGATAAAGTGCAAAGGAAGACAAAACTGGTTTTCCCTGGCCTGAGGTAAGTGGAGGATCAATTAAATCACAAAGAAATAGAACAGAACTTATATATCAATTTGCCTTATTCATAATGATTGTGTCCTGAAAGTGACTCAGAACACTAAATCAGCAAACACTGAACCTGAACAGTTTCTGCTAAAGAAATATACAGTGGGGTTCAGTAGGCTTTTGGTCAAATTCTTTTAGCTGATCCATACTAAGTCTGTTTTATGTACTTCCATTTAAAGACACCTTATTTAATGTATATTACTTTTGGTTCGTCAACACTGAACTCTCAGCCAACAGCACTGTAACTCATATATGAACAAAGCTTATCTGACACCCATTTGGCACATCAGTCTTTTTGTGCTTAGGAACACTAGTCAGAACTTAAGCACCATGCTTGGGGTCATTTTAAATTGTGAAATCAACCAGAAGTACAAAAATATAAAAAGTGAGGCTCTAAATAGACCTTGAAAAGCACATGTGTTTATAGTATGAGAGCTGAAACCTTGCTTGACCTCAGCTGGGAACATGTGTTGGGCAACTCAAACTTTTGCCATTCTCATCATGTCATAAATGACCACAGAAACACCATGAGTAGTACTTTTGGGATTATAAATTTTAGTGAGTAGGTAAATTCACAAATATTAAACATTTTTACATACAGAGGTGGGGTTTTTTTTCCCCGATCCAGCTTTCTTCCCAGTCCCTAATGGGGAGAGGGGTGAGTTAGACTCAGTGATTCCTTAGGTCTCCTGTTAGAAAATAAAGTAATTTCTTCATAGTAGTAGAGATATATATCGGGACTTAGTTTGGTTCCTAGTATATTTATTATGAGCTAAGTAGGATACTGGGAATCCTTGTGTATAGTTCATGCCCCAGACCAATTGCAGAAGCTCTGGGAGTGATATTTAGCTTTCCATGTATAGTTTCTTTTTCCAGAAAAATGTGTTGTTTCTTACAATTGACTTTAAGTATACTTTTGGAATATAAGAGCTGTACAAAGACAATGATTTGTTTTGTGATAAATTTTGAATTCTGTGGTTCCAATCATTTCTCTGGAAATAAGAATAATACTATTATAGCAAGTATATTATTTGAAAAGAAAAAAAAATTGGGGAGTACTGGGAATTAAACTCAGGACCTCGCACTTGCCAGGCAGGTGCTATGCCACTGAGCTACATCCCTGGCCCTGAAAAGAAAATTTAAGGGGACCATTGGCTCACATCAAAGGGTTTTTTTTTTTTTTAAGAGGTGTCACAACTGTAGCAGGTATTATAGGGCATTAATAATCTAATATTTCAGGTGCCTCACATTTGCATCTTATGTGCTTGTTAAAATAGTTTTCATGAAAAGAATTGCTTTGCCAGTGTATCCAAAATTTTGAATCTCCTCTATAATATTTTCTAAAAGAAGATCTAAGATTCTTTTAAATAATTACAAATCTTCTCTTCCCTAACCTCATATTAGGTTCTTGGTAATTTCGAAGTAGAGGAACTTTTAAAGTGAAGCTCCCGAAAAGTTACTTTTCTTCCTTTTCTACTTGAAGTTATATGTTAAGTTTATGTTTTGCTTTCAGTCGGGTATAATGTCAGTATATATCTTAATAAGGAATCAAGAAACTTTCCAGGTACCAATGTATAACCCTTTAGCCTCCCAAAACTTTGCTATTCTAATCCATGTGTTGGTTAGCAGTGGGTTCAAGTTATGTAAGTTTGTGCCAAATTGTGTGGTAGTGCTTGTTTTGCCAAAAATTATTAAACTGTTAACCTTTGGAACTAATGTCTAGGTTTGTGATTATATTATTAAAGGAGAAATACTTTTCATAAACACAGTAGTGACTACTTTCAGAGGATGAGATTCATTGGGTAACTAAAGGTTAGACATTTCACGAGCAATAAAAGAATGATTAATTTTTCTCTATTTTTGTATTGCTAAATCACAAATGAAAGGGTTCTGTAAATAAAAATGAATGGAATTCATTTTTTTTCTCTCATACATGGAATTCAAAAGTTACTGTGATCTGGTTTTGTTCAGGGACTTTTTTTGAGTGGGGGGCATTTGAAAAGATTGCACCTACTGGTCATATCCTAGGAAATAAATATTCCAACTACAATGTAGAGATCTACAAAATAAACTGGCATGTTTCTTCAAAAAGAAATTGGGCATTGGATATTAAACATCACATTTTACTGAATCATTTACCCAATACTTACATTAGGGCTTAAAATTCAAAATATTTTTTTGAAAGCATTCCTGTGTGTGAAATGGCAAAGGAAGTCAGCTTCTCATGATGGTAGGTGCTGGTGGTTTGATTTGTGACTAATCCATGCCATATGGCTGCTCTCCTCAGTCAGAAGTGATGGCAGGCCTGGGCCAGCTGCCTTGGACTCAGTTGCTTTCATCTTCTGTTGCACAGCTGGGAAAAACAGGGCTGGTTTTGAGTGTCCTAACAGGACAATACATGGACCCATTGTCATAGATTGCACCTTCATTTTATATAATAAGCATTCTTCAGAGAGTACTAGGGTTTTCACTTCCATGATACTCAGAAATACAAGGTGGGTTATTTAGAAACAAATTTCAGATGGGACATAGAAATAATGAGTGTAATTCATTTAACTTACCTAGCATTAAGTACATATTTAGTATTTTTCAACTATTGTTATTTTTTAGTTATTTTCTATTTTTAGCTAAAGTTCACTGCTTACTGTAGTTACCTTTATATTCAAATATAATGAGACGAGTAAATTTGTTCTTCCAACCATTGTAAGATAATAACACTTTGGAGGTAAGTTGTAATGCTTAGAAATGTGATCAGATTCTTAACAGTATCCCCAGAAGGAGCAAATGCTGTTATAATAACAGTTCTAAAATAATAGATCCATTTTCTGAATAAGAATAGAAAATCCAAAGAGAGTTATGTAGTCTTATTTTAGTTTCGGTCCGTACTGAGAATTAGCACCAAACTTCCTTATACCCTTCTTTAATTTTACTAAAGCAAAGCACAGTTGCTTTTGCTCAGCTTGGGGAACAAAGTTGTTTTCCATAGAAAACATCCTAATAATCCTGGGTGGTTGTGGCAGAGTAGTAATACGGAGGTTTTAGGAAATAGAGGTTTCTTCCATGTGTATTTTAGTTTTTCATAGGGTGCTTTGTCCACACCTTGTAATCCATATTATAGTACTCTATTGTTGTTATCACCATCAACAACTATAATCTGGCTCATAATTCCCAGGAGAAAACCCAAAATAGTTGTTCCTTTATGTATATAAAACACTAGTCCTCTCACATTGCACTGAGTCTGACAGCACTTTGAAACTCCATTAACAGAATAAGTTATAATATTAATTTTCTGATGTAGTAAAAAGAAATTTTCTGTCAGATATATATATTTTTTGTAGCTATTTCCTAAGTATTTTCAAGTACTTTCTCATTTCTCCTGTAGTTTCTCTCATAATACCTTTATTGAGTTGGAAAGTGTATTGGGAGGCAATGGGAGGAGGGAGAACATATGTTCTCTTACCCCTTATTTGGCAAGAAAATATTGTGGAGATCTCGAGTAACTTACCATTGAGCAAATATAGCCACAATTGGAGGTAGGGGACTTAAGAATCTTTTCCAAATATTTTTTGAAAATAAAAGGGAAAAAGAGTTACCAGTCACACAGATTGAAAGGAAATGGGGAAATAAAAAATGTAATTATAAGAAATTTTTAAAGAAGTTCAGTTTTAATTATGAGGTAGTTAGGTGCATAGCTTTGAAGTCAGCCTGTGTTAAAAATCAGCCTAGCTTTGGCATTTTTAGCCCTGTGCATTTTTTTCTCTATGCTTTATTGTTCCTTATAATCAAATATAAAATTATGTATATATAATGCCTACCTTAGTCTATAAACTCAAAGAAAAATACCTCCGTAAAAATATGTTGCAAATACAGGGCCTAAAATCTAGAACACTATACACCAGGCATGTTCTTGCCTTGATCAAGGCCTTTGTAATTGGGTTTCTCTGCCTGGAAGCTTTTTTCCAAGATGACCTCCTCCAGATCTTAAATGTTACCTGCTCAGGGACAAAGGGTTTCCTTGTCTACCTTGTCCAAAATGTTTTTTCTTTGGTACTCATTAGCATATATATTTTTAAGTACTGTACACTATTACAAGATTGGCACCTAGTATATCGTGCACTTAGTAATTTCTCTTCACTTTGAGAAGTTTGGGCCAGGCATGGTGGTGCAAACTTGTAATTCCAGCACTTACAGAGAGACTGAGGCAGGAGGACGCCCAATCCACTGCAAAGTCAAATTTAATGGACTTCATTGTGATGGAAATTTATGAATAACATGTGTTGCTGGGAAGTTATGGATCAAATTTTAGGGAGAATACCTTAACAGTTTACAGACCATAATAGATAATATACCACAATTGTTACAGCATAAGCTCCAGAATCAGGCTGCCTGTTGAAATCCTATGACCCTCCCTGGCTGAATGACCTTGTACTTACTAGTCAACCTCTTTGACCCTTGGTTTACTCATGTATACAAAGATGATAATTTATGTGAGACTTTTAGAAAAAGTACCTTTTCATAAGAACTTAATAAATGATTAAGTACTAATTGTTTTCTATAAATATATGTATTTGTTTAATCTTCATGACAAACTTATAAATAGGTACTATTTGATGCCCTTTAGTAAATTTTTGAGATGCAAATAACTGTTAATGCACTTGTTTTGTAAATTCAGGTTCTCTTAAAATAAGCTGTAACTTTGTAATTTTTGCTAATCAGTAGGCATGTACCGAAAACATTTTCTCTACTCTGCAATCAAGGTTATGTTGAACAAATGAATTCGATCTGTATATTCTCTCTTACATTCTGATATTTAATTTGCCTTCCTACTTCCCCATTCCCTATAACTGTTGGAGTTTCTTTGAAGATAAAAGGAGTTCTGATAATGGGAATGTAATGTCCAATATTGAATACATTAGTTTAAAAGATTAGTTTGAAGTATTGTGTTAAATGCTATCTTCCCTTTTTTAGCGGTACTGGCTATTAAACCCAGAGCTTTGCCTAGTAAGGGCAGGCAATCCACTACTGAGTTATTTTTTTTGGCCCTTTTAAAAAAAATCTGTTTGTTGAAACAGGGTCTCACCAAGTTTCCCAAAGTATCCTCATACTTGGCAATCCTCCTGCCTCAGCCTCCAGAGTAGTTGGGATCATCACCATGTCTGGCTTATTTTTCTTCATTGAACAATCATAGTAGTATACTTTAATGACTTGAGTTTCATTAGGTCTGTCTTTTGTGGCAAAATTGAATTTCAGCTAAGGGATAATTGAGACAAACTTTGTGGCACCAAGTACTCTCCTCACTGAGAGTCAGTAGAATGTTTTAGACCTTGTAAGATCAAGAAGCTCACTTCTTTAGATTGTATTAACATGCAGCTTATACATTTTGGACATGAATACCAGGAATCAGATGTTTTAAGATGAGTTATTTGAAGAAAGACCTGAGAGAGAACAATGATAAATTATAGGGATGGGAAAATGAATCTTATAAAGAAAAGGAAATTACCAGGGTTGGTTGGCCTGAAGAACACAAGGGTAATTTAATTATATTTTCATGGAGGAGATAAAACACTGAAAAGGGCTTTGGAGAAAAGAGATAAACTCTCCAAAAAGAATAGACCGTTTTGACCAGTGGTTCTCAATTTTCTTTGCATAGAATTGAGAGATAAAGGAAAGCTTCTCAGGCCCCCACCAGAGATTCTGATCCATTCGGTCAGTAGTCAGGCCCAAGCAGCTGCATTGTCATCAGGTAATTCCATGTGATTCTAACTAATGTAGACAGCCCTTGAAACAAAGGTTGAAAACTTAGTAGGAGGGCTGAACCAGGTGATCTCTCATGGTCCAGTCAAACTGATCTGTCAATCAGTCTATCCACCCACACCCACACACATTTTCTTCTGTCATTTTGGATGAGTTCCAAACTGTTGTAAAGACACCAGATTTCAAACAGATGAGATATATTGTTCAGTGTTCCACATCATAGTTATTAAAGAAGTCACTTGTTAAACCACATAGAGAAATCTAAAGCTTAATATATAACCATCATAATTGAGCAAAGAATATTGAGCAAGGGGAAATGAAATGATCAGTTACACCTTTAATGTAAGATAGGATAAATCATCTTTAGGCAACACTTGGATCCTCTGGCCACATAGGATTACTGTATAAAAACCAGTTTCTAGGTAATTTATATTTTAGTTATGTTGGCATTTACTCTTGATGATAAATGAACATTAAATCATAAAAGTTAGCTTCTCCTTGCTGTCTTTCTTCAGGTATCCTCTTTAATTCTCTTTCTGTTTTTTGTGTTTCTCTCTAGGATGGAGCTATGACATTGAGGAGAGGAGAGTTCCAAAACCTAAGTCCAAGTCTTATGGTGCAAACTTTTCTTGGAACAAAAGAACAAGAGTATCCACAAAATAGGTTGGCATTGGCTATGTCTCTGTGTTGACTGTGAATAAAGTCATCTTTGCAGTATTTATAGTCTATGTATGCATGTCTGTCTAATAAATTTGACTTTTAAACCTCAGGTAACATTTTGCAGTTTCTATTTTAAATGTTTTTGATGTTTCAAATTGAACATGTTAGTTTCCTTTATATACAGGAGATTAGAGGTGATCCATACCTCTAGGAAATCTTGACACTTAGAATATATTTAAGGAAATGCTTGAAATCAGGTGCAGGCTTGAAGTATTGTGCTTGCTTTTTGTAGCCATTCCCAATAATCGTTTATAATCGACCAACCATTATTAAAATGTTCTTAGAACTTCTTTGATTATAGAGAAGTACGTGATAACATCCATTCTGATAAACTTAAGCTAAATCTCCTTATTATTGAATTCACACTTTGTATTTTTTAAGGTTCTGTGAAATTTGAGTGGTAATCCACACTAATTTCTGCCCATTAATACACAGTCGTGAAGGAGTCTAGTGATTTTATATTCTTAGGAATTGACTCAGAAAATAAAAACTAGCTTATTGTTGGGGATTTTCAGTATTCATACTGTTTACTTTTGTTTGTAGTACTGGTGATTAAACCCAGGGCTTTTGCAGTGAGCTACATCCACATCCCTTTTTTTACTTTTTATTTTGAGACTGGGTCTTGCAAAGTTGCTTAAGTAGCCCAGGCTGGGTTTGGACTTGCACTCATTCTGCTTCAGACTTCCAGAATGCTGGGATTACAATTGAATACCACCATGCCCAACTTCAAATGGTTTAATGAAAGTACATGTTTTTGTTTGTTGATCATTTAGGTCATACAGTGTGAATTGTCAAGCACATGCTCTTATCAGGCTCTTCAACCTATATGGATATACTAACTCATAAAAACTATCAGGCACTATTATATTCCCCATTTTGAGGGGAAAAAAACACATCAAGGCTTAAAATGATTAAATAACATGCTCAAGATCACACAAATCTTACATGGCAAAGCTGGAGCCCATGTCTGTATGTCTTCAAAGCCCATAGTCTAAATTATAGTAGTTAACAAAGTAAAAGGCTTGATTAATGGCAGATGCTTTCGTTGGGTTGTTAATATGCTCTTTGGTGTTTCTGAGTTTGCCTCAGAATTTCATTTCATACAAACAACACATTGATCTAGTTCAACAAGAAAATGCATCAGAGTATAAATCTGTATAATGTTGTATTGGAGAGCAAATTGACAGTCCTCTTTCAAAATGTTAAATGTATTTTCCATTTAATTTTTTTTGTAAAAAGTCTAAACAAATAACCGGGGGTATACATGGACAAAATATATACATGAACAAATTATACAGATATTTATTGCAGAATTATTTCTAAAATAACTAGTAAGTTGAAACAGTCTAAACATGTATTAAAGAGGGGGTGTGGCTCAGTGGCAGAGCACATACCTAAACATGTATTAAAGAGGAACCAAGTTGGAGTATTATATAGCTATTAAAAAGAATAAGAAGTATCTATATAAGCTTTTAGAAATGTTATTCAAGGTATATTGTTAAGTGAAGAAGAACATAATAGATGGCACATACATGTGGGAGTGAGGTGAAGCAGTAAATGCTACCTTATATATTCCTAGAATATTTCAGGAAAGATATATAAGAAACTTAAAACAGTGATTTTTAATGGTATGATTCGTTATAGGAAATCAGTAGGTCTTTCACCCTTTATTTCCCCTGTAATGGACATTGAACCTTAAGGGGTTCAGTGCATGCTAGGCAAGTGTTCTACCACTGAGCCACCTCTCCTTTTTTTATTTTGAGACAAGTTTTGCTCAGTTGTGCAGGTTGGCTTTGAACTTGCAATCCTTCTGCCTTAGCCTCTTGAGTAGTCAGGATTTAAGTGTGTGCCACTGTAAAGTTATTTCAACTTTAATACACTGCTTGAATACATTACATCTGTTGTTTGCATAATTATAGTTATTTATAATGAAATTAATTCATGTTGCCTATCTTAAGTTATTTGATTTTTTAAAAATTGGGTCTTTTATTTGAGGATAATTTTTTTTATTATGTTTGAGATACTACTTCTCTAAAGAATTGCTGACAAAATTTTATCTCCATTCTGAGGACTGTCTCTTGAAGGTAAACTTTGAGAGATGATGAAATACAGTGCAACTCAGTAAGAAGTTTAATAGTTTTTGTGAAATTCACAAATGTGTGGAAATTGAGAAATATTCTCCTCGCTTTGGAACCCATCTTGCGAACACCAGCAGCCCCACAGGAACACACCTCCCGGGCCGTGCCCCACCAGACCATGCTACGAGGGCCCTGCAGTATCTGAATCCATACAGCAGAGGCACCAGGGGGAACATAAAGACCGTGGTTATGAGCTGCAGCAGTGAACAACAGAGAGGGCCTCTCTGAGGCTCCTTAATGAAAACTGAAGCCCACTGGGAAAGTGAAGAAAATCTCTTCAATAAAAGCACACTGGACCATTGTGGTTGGTAAGTTGATGGGATCATCACCTCCCATAGAAGTCCAGACTCACTTAGAGGGGAGGACAGCTCTGACCTACAGTAGGACCTTGTAGAGTTTAATCTACAGGAGGTCAGGGACCTCAACTTGGACCTTGCAGTCAGAAATCAGCCTGAATCTCAGTAGACTACAGCTGGCTTGCTGAAACTAATTGACTTAGACCCGCACACTGCATCCCGCATTGTCTTCCAGGACAGAAGAGACATATCCTGAGGGAGAACTTTCTTTGGTTTGGTTTTGTATGTGTGTGTGTGTGTGTGTGTGTGTATAGTTAGTTGTTGTTTGTTTTTTCCTGTTCTCTCTCTCTCTCCCTCCTGGCTCTATATTTCTCTCCCTCTTTGTTCCTGTTCCTGTCCTATTTTGAACTGATTCTCTCTTTTGGTCCTCTCAACTGCTATAGGAAGGTGAATACAATTCGTTCCTTCCCTGTTATTGTCAGTTTCCTCTGTAATTGTCTCTGTTCTTTAGCTGTCTTTTCCTCCTGTCTTCAACAGATTCCCACAATTTGCGTGATCTTCCTGTGTCCTCTAACCTTTCCCTCTCCCTCTTATCTCTCTATCCCTCCCTCCCCAACCCCTTCTAAATCCTTATCCCAAAAGGAAAATTTGCCATATTGAAGGGTTTACTTACTACAAGCATATTTTGGGTTGGCCCTAGATTTTGATCTAGCTCTTGTGGTTAAATGTGACAAATTACTACCACAAATTGTCATTTTCTAAGCTGTGTTTGATGCTATTGTTGATGCTGATTGTGTCAGTTGGGGCTAAGGTGTCATGATTGATCTAATCAGGTGTTCTCCCTGGTATACTGAAAACAAGATTTCGGAAGAGTCATTAGAGAGACTTAAAGCCTAAAAAGTCCATCTATACCTGGAAGATATCTCTGAAAAGCAGTCACTCGATAAGGGCTCTAAGCACAAGTAATAAAGATACTCACAATAAGAAATATCAAAGTATCAGCCCAGGACTTAAAGCAAAAAACAGAACCAACACTAGAAATAAAAATGAGAAGACACTTTGGCCGGACACAAAGCCAGACTTCCAGCTCACCAAAAGCAAATTCTGGAGGAAACAAATTGGAAAAATCTGATAATCAACCACCTGAATACCCTGAACTGATAGCATGGGAAGTAACAAAACAGATGAATGAGGCTCTAGAAATATTTAAAACAAATAATTTCCCAGATAACTACAGAGATGATGAGCAGAGTGGAAGACATGATTAGAGACTCTAGAACAGAAACAGATTAAAAAAATAGATGAACTAAGGACCATGTTGGAAGCCATGAATGCCCAGCAAAAGAAAAAAATTAAAATCATGAACACCCAACATACGAAAGAAATGCAAATCCATGAAACAGATTAAACAGATATACAGGAGATTAAAAACTCCAAAGTATTCACAGCAGATTGAGCAAATGTGAAGATAGAATATCAGATACAGAAGGCAGGATTATGGTTAGTGACCATGAAAACAGAGATTTCTTAAAAATGCTAAGGGACCATGAGAAATCAATCCAGCAGCTGCTAGATGATGCAAAGAAGAATAACATAAGACTGATAGGAGTCCATCAAAAAGCAGAAGAAAGTACAAATGACATAAAAAAACTGTTCTCAGAAGTAATAGTAGAAAACTTCCCAGACAGAGGTAGAGAATTGGACATACAGATAAGTGAGGCATATAAAACTCCAACTAGCCATGACCAAAAAAAAATCTACACCTAGTCATATAATAGTCCAGATCCCAGAAACCCAACAGAAGAACAAAATCACACAAGCAGTTAGAGAAAAGAAACAAATCACCTACAAAGAAAGGAAAGCCCATCAGAATCACAGCAGACTTCTCAACCAAACCCTCAAGTCAAGGAGAGGCTGGAAGTGAAGTTATTTCAAGCCCTAAAAGAAAATAACTTCCAACCTAGACTTTTGTATCCTGCAAAATTATCTTTCAGAATTGATGGGGAAATTAGATACTTCCATGACAAAGAACACCTGAGAAATTTCATGAACACCAAACCAGCACTCCAAACAATTCTAAAGAATATCCTGGAAAAAGACAACGAAGGTCACAACTCCGTGAGGCCCAACAGAGGAAAACCATCAGGGAAGACAAGAAACTAAGGGGAAAGGGGGAAAAATAAAAGAGCCAACAACAGCAAAACATCATGACAAGGATGAGTCAATATCAATTATAACCATCAATGTTAATGGCCACAATTCACCAATCAAAAGAAATAGAATGGCAGAATGGATTAAGAAACAAAATCTAACAATATGCTGTATACAAAAAAACATACCTAATTCAAAAAAATTCATAGACTGAAAGTAAAAGAATGGAAAACAGTTGTCCACACCACAGGAACCCAGAAAAAAGCAGGAGTAGCAATCTTATTTGCAGAGAAAGTAGATTTCAAACCAAAACTAATTTAAGAGAGACAAAGAAGGTCACTACATCCTTGTGAAGGGAACAATCCAAGAGGAAGAGATGACAATCCTAAATATATATGCACCAAATACAAACGCCCCCAACTATACAAAACAAATGTTAATGGACATGAAACACCAAATAAGCACTAATACATTGTAGTGGGGTACCTCATTACCCCACTGTCACAAATAGATCATCTAGACAAAAAACCAACAGTGAAATTCTAGAACTGAACTAAGCTTTTGAACAAATGGACTTAATAGATGTTTACAGAATGTTCCACCCCACAAAATGAGAATACATATTCTTTTCGGCTGTACACAAAATAGACTATATGCTAGCTCATATGACATGTTAAAGGAAATGAAGTTATCCTTTATGTATTATCAGACCATAGTGCAATAAAACTGGAGATCAGTACATTAGAAATCACAAAACCCCCACAAACACATGGAAATTGAATAACACTCTCTTGAACAACCAGCAGGTCACAAAGGAAATTAAGAAATTAGACAGTTTCTACCAGTAAATGATAATGCCAGTACAACATACAGGAATCTGTGGGACACAATGAAAGCGGTTCTGCGAGGGAGATTCATAACAGTGAATGCCCATATTAGGAAAACAGAGCTCAAATAACCTAATGCTGAACCTCAAGCTCCTAGAAAAAGAAGAGTATGACAAAACCCAAAGCTCTTACAAGAGAGGAAATTATAAAGATCAGAGCAGAAATCAATGCAATGGAGACTAAAGAGAATGATACAAAAATATCAATGAATCAAAGAGTTGGTTTTTCAAAAGAATAAATAAAATTGATAAACCTTTAGCCAACCTTATCAGAAAAAAAGGGGGAGAAAAAAAAGGCTCAAATCCATGCAATTAGGTATGAAAAGGGTGAAATCCCAACAGATCCAGCAGAAATCCAGAGGATCATTAATACCTACTTTGAGAGCCTGTACTCCAATCAAATTGAAAACACAGAAGAAGTGGACAGGTACCTAGACACACACGAATTTCCAAAGTTCAATGAAGAAGATATAGAAATTCTAAACACCCCAATTACAATGAGTGAAATTGAAAATGTAATAAAAAATTTACCAAAAAAGAAAAGCCCAGGTCCTGATGGCTTCAATGCTGAATTCTACAAGACATTTAGAGAAGAACTATTGCCATTACTCTTTAAACTCTTCAATGAAATTGAAAGGAAAGCAATACTCCAAATTCATTCCTGGAAGCAAATGTTTCTTTGATTCCAAAACCAGGGGAAGACTCAACCAAAAAAGAGAACTACAGGCCAATCTCCCTAATGAAGATAGATGCAAAAATCCTCAGTAAGACACTGGCAAACAGAATACAGAGGATCATCAAGAAGATCATACACCCTGACCAAGTGCAATTCATCCCAGGGGTGCAAGGATGGTTCAACATATGTAAATCAATAAATGTAATACATTATTAACAGAGCCAAGGACAAAAACCATATGATCATCTCAATAGATGCAGAAAAAATTTGACAAAATCCAACACCCATTTATGATAAAAACCCTTCAGAAAATTGGAACACAAAGTCTTTATCTCAACCTGATTAAGGTTATCTGCGAAAAACCAACAGCCAACATCACACTAAATGGTCAAAAACTGAAAACTTTCACGCTAAAATCAGGAATAAGACAAGAATGTCCACTATCACCACTTCTATTTAATATAGTTCTGGAAACATTAGCCACAGCAGTTACATAAGAGAAAGAAATAAAATGAAAGATAGCAAAGGAAGAAGTTAAACTCATTATTTGCTGATGATATGATACTCTACATAGAAGACCCAAAGAGTCCACCAAAAGACTTCTCCACTTAATTGACAGATTCAGTAGAGTAGCTGGATGCAAGGTCAACACACAAAAATCAATAGCCTTCTTTTACACAAATAACAGACTGAGAGAGAAATTGGGGAAACAATTCCTTTCACAATAGCATTAAAAATAATGAAATATCTAGGAAACAATCTAATGAAGGAAGTAAAAGACCTCTACCTTGAAAACTACAGTACTCTGAAAAAAGAGATTGAAGAGGATATCAGAAAATGGAAAGACATCCCTTGCTCCTGGGTAGGAAGAATCAACATAGTGAAAATGGCCATACTTCTAAAACTGCTATATAGATTGAATGCAATGCTGATTGAAATCCCAACAGTATATTTCACAGAACTAGAGAAAATAATCCAAAAATTCATTTGGAACCAGAAGAGACCTAGAATAGCAAAAGCAATTCTAGGCAACAGAGACATGGCAGGGGGTATCACAATCCCCCACTTGAAACTATACTACAAAGCTACTGTGATAAAAACAGCATGGTACTGGCAAAGAAACAGACCCAAGCATCAATGGAATAGACTAGAAGATACAGAAACAACTCCAGACATACTCAGCTACCTCATCTTTGACAAAGGAACCAACCATCAACACTGGAGGGAAGATAGCCTATTTAATAAATAGTGTTGGGAAAACTGGATTTCAGCCTGCCACAGATTAAAACTAGACCCATATCTATCACCATGCACTAAACTAAGATTGAAGTGAATTAAAGATCTAAATATTAAAACAAACACTAAACTTGCTGGAAGATAAGTTAAGTAGAACTCTTGAAGACATTGGTATAGGAAAAGACTTTATGAACAAAACCTCAGTAGTGTACTGGAAGTAGCACAAAGAATCAACAATTGGGATCTCATCTTATTAAAAAGCTTCTGCACTTCAAGAGAAACCACCAACAGAGCTAAGAGACAACCTAAAATGTGGGAAAAAATTTTATCAGCTGTACCTCAGACAAAGGACTACTATCTAGAATAAAGAACTGAAAATAAATCAGACCCCCTAAATTTAAAGACCCAATTCAAAAATGGACATGTGACATTTCTCAAAGAAATAAAAGCAGCAAATATATTTTAAAAATGCTGAACCTCACTGGTCATTCGAGAGATCTAGATGAAAACAACACTGAGATTCTACCTCACCCCAGAAAGAATGGCTGCTATCAAGAAGTCAACCAATTGGGCCTGGGATTTAGCTCATTGGTTCCGGTGCCTGCCTCGCAAGCTCAAGGTCCCGAGTTTGATTCCCTGGTACCAAAAAAAATCAACCAATAACAAATGTTGGCAGTGTTGTGGGGAAAAAGGAACCCTTCCCCATTATTGGTGGGAGTGCAGACCTGTGCAACCACTATGGAAATCAGTATGGAGATTCCTCAAAGAACTAGGATTAGAGGTCCCATTTGACCCAGCTATTCCCCTGCTGGATATGTTCCCGAAAGAAAAGAATCATACCACAGTGATAAATGTCCACTCATGTTTATTGCGGCACAGTTTGTAATAGCTAAAGCTTGGAAACAGCCCAAATGTCCATCAACCTGAAACTGGATAAAGATGTGGTTTTTTTTGTTTTTTTTTTTATAAAATGGAGTACTACTCAGCCATAAAGAACAAGAAACTAGAGACATTTATAAATGGATGCACATTGAGGCCATACTCTTTATGTGAAATAATTAGGATACACTTGTGTAAATACTGAATAGTTTCTCTGGTGTGAGAAACTGAAATGTAAAATAAGAATCAAAATGTATAATAGATAATGTGAAATAAGAAAAGGTCCAGAGTGGTAGGGGAAGTGGGAGAGATAACGGAAAGGAATGAAGGGAAAGGAAAAATTATGAGAAAAGGAAAGAATGGAAACAAAGTCTTTGTAAATAGAGAAGGGTGGAGGGGGTGAAGGGAAGGCAGGGAATGGGGAAAAAATAACCAAGATACATCATGTAAAAGTACAAGTTCCCAATGGTAAATGTAAATGTATTGTATATGTAAAATGTACCAATAAAAGAATTTAAGGGGAAAAAAATATTCTCCTGAACAACCAGTAGATGAAGAAATTTAAAAGGGAATTTAAAAAATACTGTATCTTGAGAGTAGCACAGTGGAATCCCATTATACAAAACTTGTGGGATACATCAAGACCTGTTCTAAAAGGAGAAATGTTATAGCAATAAATGTCTCATCAAAAATTCAACATCTAAACTAAATTATATTGCACTTCAAGGAACTAGACAAGGAATAGCCTAAGCTTGAAGTTAGTAGAAGGAAATAATAAAGATCAGACCTGAAATAAATGAAATAGACCCTAGAAAAACAGGAAAGATAACAAAACTGATTGTTTTTGTTTTGCATGGAAAATGTACAAACGTTTAGATTAAGAAAAAGGAGAACAAACTTAAACCACAAATGAAAGAAGAGACTTTGAATGGTTACTACAGAAATACAAAGGATTATATGAGACTAATACAATTATACAATAACAAATTAGATAACCTAGAGGAAATGGATAAATTTCTAGACACATACATCCTACCAAGACTGAAACACGAATAAACAGAGAATCTGCAGACATAAACAGAGAAAAAACAGACCTATATCAAGTAAGGTGATTGAATCAGTAATAGAAGGTCTTTCATCAAAAAAAAAGCCCAGACATAATGGTTTCATTGCAGTCCTACCAAACTTAAAGAACCATATAGCTCCCAAGTTTTTATACTGAAGTAAACTGGTTTTAATTAAATTTGAATTTTTCTGTTTTTTTCAATAAATAAGCTTTGGGGCTATATCTATACAGATGTGTTTTATTTTTTGGATGCACAGTGAAAGCTTGTACTTGTATGCACACTGTATTATATCTGCAGAAATTAAAACACAATTTACAAGCAAAAGAAAATACTAATTTTTCTCTTTCAAAAAATTGAAGAGGGCAACAGTTCAAAACTCATTTTGTAAAGCCAGCATTACCCTGATATCAAAGCCAGACAAGGACATGTACAAGAAAAAAAAATTATAGGCCAGTACCCCTAATGATGCCTGTAGCCCCAGAGTGATGGAATGACCACAGGCTACTGCATAGTTCAGAAACTTTCCCGTTTACAAGTGAACCAGCCCACAGGAGCTCCAAGCCTCTGAGACACAACAAAAGAGCATTTGCACATTCCAGCAAAAATGTAGCACCCCTTTACCCAGCGATCCATATATTTCACTGACCCATGTAGCCATGCAGAAGCAATGCCTCAGCACTCCAAGGGATCAGAGCCTTGTTTGAATGCTGCCAGCCTCCCACATCACCCTGCCTTCTTAGAACTAGAATATGCTGCAGTCTGAGTTTCTGAGGCACCCCATCTCCTGGGGGAGCACTCTCATTGCTGTACTGTATCCTGACCCCCAGATCCCATGCCAAGGTGCAGCTTTCCAATTCTGGGTCCTTGATGCTGTTCTACCTATTCTCACAGAGCCTGAGCTGCTGCTGTGTCCCACTATCCCAAGGTGCAGAGTCTTGACTAGGGTATCTCATCCCTCAGAACCCAAGCTGCCCCTGTGCTCTCTTGCAGCTCCATTGTTGTATCCTGCCACTCAGGTCAGAACCAAGAATGTATCCCAAACCGTTGGACCTGAGTTGCTGGAGCGTACCTCAGAGAAATGATCTCTGGCTTATTGGGGGTTCAAAGGACTCCAACTTTCAATGCCACAGTAGTTTCACAATACTGTAAGCTCAGGAACCTGACTCCACAGACACTCCAAACACTTGCGTCCTGGATCCCAGTGCCACTATAGTTACTTATGAGATGATCAAATGCAGCACAAAGAGACATTCCTTCAGCCAAGATTCCGTACTGTGAGGAAGACTAGAACAAGAGAATCCTTAATATAACTCCCTAGACCACTGAGACATGTGCAGTCATGGCTGATGACATTGGAAGAAGTGCAGACACTGTACCACTGCACCCACATAGAGCCAGAGCCATCACATCCTGCCTTGCTGATAATGTCAGGCCCATCTGTAGGTAAATTCTTCCCCACGTTAGCCATTCTAAAGTTTGGATGAAGTGACTGCATTACTTGATATATAGATATAGACAGAAACATAAGAAATGTGGAAAGCCAAATACCAAAAGAGCTAATTTCTTCTATAACTGATTCCAAAGAAATGGAAATTTATAAATTACCCAAAAAGAAATTGAAAATAATGATCTTAAAACTATGATACAAGGGCTGGGGATTTAGCTCAGTGGTTCCAGAGTCTGCTTCGCAAGTGCAAGGTCCCAAGTTTGATCCCCAGTACCAAAAAGAGAAAAATGCAAAAGCCTACCAATAGACAATTCAGTGAAATCACTTCATGATCTGAATGAGAAATTCAGCAAAGAAATAGCTATCATTAATAAAAGAACCAAGCAAATGTTGATGCTGAAGAATTCAGTCAGTGAAAAAATATAATTTGAGAGCTTTCAAGACAGACAAGATCAGGAAAGAATTATTAAAAATAGCTCCATAAGAAAAACAATAAAGTCAGCCTACCAGACTTATGGGATACCATTATGGGAACTGTGTGTGACAATTCAAGAGAGCAAATGATAAAGGAAATAGGGGCCGGGGATTTAACACTGTGGTTCCTCTGCCTGCCTCATAAGCACAAAGTCCCGAGTTCAATCCCCAGTATCAAAAAAAAGCTAGAGGAATTCATTACCACTACACTGGCCTCACGGGGAATGGGGGAATGAATGCTTAGTGTTTCAAGTGGAAACAAGGACAATAGTGTAACAAATATAAAATTATTAAGGCTTACTGGTAGAGGTAAATACGTCATCTAACCCAGAATACCCTAACTCTTTTATGATAGTATGTAAATTATATATAACTATAATATGAAGGTTAAAAGTCAGAATGGTCGAAAATAATTAAAGCTCCAAGTACATACACATCTATAATCCCAGCTATTCAGAGGCTGAGACACAAGGATCTGTTCAAGGCCAGCTTGAGCATCTTAGTGAGACCCTGGCTCAAAATAAAAATAAGGTCTAGGGATTTAGCTCTGTAGTTGGTGGGTATTTGCATAGCATATGTGAAGCCCCAGTTCAATCACTAGTACTGGGGGAAGAAAAAAAGTAAAAACTAAAGCTGCAATAAGTTGTTAAGGAATACACAGTATAAAGATACGTAAAATAAAAGTAAGTAATAGGAAACCGGAAGATCTTTCACAAATGCGAAGGAAGCCAGGAGATGGAGGGTAAGGGAGCACAATGAATCAAGATGTGTCATATATGCGTATTAACTACCTACAATGAAGTTAATTCATTATGTATTTATACAGAATACATTAAAAAGAAATTAAAAGGCTCAGTAGGCCAATATCAGATAAAGAGATTGAAGAAGTAATTAAAAGCCTTCTAACTGAAACCCAGGACCTGATGGCTTCATAGTTGAATTTTTCAGATATTCAGAAATTTAATAACAGTATTTTTTAAACTCTTGCAAAAAATAAAGCTAGAGGGAATACTTCAAATACATTGTAAGGTCAGCATCTCCATGACACCTGACCCACACAAAGATATCACAAGAAAAGTTAACTCCTATTTCTTTAATGATCATTGATGCAGGAATCCTCAAATATTAGCATACTGAATCTAGCAACACATCTAAAAGACTATACATCATGACCAAGTGGAATATATTCCTTCCATATAAAGCTGCTATGTGAATCAGTAAGTGTGATACCTCACATTAGAATGAAATTTAAAACTACATGATCATTTCACTTGATGCAGAAATATTATTCAACAAAGTAACATCTTAGTAAACGCTCAATATTTTAGGTATAGAAGGAAAGCTCCTCAATGTAAAGACTATTTATGAAGAACCCAACACTAACATAAACAATGGGGAAAAAGCTTTTCCACTAAGATTCAGTATGAGGCAAGGATACCCATTCTTACCGCTTTTGGTCGACACAGCACTGTAAATACTAGCAAGAGGAATTAAACAAGAAGAAAATCCTTCCAAATGAGTAAGTAAAATTATATGTTTGCAGATAACATCTTATGAGGTGTGATCAAAATATGCAGTGAATGTTTACGTTTTTAAAAATTGCATGAAGGCACACAATTTCCCTCAACATACTCTCCCTCACTTCAAACACATATCACTGTTCTTCGCTCTTTCTGAAGCAGTTCTGGAAGTCCCCTCATGAATGTTTTTAGGAGATGTGCTAAAAAAAAATATGGAGCTGCCAGGTGCCATCTATTGGAAAGGCAGACTTGTAAAAATAATACAGTGTGTACTCATTCATCTTATTCACTGGGTCTGGCACCATGCAACTTCTGGTTCTGCCCCAAAGTCAAAATCACTGTGAAAGCTAAATGTTTTCAGTCAATCCAGCACATTAAGGTAGCCAGAGCAGTGCAATTAAACACACTTACAAAAGAGGACATCTAGAACTACTTTAGAAAGTGTCAAGGTAGAGTATTTTGAGGAGGATTAACAGCAATGTGTTTTTTACTATAATAATTTTTTAAATGTGAACATTCACCATTTTTTAATCACACCATTGTATATGTAAAAACAATCAAAGATTCCACCAAAAAGTGGTTGTGACTCAGTAAAGTTTCAGGATACAAAATAAACATAGAAACTAGTAACATTTTATACACCAATAATAATGTAACAAAAAGAAATCACAAGAAACCAGGCACAGTGGTGCATATTTATAGTCCTAGCTACTTGGGAGGGTGAGGCAGGAGGATTACAACTTTCAAGTGAGCTTAAGCAATTTAGCAAGACCCTGTAATACAATTTTTAAAAAGACTGGAGATGTAGCACAGTACAAGGCCATCCCCACTACCAAGAGTTGGTTAGGGAGAAAAAAGAAATCACAAAGAAATCCTAGGAATAAATTTAATCAAGGAGTTGAAAGAATACAGCAAAAACTATCCACCATGGATGACAGAAATTGAAGAAGACATAAAAGGGAAGGTATCCTGTTTCATGGATCAGAAAAAATAATGTTATTCCATACTACCCAAAACACTGTAGGGTTTCAACACAGTTTTATCAAAATCCATATGGTATTTATTATAGAAATACAAAAAACCTTAAATTTTATAAGGAACCATAAAAGACCTGCATAAGCAAGACAGACCTCACAACTAACTTGGAGGCACTATACCTCTTGATTTAAAATAATATTACCAAGCTATAATAATCAAAACAGTATACTATGATTAAAACAAATACATAAACCTGTGGAACAGAGTAGAGAGCCCAGAAATAATTCAAATCTATGTGGTCAAATAATTTTTGACAGTTGAATCTGGTGGCACACACCTTTTATCCCAGTACCCTGGAGAGGCTGAGGCAGGACAGATCTCAAGTTCAACCCCAGCCTGGGCAACTTAGCCACTTTGTAAGATCCTGTCTCAAAATAGGGTTTTTAAAAAGCTAGAGAGAAAGAGAGCAAGAGATATAGTTCAGTGTGAAGGTCCTGGGTTGAATCTCTAGTACTACAAATAGTAAAATAATTTTTGACAAAGCACCCAAAGGGCACAATGGGGAAAAGATGGACTTTTCAACAAATGGAACTGGGAAAACTAGATTTCCACATGCAAAACAATGAAATGGGCCCCTTATTTTACAACATAGACCAAAATCAACTAATGGATAACAAACCTAAATGTAAGACCAGAAAATACAATAGAACATAGATGAAAAGCTGCTAAAGATGGGCTTTGGCAAAATGTCTGCATATCACACTAAAAGCTGAAGCCACATAAGAAAAAATAAATAGGACTATGTAGAATTTACTTAAGTTCAAGACTTCTTCACAATTGTTGTCTTCTGAAATAAATTTATCGAAGAGATAAAGAAGTGTGTTCCAAGTCACCTGAATTGATTACTTGATTGCAAATATTATTAGAATTGATATATAGAACCATCTAAGTCAGGATTTCTAGTCCTCCAATTATTTGCACAATGACTTAAGTTGGTCCATGTGGAACAAGGCAAAGTTAAGAAATGTTGGAAAAAATATTACTCAAAATTGACATCTGCAAAAACCAAGGAATAAGATACTTTTTTAGTTTTCCATTATTGTGTAAAACAAAATTCTTAACATATTTGATGAAGCATTGGGTTTCTTGGTGTGATTTGATTTTCTGTTTATAAATCTGTGCTTGGGAAGATTAATTCATTTCTAGTTATACTGAATACACAAATGAGCTGTCCAGTTGTTGATGCATAGCAGACAACAGGAGATATGGTTATGGAGTTTGGTAAACTAGCCAAGCTTATTGGCTATACAGTAATAATTAAAGCTGTTGTAGTGAATAAAGTATTAAGGGCAAGATTAAGAGGGAGAGGAGATGTCAAGAATGGTTCCTTAGGGAATATATTTCTGGTAAATGAAGACGAGGTAGTAAAGAATAGAGGAGGCCAATAAAGGATTTTTAAAACGAAGTGTTTCTGTAGATTCAAAGGCTACACTTTTCTTTATACAGTAGCTTGCTAGGTGCTGTCATTTACTTTGGGATGTATCACATCTTGACATGCTGGTATTTCACACTGAAGGAGGTTGGAAGTCTCTCAGAAGCATCTCTGACCTTTTGCCACCTTCTCTTTTTTCCTTAAGTGTATGTGTGTCATTGACAATAGAATTCCTCTCCCCTAGAGGAGGCTATAGAAACTAGAACTACTCTTCCCCAAACCAAGTCATGAAACCTAGAAAGGTTATTTTCTGAACTACCTCCACTGAAAGTAGGTCATGAGATGAGACCTTTTTGTGATAGGTATCCTGCCTTATTATGAGAGAAAATCAATACTGCAAGAGGCCAAGAAGAATCTGAACAAAGAAGTCATGCTAAAGTTTCCCAGTTTATTACAATTAGATTGTACCCTTCTTATCCAATCATGTTTCTCCAAAAGGTATCTTTTTCTTTCATCAGGCCTAGTATAAAAACAAGACAGTTTTCCCTGGATTATTTGAGTCCTCATTTCTATAGGTTCACATGTTACATAATACTGTGTTATGTAAAATTTTATGCTTCTCAAATTAATCTGACTCTTATTACAGGGCTGTCAGCATGCTCTGTGCAATGGATAAGAAAAAGATACTGCCTTTTTGCTCCTACCGTGTTTAGGATCATGATTACTAGAACATCAGACATAGAAATGGAATAAAATTAGATGCAGCTTCTCAAAACCAATGTAGTTCTAATAAGTATAAGATATGTCTGGTCTTAGTTTCCTGTTGCCTCTGTAACAAAATACCACAGACTTAGTGAGTTAAGACATTTATTCTACAGTTCACAATGTATTCAAGACTGAACTTCTCCAATTCCTAGGGAGAATCTATTTCCTTTTTTCCAGCTTCTAGAGCTGTGTTCCTTGGCCTGTGGCCCTTTCTTCCATTTTTCAGTACTCTTGTTACTTTCTCCCTCTCATAACAATACTTGCAGTTACATATAGCATCCACTCAGAAAATCCAAATTTAGGGAGAAAATGAAAAATATTAAGAACTATTTAAATTGCCAGTCTGTTCATCAAGTTTATTCACTACTGTCACAGTTGTCAGCATTTTAATGAATCAATATTTTTTGGAAGGGCCTTGAAAGGTAACTTAAACTGGGTGTAGTGGCCCATGCCTGTAATCCCAGCACTCTGGTAGACTGAGGCAGGAGGACTGCAAGTTCCATGCCAGGCTCGGCAACTTACTGATTTGGCAAGACCTTGTCTCAAAATTTAAAAAAAAAAAAATTTTTTTTAAGGCTGGGGATGCAACAGTATGAAGTTCCTGTGTTCAGTCTTCAGTATCACCAAAAAGCAACAATAGAAATGTAATGTTATAGCAGATCTAATTTAAAGTTACATAACAGTGGGTAACTTGGGCAAATTCACAAAGCCAATCTTTTTATCAAAATGAGGCTACATGTTGTCCATCTGTCAGATCTCTGGAATGATCATGTGCTCATTTTTACCTCATTTGACAAAATGAGGCCTGCTAAATCAAGAAAAGTCTAAAATAAGTAAATGTATGAGAGTTAATGTCTTCATTGGAGGTGAAACAAAGCATGTTACCCAAAAGGAAACCGCCCTCAGGTCAAGTCTCAGATGTGCCGCTTGCACTTGCCAATTCTGATCCTTAGTGTCTTTATCAAATGACATGGAATAAATAAGTACTTAGCAGGTGCTTAGGGATTTGGGGCATTGATTTTTTCAGAAAAGAACTTTCTAAAGAAAATCTTTATCATTTATTAAATGTTATTTGGTGGTCTGCCATGTGGCTAAATTTATGTGTACATGCTAAGATTTGTTTGTCATTTTTTTAAACCATTACCTAATATGAGCTAAAGTAGGACGCCTATACATATGAGAAAAATGTAAGGTATATTAAAAGTTATGTTTATAATTGAGAATAGAGAGGATTTAACCTAGAACCTAACCTATTATAAATTCTTGAATTGTTTTATGAGTGAGCAATGAGTTAGAAATAATGTGTAAATATATGTGTGATATGGTATAATTTTAGTTAATAGTATATAATTCAAACGTACTCTTGAATAAAATCTTAATAAAATAACAATATAGTATCTGCTCATTAATATTAATATGTAACTCTGGTCCTAAAAGAATTTGAACTTGGAAGATTTTATAAATCTTGAAATATTAAAGTATGTATGAATGAAAGTCTGTCTGTCTGTATCTCTGTGGTACTGAGGACTGAACCGAGGGCCTTGCACATGTGAAGCAAGTGCTGTTCTACTGAGCTACATACCCAAATCTTTTTTAAACTTTGAGATAAGGTCTTGCTAAATTATTCAGGCTGCCCTTGAACTTGTGGTCATTCTGCCTCAGCCTCCCAACTCGATGGGACAGGTATGTTACACTTTACCCAGTTTATCTTTATACTTTTTTTGAAGCAAAACTTTTATTGGTACATTTTAGGTATACATAATGGTAACAGTCATCATCGGAAATTTGTACCTGTACATATATATCTTGCTTCTTTTTTCCCCATCCCCCCTTCCCCTCCTTATTTACAAAAGCTTTGCTTCCATTTTTTCCTTCTGTTTTCTCCTTTTTTATCGTCCCTATCTTTATAATTTTACCACTCACTGGTGAACATTATTTTTTGCTTTTTTGTAACAGTGATAGAATTCATAAATGGTTGTACTTTAGTCTCTTATTGATTCAAGAGTCTGTATTATATGCTTCTAAATAGATTCTTTGCATGAAATTAAGAGAATAATAGACAAAACATGAGCCAGTCAATTTAAAAGTATTAATATTTTAACTAAAGCCTACAAATACAAAAATTATTCTTTACATACTATACCTGTTTATGATACTTAAATGGAAGAAAACATTTTTTTAAAATGTAAAGCTATCAAATAATTCTAAAAGGTTTCCATGTCAGTCTAAAATAATATGTGCTGTAATTAGTGGCACATATTATTATTGTTTACAAATGGCAATTCCCCTAGGGCACACAGGGCAATGATCTAGAGAAATATAAATTATACACTTGCAAGACAGGAAAGAATTGAATTTTCCACAAGAAAGAAAGAATTTCTAGAATTGAGGCGATGAAGCACAATAGAAGATCATAGTATGAATTGAGTACATGTGTAACACTATGGAAGAGCCTGAGGAGTACCTAATGTGTCATTTTATAAAACAAAGAATAGCTTATAAGAACTGCTTCAGTTAAGCTTCAGAAGGACCAAGTCCATATTGCTCTTTGATTTAGGGTATAGCTCTCAAAGGGATAAATGGAAAGAAAATGGAATTCTAAACGTAGTTTTTTGGTGTTTTTTTTTAAGAAAAAGGTCTTATAAAGGAAAATGTAATAATAGCATACAGCAGTAGTTCTCAAACATTTTGGTCTTAAGGTCTCTTTAAACTTTAAAAAATCTTAAAGTACTTAAAGTACTGTCTTAGCTCCAACATGTCAGAATATTGAAATTTATATCTTTACAAGAGAAAAGTGGACAAATAAATCATTTTTTCTTGGATACATCGGAGTATTTCAGTCACAAGGAAAACTGTCACTCTGAAATCTGAAGAGACAAGCAAATCCAGAGAGCCATAGCTAAAGTCAGTTTACCTAGAAAAGTCAGTGGTGCCATAAACTGGCAGGAACACTTACATGATAATTTTGAGAACTTGCTAGAGTCTGAGTGTGGACTAGCTTGAGAATAAATGAGATTTTCTGAAGGCCAGTTTAGGGGCCACTGCATTTTCTTGAGTATACCTCCAAGAACCACGTGAGGCTGTCATGGTACAGACCAGGAATATGTGCAAGATTGGAGATGTATATCACAACAACATGGATATCCTTAACACTGAACTGTATACTAAAAAATAAGATGATAAATGTCATGTTATATGTTCAACACAAAAAAGAATTTGATTACCTTCATATATACAATGACCAGTTACAGGATACAATAAATGAGAGCTTCATTTACAGTAACAATAAAGAAGATAAAATATTTAGCATTAGATTTCATAAGAAATGTCCAGAACGTCTATAATGAAACAGATTAGAAACAATGAGATATCCTTTGTTTTAGTCAGGAGGTCTCAACATCATGAAGATGTCAGTTTTCCCTGAGTTAACTTATAAATATAATGTGATCCCAGTGAAAATTCCAGTAAGCTTTTTTATAAATCTAGATTATTTGATTTTAACGTGTGTGTATATAAAAACAAACACATAATAATGGCTTTAAAAACACAAATAAAACCAGCAATTCTGATGGGGTCATATCTCCACCAGATACTTAAAACATACTACAAAGCTTAACTGAAACAGTTTGCTACTGGAGCAAGCTGTTCCAATGGAATGGTCCATCCATGGTAGATGGACCAGTGGAATAGAAGAGAAAATTTAGAAAAAAAAACTACATATAAAACATAGTATCTCATAAAGGTAATATTTTATAACACTTGAGGGAAAAGAATTTTTAATAAGTGGTGTGGGAGCAAGTAAAAAGATAAAAATTTAATCATATTGCACATAAGAATAAATTACAAATGGATCAGATTTAACAACAAGAAAGTGATAGGAGGGATTATGTGAATTCTAGAAGAAAACATGGGATTTCTCTATAGCCTCAGTAGGGACAGACTTCTTAGCTATAATGTAAAGCTTTTGAATGATAAAATTGAATTTAGAAAAATACAAGTCTTTGAGCCAAGCACAGTGGTGCACACCTGTAATCCCAGCACTCTGGACGGGTGAAGCAGAAGGATCACAAGTTTGAGCCCTGCCTGGGAAATTTAGTGACTTAGCAAGATCTTGTCTCAAAACATACAAAGAGGACTGAAGATGCAACTAGGTGTAAAGGCCTTGGATTCAATCTCAAGTATCACTATACATACACACATATTTACACATATAATGTATATTTTATATAAATGTATATTTTATAGAAATGTAATATAATTTTATATAATTATAATGTATATTTTATATAAAGACATTATATATTTGTATATATTTTTGAGATTAAAAGCCATAAGCAAAGTTAAAAAGCAAACTGGGAAAAAATATTTTGCCAGATACATGACAGTTAAGAAGTCTAATCCCAACTGTAAAGGATTTTTTGGTTTCTCAGTTCTGGGGACTGAACCCAGGGCCTTGTGCACACTAAAAGTTCTATATCCGCAGCTACATCCCCAGTCCCTTCCCCTTTTGAGACAGTGGTCTTGGTAAGTTGCCGAAACTTGCAATTCTCCTGCATACTAAATAGCAGAGATTATAGGCATACACGATCACATCTGGCTGAACTAGGGATTTTTTTAGTTGAAGGGGAAAAAAAGAAAAGAAATTCCACATAAAAATAGGCAAGAGTCATGAACAGACAGTTCACAGGTAGAGACAAAAGTGGTCTATACAGATGTAATTTAAATAATGAGAAATACTATTTAAAAGTACACTAAGGTACAAAAAGTAAACAGTATACTTTATTGTTGGAGCTAAGGAGAATCAGGGACTATTGTGCATTGTGGTGGGAATGCTAAATGATATAATGCCTATTGTGTTAGCTTTCCATCACTATAACAAAAGGTAATTAATTTAGAAAAGGGTTATTGTGACTTATGGTTTTAGAGTTTTCATTAATGATTGAAAGGACCTATTGCTTTTAGGCCTCTGATGGAGTGCCAGATGGCCAGGGTGGCAATCATCCATGATAGAGGAAACTGCTCACTTCATGATCAGGAAGAAAAGAGAGGAAGAGGCCAGTATCTCACTATCTCCCTCAGGGACACACCCTTAAGGTCCTGAAAAACTCCCAATAAGCTCCACCTCCTAATGGCTCTACCCTGGGGACATTCAAGATGCAAAATACTAGAGGGCCTCAGAAGGGAAACTTAGCATTGTCTAGCAAACTGTATATTTACTCTTTGACCCAATAATCTTTCTAGTAGGGGTCTATCTTAAAGATACAACTTCAACGCCTATAAAAATACATACTATATTTACAAACTGATTAAACACAGCATTAAATATTTTTAAATGTTTAAAAATATCAGAAGCTACCTAAATATGAAATTGTTCAACAGTTACAGAGTTACACTTAGCAAGAGTAAGTTCTGGTGATCTACTACACAATACATTAACTAGTTAATTACATTGTACTGAATATTTATTTTATTTTTTATTTTTTTGGTACCAGGGATCAAACTCGGGCCCTTGAGCTTGCGCAGCAGGCAGCGAAACCATTGAGCTAAATCCCCGGCCTATGTGTTGAATATTTCAAAGTAACTAGAAGAGAAAAACTTTTGCACATCCCCAACAAAAAAATGCTAAGTATACGAAGTAGATATGTAATTTGGCAGATATAGTAGACATGTTAATTTGCCTAATTAAATGATTCCACAATACATACATGTATCAAAACAGCACAATGTACCCCACAAATGTGGAGAATTATGTTAATTAAAAATAAACTTTAAAAAACAATTTGGACGAATGAACTGTGGAATGTCCACACAACTGGATATTATCTATTGATATAAAGAAGTGACTTTTACATGAATTGATGTGGAGTGATTTCCAGAAGATATTGTTCAAAAATATATACACATACAGTATATATACACATCTCTGTATAAATATGTATGTACACGTATATATACACATACAGTTCTACTTTTTGTATAACAAAGAAAATATGAAATTCTTGACCTCCAATGGATGGGTGGTCACCCAAGCAAAGGGAATATGAGAATGAATGATACCTTTCCAAGTATAATTTTTAGCATTGTTTTGACTCTTCAAAGCATACTAACATCCTATTTGTTAAAAATTTAATAGATGAGAAAGTCTAAAGTGTAAAGCAAACTGAAGAAAATGATCGCATAAGTACTTTAAGTGAAAACCATAACCACAGTGAAAGAGAAAAAATTTATTCAGTTACTTCAGAGTGTGTCAATTACTTTTCTCTCATTGCTGAGACAAAATACCTGACATCCAATGTTAAAAGGGAAGGGGTTTATTTGGCTTGCAATTCATAGAGGTTTCTGTCCATAATCAGCTGGCTCAGAGGCTAGGATGGTAAACAAGCAATGCAGAGGAAAAACAACATGGCACACACAAGGCAGCAAAGGTAACAAGAAAAACTTAACAGTGTCTCCCTGCCCCTTTTATCTTATTCAGACTACTTAGGGCAGATAGCATTCACACACTTAATCCTCGTGCCCTTGAGCCTATGCATCATGAATCAGTTCCAGCTTCATACACACTAACTAGATCCAGCCTATGACCACATGAGGCTTTGGGGGGACAGCTAGACCCAAACCATCACACAGAGTATTTGACTTCATACCCTAGTATTGGATGGAGTTTCACAGTGAGAAAGAATGTTAAATCCTTACATTCTCTTTTTTAGTACGGTTATTTTTTGTAGTGATATGAGCAATAAAATTCTGAAAAAATGTGGATGTATTGTAAGGCTGAGCAAATGAATAATTGTATTTATATTCTTGGGAATAAAAGTTTAAGAAAGAAGGGACATAAAAATATGGTATGGCAAAAGGAAAGAACTTGTGGGATGAATTAGAGTTGAAAGTATTAATGTAAACTCATGATTTCTAAAATAGGTATTTTTATTTATAAATATATATGTATTACATATATAAATATACTACATATATAACATATTACATATATATATGTAAATTTTTATCTATAATATATATACATTATGTTTGTATATTTGTATATTTGCATGTACAGAGTTTCCTAATTTTGAGCCAAGCACAGTGGTGCATGTCTATAATTCTAGCTACGCAGGAGGATGGCCAGTTCAGGGCCACTAAAGAAGAGCAAAAACACTCCAGCATCACTCCAACACACTTTGCTGTGAGCTCTTGGTCTATGCTTAGGTCATAAATGTCCACCAGCAGCTCATGCATTAAAAGTCTTAACCCCGGGCTGGAGATTTAGCTCAGTGGCACCCTGCCTGCCTCACAAGCACAAGGTATTAAGTTCAATCCCAGATACCCCCCCCCCCAAAAAAGAAAAAAAGTCTTAATCCCTAGCCTGGGGCTACTGAGTAGTGGAAACTTTAAGACATGGAGAATAACAGGTCTTCTAGTCATTCAGGATATACCTTTGAAGGGGTTATCAGAACCCTGAAACCTCCTTTTCCTTTCTTTTTCCTACCATGAAGCAGGTGGCTTTTTGGTGTATTATGTGCTTGCTAAGACATGTTACCTTACCACAGGCCAAAAAGCAACAGAGCCAACAGACTATGGACTGAAACCTCCAAAACTGAGCCAAAATAAATCCTTCCTCTTTTTAAGTTGATTATCTTGGGTATTTTGTTATACTAATACAAAGCTAATACCAAGAACCAGGGTCATTGCTGTTACTATAACAATGAGGAGAAAACTTTGTAAGTGATGTATGGAAAAGATTTGGAAAAAATTATGAGAAATAAAGGAAACTTAGAATGCTGTAATTAAGAATTTAATGAGTGGTCCTAATGAAAGATCAAAGACCAGAATACTGAGCCAGGCACAGTGGTACATGTCTATAATTCTAGCTACTCAGGAGGATAAAGCAGGAAGATGGCAAGTTCAAACCTAGCTTGGGCAATTAGTGAGACCATATCTCAAAATTTAAAAATTAAAAGGGCCAGGGATATAGCTCAGCAGTAGAGTGCTCTGAGTTCATTCCTCCACATGTAAAAAAATGCTTATAGAAATATGAATAGTAAAGATTGTGCTGATGAATGGAAATGAGGGCTTTGTTGGAAACTAGAGATTTTTCATGTTACATCATGGTAAAGAGTTTATTTGCATTTTTTCCATGCCTAAATATTTTGTGGGAGGTTGAGCTTAAATACGATGGACTAGAGGAAATCCTCTGGCAGAAGAAATTTCAAGATTGCTCAGCATTCAGGCAGAAGAGTGGGTATTACTGGCTGCTTTTAGCAAAATTTACAGTGAAAAATGGAAACAAAAACAGAGCCGAAAGATTTGGGAAACTTACAGTTGGGCTAGAAAGGGATCATATCCAGTGGTACAGCCAAGGAAGATGAAGTTGCTTCAGAGATTAGCACCATTAAAAAGAAGCCAGGTGATTTGCATTGGGAGAACAAGAAAGATGTCTAGAGAGAATCTTAGGAATTGGCCAGACTATAGCCATCCTGGGCTCAGAGATAAAGAAATGCAAATTTGTTTTAAATACTTTTAAGCTCAAAATGTTTTGAAAAGTGAACCCTCTTCCCAGTGCATCCCAAAGCCCCTAGATAATCATGGCCCTGGGATCTGTTTCAGCCAGCAAGGTACTAAGGCCACTATAGTCATGGTTCAAGCAATTCCAAATATAGCTCATGCCAGTGGCAGACCTTAGTGTTGTCCACATCATGTTAGTTATGCAGGAATGCAGAATATAAGAGTTATGGGGTCATAGAAGCTTCCTCCAAGATTTCAAAGAAAAGTCTAGGAGGCCAGGCAGTAAATGGAAGGATTGAAATTCTTGCTTTGTCCCTGACAGGGCAATGCACCGTGCTGTGCTGTGTGAAGCCAAAGCTGTAGTGGAGATCTCAAGGATAGATATGCTAAGAATGTAGGCCTATTGAGGGAAGGTGAAGGCAGTGTGCAAAGCCAGTCCAAAAGAGTGGCAGTGTGGGCTACAGCCAACAAAATCAAAGAGGGAGACACCTAAGCCCTTAGGAGCCCACATTCTACCACAGTGTGTTCCAGATACGGTACATGGAAACTTAGGACTTAATGTTTTCTCTACTAGGTTTTGGTCTTGTTTTGGTCTGATTTCTCCTTGATATTTGCCTGTTCATTCTTTTTGCAATGGAAATATTTACCCTGTACCATTATATCGTGAAAGTTACTTTTTTTTTACTGTTTAATAGAGACTCAGAATTGAGTTTGCCCTGAGTGTCAGAGGAGAGTTTGGACTTGGACTTTTGAGTAATTCTTTAGCAGTTAAGACTTTGGAAACTCTTAGAAGGACTAAATGCATTCTTCATTGTGAGATATATATGAGCCTTTATTGACGTGGTGGGAATGCTTGAGAGTTTGGATCTGGGATGTCCTTCAAAAGCCCACATGTTGAAAGTTTGTCTTTCAGAATAGTGTAACTGGCAAGTGGTAGTACCTTAGAGGTAGAGAAATGGGAGGTCATTGGCAGCATGTCTTTAAGGGGATTGTGGGACCCCCGTCTCTCCTTACTCTTCCACATGCACATCATGAAGTGAGCAGCTGTGCTCTCTTCCATAATGTGCTTCCTGGCTGAGAGGTTCTATGTCCAATAGAGAAAAAAAAAATCTAAGAATATATGCACTGAAGAGGATAAAAATAGTGTCACTTTACCTGCATCACCCTACCTTCCAGGTGTCATTCCAAAATTCCAAGGAAAGCCCCTTTGGCCCACAATTTCTCCCTTGGGTGAACATAAGAGTGACTTCCTCAGCATCTCTAACCTTATAGAACACTGTGCAAGAGGCCTACTTCTGTCTCAGCCCCACCAAGAACAAAGAGGGGAAGAGGGCCAGGGATTTAGCTCAGTGGCACCATCCCTGCCTCACAAATGCAAGGTCCGAAGTTCTATCCCTAGTACCACAAAAAAAAAAAAAAAAAAAAAAGGAATAAACACAGAATAATTTGAAGATAGTTAAGAGCAGGGATAAAGGGCAGGGGTTCACACCAAACAGTATACATATCTCAACAACCAATGTAGACTGAAGTTCATGCTTATAGGCTCTACTAAGTGCTCTTCCTATAAGCCATTAGATGCTTTAACTGTGCAACCACAACCCCTCCAACTAGCCAACATGCCTTCCACACTATGCACCCTTTCCCCTCCCTTTAGCCAGTGTGCGCTGCACAGGGGTAACAGCAGCCAAACTAAATCAGCTGAGTCAGAAGATGGCAGAAAACCTTAAGTACCCTAGCACTTTATACTATGGGAAATAAAGGCTCTCAGCACACTAGACTAAATTTGTGGAATTGAGAAAAGTCATACAATTCAAAGATTTCCAAAAGAGGAGTGAAGTGAGCATATCCATATAAAAGGTCTGAGAGCTTTGTAGGAACTCTACATAGGCTGATTGGTGAAAAGAAACATTTTTTCTATAAAGCCAGTGTATAAACACTGGAAGAGACGACTATATCTTCAAATGCAAACACAATAAAGTCACCTTTAGGAAACACCAAAAACAAGAATAAACATGGTACCATCAAAATAACCAAATAAAGTTCCAGTGATTTACCCCAAAGAAATGACAATCTGTGAATTACTTGACAAGAAATTCAAAATGCCAGTCTTGAAGTTCAGTGAGCTACCAGAGAATGTAGACACACAACTAAATTAAATTAGGAAAACGATACATGCACAAAAGAATTAATTCAACAGAGAAAGAAACTTAAAAATAACCAAACAAGGGGCTGAAGATTTAGCTCAGTGGTGCCACCACCTGCCCCGCAAATGCAAGGTCCTGAGTTCAATCCCCAGTACAAAACAAACAAACAAATTTTGGAGTTAAAGGATACAGTGACTGAAGTAAAAACTACAGTAGAGTACCAATAGCAAACTCAGTCAAGCAGAAGAATCAACAAATTCAACTATAGATGATTTGAAATTATCCAATCAGAGGAACCAAAGAAAAAAGAATGAAAAACAGTGCAGAAAACCTATGGGAATTTTACACCATCATTTATTGAACCAATATATGTATTATGATATTCTTAAAAGGAACAGAGAAAGAGGAAAGGGTAGAGATTATATAAAAAAAATGATCAAAAATATCCTCACATATGTGGAGGAAAATTAATATTTAGATCCACAAAGCCCAAAGAACTCCAAGTAGACTGAAAAAAGTTTTCACAAAGACATACTTAGAGCAACTGTCAAAAGTCCATGACAGGGCCAGGGATTTAGCTTAGTGGTTCTGGTGCCTGCCTCGCAAGTGCAAGGTCCCAAGTTTGATCCCCAGTACCAAAAAAAGTTAACTCATCACATTTAAGGGAAATCCTCTATTGTAGTAGCAGTGTTTTTCTCAACAGAAATCTTGCAGGCCAGCTGAGTGGGATAATATATACAAAATATTAAAAAGTGCCAACCAAGAACAGTTTACAGCAAAGCTTACCTAGAAGTTATTGACAGCAAATAAAGGAGAGAAAAGATAGGAATAAAATTCACAAATATGTGAAAACTGATCAGTCAAAAGGGAAATAAAAAATACATCTTTAAATAAATAAGAACAGAAGCACAACATACCAAAATTGATGGGGTCCAATAAAAACAAAGAGGAAAAGTATATAGTGATAAGTACCTACATTAAGAAAAAAGGAAGACCCCATATATCTAAATTTACATCTCAAGAAACTAAGAAAGAACAAACAAAACCCAAAGTTAGCCACAGAAAGGAAATAAAAGGCAGGCACAGTGGCACACACCTGTAATCTCAGCTCCTCAGGAAGCTGAGGCAGGAGAATCACAAGTTCAGTCTGGACAACTTAGGGAGAGTCTCAAAAATTTAAAAGAACAAGGAATGTATCTCAGTGCTCCCTGGGCTCAATCCTTAGTATGAATGCATGGACAGACTAATGGACAGACAAACAGGAAGAAAGGAAAAAAGGAAACACATGAGGAGTGTTAGGAATGAAGTTTTAAAAATCAAAAGAATTTTTTTTTAAAAGATAAAACTAGCAAACACTCAGCTACACTAAAAACATAGACAGAAAAAGACTTAAATAAATGAAACTACATGCCAGGAATGGTGGTGCACACCTATAATCCCAGGACTTGGGAGGCTGAGGCAGGAGGATTACCATGAGTTTGCGGCCAGCCTGGGCTACATAGTGAGTTCAATGCCAGCCTGAACTACACAGGGAGACTGTGTCTCAAAACAAAAACAAAATAAATAAATGAAATTATAAGTCAAATAGGAAACATTACAACTGATTTCATAGGAATATAGAGGATCATAAGAATCTATTTTGAACAATTCAATGTCAACAGATTGGACAACATAGATGAAAAGGATAAATTCCTAAAAAAGCAATAAATCTGCACAGACCAATAATGAGAAAGGTTATTCAATCAGTAGTCAAAGACCAAAAAGAAAAAAAAAAAGATGGCTTTACTGGTGAATTCTACCAAACATTTAAAGAAAAATGCCATTTTTTTTCCTCAAACTCTCTTATGGCTTGTGTTTAATGTCCCCTCAAAGCCTCATGCAATAATAGGTGAAGCTTTTTCTGAGGTGGCTGGATCTAATGTGTGTGACTGATTCATGGTACAATTTTAGGATTAAGGGGCTAGGACTAAGGGTATGGGTGCTAGCCATCCTGGGGGATGGTTAGCCTGGATACAATTTAAGAGATAGATAGAGGTTTGTTGCTAGTTACTTGTGTCTGGGTCCCTTGCTTGCTTGCTTTGCTATGCTTGCTCATGCTTGCTTCTGCCCACCATGAACTGTTTCTCTTCTACAATATCTGTTTGCAATGCCACTCCACCTTGAAGCCAGCCAGTTGTGAACTGAAACCTCTACAAAGTGTGAGCTTAATACACCTTTCCTCCTTTAACTTTGAGTGTTGGATATTTTGTCTCAGCAATCAGAAAAAAATTACTAAGACAAACTCTTCCCACAAACTTGAGAAGAAAACATTTCTAAACTCATTTCATATACCACCATTATTCTGATATCAAAGAAAGACAAGGACACTATGAGAAAATTAAAGACCAATATATCTAATGAATGTCGATGCAAAATAATCAACAGGGAAGGAGAAGTAGGAGGGGTAGGGGAAAGGAAAGAAAAGAATGGAATTAATATGGGAAAATGAAAAAATGGAAACAAAGTTTTTGTAAATAGGGAGGGATGGAAGGGTTGAAGGGAGGGCAGGGGAATGGGGAAAAAAATAAGAACCAAGAGAGATTAGGTAAAGGTGCAAATTTCCAATGATGAATGTCATTAAATTGTATACCTAAAATATACCAATAAAATTAATTTTTAAAAATACTCAACAAAATACTGGCAAACTAAATTCAACAGGACATTAAATAATCATAAATTGTAATCAAGGGGGATTTATTCTGTGAATATAATGATGGCTCAACATTTGTGAACATATAAATAAGATACTACTTTATCAGAACAAAGGATAAAAATCAAATGATCATGTTTATAGAGACAAATGGCACTTGACAAGATTCAATATTTGTTCAAAATAAAAGCTCTCAACAAATTAGACAAATACAAGGAATGTACATCAACATAGTAAAGACCCTATATGACAAAACCACAGCTAACATACTCAAAAGTGAAATGCTGAAAGTCTCTTTTATTACCAAGAACATGAGAAGGAAGCTCACCTTAGCTTCTTCTATTCAATATAGTACTGGAAGTTCTAATTTGAGAAATTAGGCAAGATAAAGAAACAAAAATCATCAAAGAGAAGCAAACAAAAGGTAGAATAAGACTGGTAGTAAAATACAGCCTTTCTGGGATGTGGAATTAAGACACCTAAAAAACAATAACTTGGTGGGAAAAAAGTAGATTTCCAAGAATCAGGAGGGAAATCACAGAAAAACTAGAAACCACAGCATTCTGGAGAAACCAAGCATAATGTGGAGAGTGGGTGGAGAGATGGCCACATGAGAGTCACAGAGAGGGTGCAGCCTAGACACAGACACCCTGAGAAGGTTAAGCTAAGACCAGGAAGGACACAGGGTTCCAACTCTGAATTGAGAAGCCAGGCCAGTCATGAGTGGTTTTCTTATGGGCCTGGATCTGAAAGTGCTGGCATTAAGTCCAGCAGACTGCTTGAAGCCTTGCCTCACTGACTATATCTAACATAGAGCTCTATGGTCTTTCTTTCCTCATCTTGCAAAGTTACCAGGAATATGCCTTGGCTTAGATGATTGCCACAGCAAAGGGTATATGGACAGAGAAGCCTGTGGAGCAGGAGTAGGGGACACTTCACAAATCTACAGGCCATATAGATAGGCAGAGAAATTCATACCTGGGATATGCAGAGGAACACAAAAACAGAGTGGCTGGAGTGAGACAGCTCTACAGTGTAAATCACTGAGCAACCATACCCTGTAGAAAAGGCAGGATTTTAGCAAACACAAAAGCATGAGTATTCAAAGAAAGCAGGTTTTAGGAGTGACACAGTAAGTCTCCCTCATATCTGGTGAACTCTAATACTGCAGACCCTGGCAAGAAACCCCTTATTCAGGGCTGGGGATTTAGCTCAGTAGTTCTGCTGGCTGCTCCGCAAGCACAAGGATGCGAGTCTGATCCCTGGTACCAAAAAAACCAAACAAACAAAAAACCACTTATTCAAAAAAAGGAGGAGTTTTGTTGGACTTTTTCCTCATTAGTTTGGGGGGATTTGAGTCTGTCTTTCTTTCTTTCTTTCTTTCTTTCTTTCTTTCTTTCTTTCTTTCTTTCTTTCTTTCTTTCTTTCTTTCTTTCTTTTCCTTCCTTCCCTTTCTGCTCTACCATCACCACTCCTGTTCAATATACTATTCAAAAATTTAGCCAGAGAAATCAGGCAAAAGATGCAATAAGAAGGATATGTATAGTAAGGAAGAAGTCTTACTATGCTTTTCATAGACAAGATCCATTTCTTAGAAGAAAAAATTCCACAAAAAGACTCCTAGAATAAACAAATTCAGCAAGGTAGGAGGATTACAAAGCAAGCCATAAAAAATCAATGGTATTCCTGTACAAAAATAATGAACCCATAGAGAAAAAGATTAGGAAAATAATACCATTCACAATAGCTTAAAGACGCATTAAATACTTAGGAATTAATCTTATGAAGGAAGTAAAAGACCTCTCCAGTGAAAATGATAGTACTCTGAAAAAAGGAGATCGAGGGGCCGGAGATTTAGCTCAGTGGTTCAGGTGCCTACCTCCCAAGTGCAAGGTCCCGAGTTCCATCCCCGGTATCAAAAAAAAAAAAAAAGGAGATCAAAGAGGACATCAGAAAATGGGAAGATGTCCATGTTTCTGGATTGGTAGAAAAAACATTGTCAAATGGCCATGTTACAAAAACTGCTATATAAATTTAAGGCAATCCCAATCCAGTTACCAACAACATTCTTCACAGAATTAGAAGATACAATCCTACAATTCATATGGAATCAGAAGAGATCCAGAATAGCAACAGCAATGCTGGGCAATAAGAGCAAGGCAGAAAACATCACTATGCTGAACTTTAAGTTATATTACAAGGCAACAGTGAGATAAACACAAAACAGCATGACCTTGCTACTAAAGCAGGCATGTGGATCAGTGGAACAGAATAAAGGATATACAAACAACCCTAAGCACATTCAGCCATCTGACCTTTGACAAAGGGGTCAAAAATATACACTGGAGAAAAGATAGCCTCTTTAACAAATGGTGCTGGGAAACTGGTTATCTGCATACAGAAGACTGAATCTAGACCCATATCCCTCATCATGTACTAAAGTAAAATCAAAGTGGATCAAAGACCTTGATATTAAATCAGAAATATTTAACCTGCTGAAAGATAAAATAGGTAAAACTCTTGAAGACATAGACAATGACCTTCTGAACAGAACCCCAGTTACACAAGAAATAACACTAAGAATCAACAAATGAGATATCAAATTAAAAAGCTGTACATCAAAGAAAACAACCAACAGAGTGAAGAGACAATGTACAGAATGAGGAAAAAATTTTGCCAGCTACTCCTTGGCCACAGACTAATATCTAGAATATATAAAGAACTCAAAATATTAGATGCCCCCAAATAAAAGACCCAATCAAAAACTGGGCAGCTGAAATGAACAGACACTCCTCAGATGAAGAAGTACAAAAAGCTAATAAATGTATGAGAAAATGTTCAACATCTCTAGGCATAAGGTAAATGAAAATTAAAATGCTCAGATTTGATCTTACTCCAGATACCATCAAGAAATCCAGTAATAACAAATGCTGACAAGGCTTCAGGGGGAAAAGGAACCCATCTACATTGTGAGAATATAAACTAATAACAACAATAGAATTCAATATAGAGAGTCCTCAAAAAACGAAAACTAGAAACTCCATTTGAGCCAGCAATTCCCCTTCTAGGTATCTTCCCAAAAGAGTTAAAGATATTATATTAGAGTGCATATCTATGTTTATAGCAACATAACTAATAATAACTAAATCGTGGAAGTGGCCCATACACCCATCAATAGATGAATGAATAAAGAAAATGTAGAATTCTACTACTCTACTATAAAGAAGGATACTTTTGTGTCATTTGTAGGAAAATTGATGCACCTTGAAACCATAATATTAAGTAAAATATATCAGACACAGAAGCTTAAATATTACATGGTTTCTCTTATATGAGAAACCCAAAGTATAAACAAAGAGCAACATAAAAAATAGATAATAGTAAACAGTAAATCTTTGGCAAATAGGAAGTAGATTAAGAGACAGAGGGAGGGGCAAGAGAGGAAAGGGAAATGTGATTTAAAAGAATAAGAAGTGTTTTGTGCATGTACCAATCCCCATGATGAACATAATCATTCTTCTACTGCAAACATGTACTAATAAAAATACAGTGGCACTTTGGTTCATGAACTTAATTCATTCCACAGTTCTGGAAAAGATGGACACCTTCGTATTCCTGCAGCAAAGATGGCCACAGTTGTGTTCATTACCCAAGGCAGAGTTCACAAACAAAAACAAAATTTTGCCATACACTTCTGTTTGCAACCCAAATTGTTCACAAACAAAAGCATTTGTGAACCGAGGTACCACTGTAAAATGAAAAATCATCCAATTAAGAAAAGAAGTATAATTGTTTTTCTTGCAGATAACATAATGTAATATAAAGAATCCTAAAGACTCCACCAAAAAAACTGCTCAACAAATTCAGTAAAGTTGCAGGACACAAAATCAATATACAGAAATTAGTTGCATTTCTATAGACTAGCAGTGACTACCCAAAAAGAAATCAAGAAAATAATATCACATATAGCAACATCAATAATCTAAAATAATTCTAAGGAAAAAATTTCATGAGAGTAAAAATTCTGTCCACTGATAACTGTAAAACACTGACAAAATAAATTTTAAAAGACACAAATGGCTGCATATCCTGGTGCACACCTGTAACCCCAATACTCTGGGAAGTTGAGGCAGGAGTATCACTGACTCCAGTGTGGGCAGTGAGCATCTTAAAAAAAATGGCTGGAGATGTAGTTCAGTGTGAAGGATGCAGGTTCAGCTAAGAAGGAGGAAAATAAGAGAGACAAGAGGGAGTGAAAATGAGAAAAAGATCAATAAATAAAGGAAGAGGAGAAAGAAATGGAAGAGGAAAAGGAAAAAGAAAGGGAGGAAGTAGAGAAAAGAGAAAAGGAAGGGGAGGACAAAGGGAAGGAAGGAGAAAAAGGGACAAAGGAGAAGAAGAATAAGGGGAAAAGGAAGAAGGAGGCAACATAAATAAATGAAAATGTATTCCACATTCATCCACTGAAAGAATACGGTATAAGTATTAAAATATTCTTACCACCCAAGTGACCCATAGAGTCCATGTAATTTTTATCAAAATTTCTGTGACATTTCTCATACCATTAGAAAGAACATGCTAAAATTCACATGGAGCCAAACACAAAAGATCTACAGCCAAGACAATCGTAAGCAAGAAAAACAATTTCAGCGGCATCACAGTTCCTGATTTCAAACTTTATTACAAAGCTATAGTAATCAAAACAATATATACTAGTGCCTGGGATTTAGCTCAGTAGTTCCACCGCCTGCCTTGCAAGCACAAGGTCCCAAGTTCGAGCCCGGGTACCAAAAACAAAACAAAAAAAACAAAACAAAAAAACCAAAAAAACAATATATACGGGTATAAAAATGTATAAATAATGGAACAGAATAAACTCACAAAAATAAACCTATACATTTACAACCAATTAATCTTTGACTAGGGTGCCAAAGATACAAATAAAGGAAGAATAGTCTTTAAAATAGATGTTGGGAGGGCCGGGGATTTAGCTCAGTGGTTTCGCTGCCTGCTGCGCAAGCGCAAGGACCCGAGTTCGATCCCCGGTACCAAAAAAAAAAAAGAATAAAAATAGATGTTGGGAAAAATGAAGGGCAACATTCAGAATGAAACTGGACACTGTACCATGCACAAAGTAAATTCAAAGTGGAATAAACATGTGAATATAAAATTGAAACCACAGAGCCAGACTACAACAGAGGAAAAGCTTTTTGATATTGGTCTTGGCAATTATTTTTTGGATAAGACATAAAAAGCACAGGCAACCAAAGCAAAAGTAAACAAGTAGGACTGATACAACTAAAAGGCTTCTGTATAGCAAATGAAAATGAAAAAGTGATCTGTGGAATGCTAGAAAATACTTGAAAACTATATATCTCATAAGGAGTTCATATCCAAAATGTACAACTCAATACCAAAAGAACCAGTAATCTGATTTAAACATTCATAAAAAATCTGAACAGGCATTTTTCCAAAGAAAATACACAAATGGCCACCTAGCATTTGAAAGGTACTTAACACCATTAATCATCTGCATTCCAAATTAAAATCACAATGAGAGACACCCCACCACCACCCCAGAACAGTCTTTTGGAGAGGCCAGTACCACCCCCAGACCATGCAGCATGAGCATCATAGTATCTGAATCCACATGCAGAGGCAGGGGGAGGGGGAGGCCATGGGTGGGAATAAAGGCCATGGTTATGAGCTCCAGAAGATAGAGCAGAAGTGAACAACAGAGAGAGGGCCTCTCTGAGGCTCCTCAATGAAAATTGAAGCCCACTGGGAAAGTGAAGAAAATCTCTGCAATAAAGGCACATTGGACCACCATGGTTGGTAAATTGGTGGGATTAGCACCTCCCACAGGGACATGCTTCGGGGGAAGGGCAGCTGAAACCTGCAGTAGAATCTTGCAACCTTCGATACTATAGGAGGTCAGGGACCTCAGCTTGGGCCTTGCAGCCAGAAATCAGCCTGAATCTCAGTGGTCTACAGCTGGCTTGCTGATACGAATCAACTTAGATCTGTATACTACTGCCACATTGTCTACAGTGTCAGCAGAGACATACCCTGAAGGCAGCCCTTTTTTTTCTTTTTCTTAAATTTATATATATATATTTTCTCTTTTTCTCTCTCTCCTTTCTTGTTCTGCATTTCTCTCCCTCGTTGTTGCTGTTCCATTTCAGATTTGTTTTTCTTTCTTCTCTCAATTGTCATTGTTCTTCTAGGAAGGTGAATACAGTTTCTAGCTTCCCTATTGCTGTTAGTTTGTTCTGTTCTTTTCTTTGTTCCTTCACTCTGTCTTTTCCTCTTGTCATCAACAGTTTCCCAAAATTTGCATGATCACCTTGTGTCCTCTAGCCTCACTTCTAACCTTTTCCTCTCCTTTTATCTCTCTATCCCTCCCTCCCCAAATCCTAAGTCCTCATCCTGAAGGGTAAGTTTGCTATATTGAAGGGTTTATTTACTACAAACATATTTTGGGCTGGTCCGCAATTTTGATCTAGCTCATGCAGTTAAAGGTGACAGATTAATAGCTACCACAAATTGTCATTTTCTAAGCTGTGTTTGATGTTACTGTTGATGCTGATTGGCTAAGGTGTTGTGATTGATCTAATCAGTTGTCCTCCCTGGTATACTGAAAATGAGATTGCCTAAGAGTCATTAGGAATTCAAAGCCTAAAGACCAGTTATAGCTGGAAGACACCTCTGAGAAGCAATCATGCCATAAGGGTTCTAAATACAGGCAATAAAGATACAATATGCAATACTGAAGTATCAGCCCAGGAATTAAACCAAAAACAGCACCAACAACAAAAGTAGAAATGAGAAGACACCTAAGCAAGGCACAAACCCAGACTTCCAGCTCACCACAGGCAAATTCTGGGGACAACAAAGTGGAAAAATGTGATAATCAACCACCTGGAAACCCTGAACTGATAGCACAGGAAGTAACAAAAGAGATGAACCAGGCTCTAGAAAAATTCAAAACAGAAATCATTTCCCAGATAACTAAAGAGATGGTAAGCAGAATGAAAGACATAATTAGAGACTCTAGAACAGAAACAGATGAAAAAAAAAAGAGATGAGCTCAGGACCATGATGGAAGCCATATTTCTCCAGCATAGGAAAAAATGGAAACCATAAAATAATTCAAACAGATATCCAGGAGATTAGAAGCTCCATTGAAAGTATTCCCAGCAGAATGAGCCAATGTGAGGACAGAATTTCAGATATAGAAGACAGGATTTTGATTAGTGACTATGAAGAGACAGATTCCTTAAAAATAGTAAGGGACCATGAGAAATCAACCCAGCAGCTGCTAGATGATGCAAAGAATAACATAAGACTGATAGGGGTCCACAAAAATTCAGGAGAAAGTACAAATGACATTTAAAAAACTGTTCACAGAATGGCAGAAAACTTCCCAACCAGAGGAAAAGAATTTGAAATACACATAAGTGAGACATATAGGACTCCAACTACCCATGATCAAAAAAATCTACACCTAGACATGTAATAGTCAAGATCCCAGAAACCCAACAGAACAAAATCCTACAAGCAGTTAGAGAAGAGAAACAAATCACATACAAAGGAAAGTCCATCAGAATCACAGCAGACTTTTCAACACAAACTCTCAAGTCAAGTAGAGCAAGTTCTATGTGGGGAATTCATAGCAGTGAATGCCCATATTAGGAAAACAGAGAAAACGCAGATAAATAACCTAATGCAGAACCTCAAGCTCTTAGAAAAAGAAGAGTATAATGATCACAAAGCTTGTACAAGAGAGGAAATTATAAAGATAAGGGCAGAAATCAATGCAATGGAGACTAAGAGAACAATACAAAAAAATCAATGAAGCCAAGAGTTGGTTTTCTGAAAGAATAAATAAAATAGATAAACCTTTAGCCAACCTTATCAAAAAAAGGAAAGAAAAGGCACAAATACATGCAATTAAGAATGAAAAAGGTGAAGTCACAACAGATCCAACAGAAATCCAGAGTATCATCAATACCTACTTCGAGAACCTCTACTCCAATAAAATGGAAAACACAGAAGAAATGGCCAGATTCCTAGATACATAAGAATTGCCAAAGTTAAATGAAGAAGATATAGAAATTCTAAACACCCCAATTACAATGAGTGACATTGAAAATGTAATAAAATATTTACCAACAAAGAAAGGCCCAGGTCAGGATGGCTTCACTGATGAATTTTACAAGACATTTAAAGAAGAACTAATGCCATTACTCTTTAAACTCATCAAGGAAATTGAAAGGGAAGCAATACTTCCAAATTCATTCCTGGAAGCAAGTGTTTCTTTGATTCCAAAACCAGGGAAAGACCCAACCCAAAAAGAGAACTACAGGCCAATCTCCCTCATGAACATAGATGCAAAAATCCTCAACAAGATACTGGCAAACAGATTACAAAGGGTCATCAAGAAGATCATACACCCTGACCAAGTCAGATTTATCCCAGGGATGCAAGGATGGTTCAACACACGTAAATCAATAAACGTAATACACCATATTAAGAGAGCCAAGGACAAAAACCATATGATCATCTCAATAGATGCAGAAAAAGCATTTGACAAAATCCAGCACCCATTCATGATAAAAACCCTACAGAAAATTGGAATAGAAGGTCTTTATCTTAACCTGATTAAGGCTATCTATGAAAAACCAACAGCCAACATCATACTACATGATCAAAACCTGAAAACTTTCACACTAAAATCAGGAACAAGACAAGAATGCCCACTATCACCACTCCTGTTCAATATAGTTCTGGAAACATTAGGCACAGCAATTAGAAAAGAGAAATAAAAGGAATAAAGATAGGAAAAGAAGAAGTTAAACTGTCATTATTTGCTGACAATATGATATTTTACATAGAAGACCCAAAAAACTCAGCCAAAAGACTTCTAGGCTTAATTGACAGATTCAGTAGAGTAGCTGGATACAAGGTCAACACTCAAAAAACAATAGCCTTCTTGTACATAAATAACAGACTCACTGAGAGAGAAATGAGGGAAACAATTCCTTTTACAATAGCATCCAAAAAAATGAAAGATCTAGGAATCAATCTAACAAAGGAAGCAAAAGACCTCTACACTGAAAACTGCAGCACTCTAAAAAAAGAGATTGAAGTGGATACAAGAAAATGGAGAGACATCCCTTGCTCCTGGGTAGGAAGAACCAATATAGTGAAAATGGCCATACTTCCAAAACTACTATATAGATTCAATGCAATGCCATTTGAAATTCCAACAATATACTTCACAGAATTAGAGAAAACAATCCAAAAATTCATTTGGAACCAGAAGAGACCTAGAATAGCTAAAGCAATTCTAGGCAACAGAGACATGGCTGGGGGTATCACAATCCCCAACTTGAAATTATACTACAAAGCTACTGTGATAAAATCAGCATGGTACTGGCAAAGGAACAGACCTGAGGATCAGTGGAATAGATTAGAAGATGCAGAAACAACTCCAGACATGCTCAGCCACCTCATCTTTGACAAAGAAGCCAATGACCATCATTGAAGGAAAGATAGCCTGTTTAATAAATGGTGTTGGAAAAACTGGATTTCAACCTGCCAAAGATTAAAACTAGACCCATACCTATCACCATGCATTGAACTAAGATCGAAGTGGATTAAAGATATAAATATTAAGACAGAAACACTAAACTTGCTGGAAGATAAGTTAGGTAGAACTCTTGAAGACACTGGCATAGGAAAAGACTTCATGAACAAAACCTCAGCAGCAAGGGAACTAGCAGAAAGAATCAACAACTGGGATATCATCTTATTAAAAAGCTTCTGCACTGCAAAAGAAACCACCAACAGACCTAGCAGACAACCTACAATATGGGAAAAAAATTTTAGCAGCTGTACCTCAGACAAAGGACTACTATCTAGAGAGCCTGCTGCAGACAGGAAGAATTGAAAAAAATCAGACCCCCTAAATTCAAAGACCCAACTCAAAAATGGGCATCTGAAATGAACAGACATTTCTCAGACAAGGAAGTAAAAGCAGCAAACAAATATATGAAACAATGTTCAACATCATTCATCATTCGAGAGATGCAGATGAAAACAACACTGAGATTCCACTTCACCCCAGAAAGAATGGGTGCTAGCAAGCAATCAACAAATAACAAATGCTGGCAGGGGTGTGGGGAGAAAGGAACCCTTCTCCATTGCTGGTGGGAGTGTAGACTGGTGCAATCACTGTGGAAGTCAGTATGGAGATACCTCAAAGAACTAGGACTAGAGGTCCCATTTGACCCAGCTAGTCCCCTGCTGGGTATCTTCCCAAAAGAATTAAAAGTATCATACCACAGTGATGTATGTGCACCCATGTTCATAGTGGTACAGTTTGTAATAGCTAAAGCTTGGAAGCAGCCCAAGTGCCCATCAACTGGAAACTGGATAAGGAAGATGTGGTTTTTTTAATAAAATGGAGTACTACTCAGCCATAAAGAACAAAAAACTAGTCATTTATAGCTAAATGGATGTATATAGAGGCCATACTCTTAGGTGAAATAAATAGGACACACATGTGTAAATACCGAATAGTTTCTCTAGTGTGAGAAACTGATATTGTAAACAAAGGTTAAACTGATTAAAATGAATAATTGATAATTTGAAATAGGAAGAAAAGGTCCAAAGGTATAGGGATGGTGGGAGGGGAAGGCTAAAGGAAAAGAGGGAAAGGAAAAACTATGAGAAAAGAAAAAAAAAATGGAAATGAAATCTGTGTAAATAGGGAAGGGTGGAGGGGGTGAAGTGTGCATAAGTAATGGGGAAAAATATAAGAACCAAGATATATCATGTACAGGTACAAACACCCAACGATAAATGTAAATGAATTGTATACCTGAAATATACCAATAAAAGAACAAAAAAAAAAAAAGAAAAGAAAAGAGTTCAATTGCAAGCATAAGGTCCTGAGTTCGATCCCCCAGTACCAAAAAAAAAAAAAAGAAAAGAAATCAAGCCTCATAGATTTTCTGAAAGGGTTTCAGGGAAACCCAGGTATCCATGGTTCACTTGTTTCAAGAATACAAATTATAATACTGTTTGTAAGACTCAACATGAGCTTTAGGTTATTTATATAAGCATACATTCACTATAAGCAGTATAAAGAAATTAAAACATGTCTTTGAAGGTTGTAGCATTTTCTTTCATACAGAAATTTTATGATACTGGAAATGGAACCCAGGGCCTTGCATATGTTGAGATAATTTCTCTACCATTAAGCCAAATCCCTTACTTCTATTTTTGTTTTTACTGTAAAGTCATAAAAGTATAGTATTGTGAACCCTCATTTGCTTTATTAACTGGTATTACTATCTTGTCTTATTTGCTGGCATTTTGCTTATTTAAAGCAAATTCTAAAAATCATAGCATTTTATTCTATAGTACTCTAACACCTAGTTTATATTCAAATTTCCCCAATGGCTCTCACCACCACCATCAAATGCTTTTCTACAATTATTTTTTTAATTTGAATCCAAAAAAGTTTGTATGTTAATTTAGCTATTACGAACTATCAAAGAGACCAGTCAGTTTTCAAATAGATTGTCACACATTCTAGATTTCTCTACTTGTTTTCAAATGGTGTTACCTCCTTCCTCATATCCTTATTATTTCCACAAGTTGAAAGTTGTATTTTAGGGTTTGATAAGATTCAGGCTCTACAGTTTTAGTAAGAATACATCATGGTTGTACTGTAATCACAAAGGCATAAAACAAGGCCAAAGGCCCAGCTTCCTTGAAAGATTTAGTGACAGTTCTAATTACAAATAGGTTTATACAGCCTTGCTTTTTTTCTTCTGTAGGATCTGTACAGCCCAATCTTAGAGTTGGAAACACAGAAAACAATTGTGCCAGTGTCATTGAATAGAACTGGAAGTTCCTCTCTTGATAAAGATCTAAGCTAATTGACTTAACTAGGGGCATGCAATTGTTTAGAGGAATTTTTGTCAGCAGGTTTGTTTAGCTGTGGTCCTTAAAAAAATACTTTTAAAAGTAAGTATTGTTTTTTACATCAAAGTTACTATTGCCTTTCATCATTATCCTGCCATTTAAAAATGATGATTTGGTGATTTCTTTTTTGGTTAGGAAATATCTTCCATAGATGAGTAAATTGAGGAAATGCTGTAGGTTAACAGTTCATTATTTATTTATAAAATGTTTTAGAATCCTTGAGCAAGAGATTCACCTATGTCTTGACCATAGTTTCATGTGGGTTGGTTTCTGAATTAACGACTTTGTTAATGTAAATCACAACCACAGAGGTAAACAGAAAAAGAGACCAGACTACTATATGGTAGAAGTTCCCAGTAGCATCAATATAATTAAGATTTTATTAGATTTCTCAGAGGTTAATCATTTCACTGTAAAAATATGCTCAAGCTTGACACTTGGCATGCAAATATTTTGCCTAGAGCCATTCTTTGCATGGAAAATCCAATTAAGCTAGAGAGTAAAGGGGGGTTAAAAATGGCTGATCTGAAACCACAGAAAGAATTTTTTCCATTTTGAAAGTCTCCTCATGTCTAGCAGTGGTGAGAAAGCAAATAAATTACTAAAAACTCTTGTTTTGGTCTTTTTCTATACTGGCTAAGCATCCCTAATCTGAAAATCCAAAATACCATAAAATCTGAAACCTTGTGAGCACTGATATGGTAGCACAAGTGGAAAATTCTATACCATGAAACTTTGTTTCATGCACAAAATCATTAAAAGTAGCATATAACCTTACCTTCAGACTAGGTATAGGAGGTGTATATGAACCACATATATTACTCACTTAGCTTGCAGCCTCCAGCCAGAGGTCCCAGTTTAGACCTGGGTTTTTCTGCTTCTGCAGAGTTCTGATTCTGGAACCAGTAATTTGCCTCATTGACCACAGATCAGACAAAAACTCTAGGATCAAGAGGACAGCAAATATCTGGCTTGCCATCTTCCAAAATCCTACCCAGAATTTACTGAGCCCCTGAGGAAGATGAATGAATAGACGTGAGGTTTAATTGCAAGGCAGGTCCTCTAGGCCCCTACTGTGCTTATTTTTTCCTAGTAAAATTAGTGGCAGAAATATAGCTTACCCTTCAGGAAAATAGGACCACTCTTTCTGGAAAATCCAGCCTGCTTTTCTGTATATAATCATATCAGTAAGTAGGATGACATTCTCAGTTCTATCAGTGGAGCAGTTCAAGTACAGAGACAGGAAGGAAGAGCAGTTACCAAACACTACACCTGAAGTGAGACTGAAGGACACACCCTGGGATGAGAAGTTTGACCAGTGACCTCTGTCAAAGGACTTCTCCTTTTCACCAGCCCTACACCAACATACAAAAAAGCAAATAAAATGTTTAAGTGAATACGATTCCTAATATCAAAACTTACACTCATTCAGCACTATGCGCCAAGAGAGTTCTAAGTACTTAAAATGTAATAAATTATTTCATCTTCACAGCAACCCGAAGGGAGAAGTGAGAGACACAGGGTGGTTCATTAATTTGACCAAGGTCCCAGTTCATTAGCAGCAAGGTGTAGCTTGTGAAGTACTGATCTCTTAACCACAATGTTGTAGCCCACTTATTACCTGTATTATTTAGCAGTTCCTTCTCTAACAAATGTATATTAGGTCAAAAGAATGAATTTTAGCTAAGATACAAGAGTTGGCATCAATACCAATTCATAATTTTTCTTTTTGTATTAAATTCTTTTATTGGTACATTGTAGGTATACAACACAATTACATTTCTCATTGGGAATTGTACCTTTATATAATGCATCTTGGTTCTTATTTTTTCCCCATTCCTAGCCCTCCCTTCATGCCCTCCACCCTTCCCTATTTACAAAGACTTTATTTCCATTTTTTCCATTTCTCAGCATTTTTTCCTTTCCTTTCTTTCCTTTCCCCTGCCCCTCCCACTACCCCTACCCCTTTGGACCTTTTCTTCCTATTTTACATTATCGATTATTCATTCTAATCATTGGTACATTTTAGATATACAATATAATGACAGTCATCATTGGAAATTTGCACCTTTACATAGTCTCTCTTGGTTCTTATTTTTCACCCTTGCCCAGCCCTCCCTTCAACCCCTCCATTCCTCCCTATTTACAAGGATTTTGTTCCTATTTTTCCATTTTCTCATATTAATTCCATTCCCTTCTATTCTTTCCCCTAGCCCTCCCATTTCCTTCCCCTTTGCCCCTTTTCTTCTTATTTCACATTACCTATTATACATTTAGTCCTTATTTACACTTTCAGTTTCTCACACCAGAGAAACTATTCGATATTTACATGTGTGTCCTATTTATTTCACTTAAGAGTATTGCCTCGATGTGCATCCACTTAGCTATAAATGTCTCTAGTTTCTCATTCTTTATGGCTGAGTAGTACTCCATTTTATAAAAAAAACACATTTTCTTTATCCAGTCTCCAGTTGATGGGCATTTGGGCAGTTTCCAAGTTTTAGCTATTACAAACTGCGCTGCTATGAACATGGGTGCACATATATCACTGTGGTATGATTCTTTTAATTCTTTGGGGAAGATTCTCAGCAGTGGAATAGTGGGGTCAAATGGGACTTCCAGTCCTAGTTTTTTGAGGTATCTCCATACTGATTTCCACAGTGCTTGCACCAGTCTACACTCCCACCAGCAGTGGAGCAGGGTTCCTCTTTCCCCACAGCCCTGCCAGCATTTGTTAATAGTTGATTTCATGATAGCAGCCATTCTTTCTGGAGTGAAGTGGAATCTCAGCGTTGTTTTCATTTGCATCTCTAATGACCAGTGATGTTGAACATTTTTTCATGTATTTATTTGTTATTTGTACTTCTTTATCTGAAATGTCTGTTCATTTCAGATGCCCATTTTTCGATTGGGTCTTTAAATTTGGGAGGTCTGATCTTTTTAAGTTCTTTATAGATTTGAGATAGTAGACATTTGTCTGAGGAAGAGCAGGTGAAGATTTTTTCCCACATTGTGGGTTGTCTCTTCACACTGCTGGTGGTTTCTCTTGCTGTGCACAAGCTTTTTAATAAGAAGAGATCCCACTTGTTGATTGTTTGTGCTAGTTCACGGGCAACTGAGGTTTTGTTCATAAAATCTTTTCCTACACCGATATCTTCAAGAGTTCTACCTAACCTCTGTTCCAACTGGTTCAGAGTTTCTATTTTAATATTTAGATCTTTAATCCATTTTGATTTTAGTTGAGTGCATGGTGAGAGATATAGGTCTAGTTTTAATCTTTGGCAAGTTGAAGCCCAATTTTTCCAGCACCATTTATTAAAGAGGCTATCTTTCCTCCAGTGAGGGTGTTTGGCTCCTTTGTCGAAGATGAGATGGCTGAGTGTGTCTGGCGTTGTTTCTGCATCTTCTAATCTGTTCCACTGGTCCTCAAGTCTGTTTCTTTGCCAGTACCATGCTTTTTTTTTTTTTAATCACAGTAGCTTTGTAGTAGAGTTGCAGGTTGGGGATTGTGATACCCCCTGCCATGTCTCTGTTACCTAGACCAATTCATAATTTTTTATCTTAAGGAGAATCCTTTATCCTATGCCAAAATTCAAAAAGTTCTGAAATCTGTAAGTTTGAATTTTGTTTTCTCCTTTTTCTGTGGTGATAGGGATCAAACTGAGAGCCTACTAAGCAAGTACTTGACTACTGAGCTTGACTACTATACCCCAAGGCTGTAGAGTTTTAGAGACATCTCAGTCAGCAGTGAAACTAGTCCCCTTTGTTTAGCACAATCATTCTCAATCTGAGCTACCTCTCAGGGCCTCCAGGCTGTGTGACTCAGGGTAACCATTCATATCAGAGCCTCTTTCCAACAGGGTCCTCTGGAGATGTGCAGAGCAGGCCTTGTGTAGCCCTCAGCAACCCCTGTCCTCCCCCAAACACAGTTCTAGTTGTGAGTGGCCACTAAGCTGACCTAGTTTGGGGTTAAGACGTCAGCAAGGGAGAGACAGCAACAATAAGGAAAGACCATTCAGTTCTGATGAATTTATCCAGAATGTTGCAATCAGGTTACGTAGAAAACAGCTATATTAATTTCAGTATACATATGTTATGTGTTTTACAGTTAAATATTTTTACTTCTATTTCCAGTGCTTATTTTAAGCCTTTGAAAAATCTTTATTTAGCCCTTCAACATCCTTTCATCTTCTCTTTTTTAGTCTTCCTTTACTTTTTACCACTTTCCTACCTACCAACTTACTCTCCAAACCAACTCCTCTCCAACCCGCCTTCTGAAGTAGGAGGGCAAAAATTCATCTGCCCAGCTACCATCTGACCAGATCTAACTGTCCAAAACACCCCAGCTACCCTGGCTTCTGGTCAACCAAACCATTCTCTAATGTAACAGTGCATGGAAATTCAGGCACTGGGGCAAGGTGGGCCAGCGTGTTTAGGGATTATTTGTTTCGGTAGGTTTTTTAATTCATTAAATATATCTACCTCATTCACAAGTATTGATGAAAAATCCAGTTTCTACTTATTGTATAGGATTAGTTGTGTATGTTTATTTAGGACTTGTGTTCAAAGCTCTCTTCTTCATAGGAAATATACCACAAGGCCAAATACAGGGATTTTCTGAAATCAAAAGTCAGCCACTCCTGGCTAGAGTTGGCTCAAGGTTTGTGCACCTGGACACCAGGCAGCCCAAAGAACAAATGGGAAAACTCAAGCTCATGCTTGAGATAATGCCTGAATAAGACAGAATCTTCCCTTTATTGACAAAAAGAAAAATATTTTGCTATGTAAAAAAGATTTTCTAACATAGAAGAGTGGGAGCAAGAAAATGTAATGATGCAACCTATTGGCATGTATTCCATTCCAATTAATATCACCAGCCTTCAAATCCTATCCAAACTCCCTTCTGGTGCTAGAACCAAGAAACTAGAGTTTCTATTCTCCAAGATATACTTTTTTTTTTTTTTGGTATTGGGGATCGAACTTGGGTCCTTGCGCTTGCGCAGCAGGCAGTGAAACCACTGAGCTAAATCCCCAGCCATTTTTTTTTTTTCTTTTGAGGCAGGGTCTCATTATGTAGTTCAGGCTGGCCTTGAACTCACTATATAGCCCAGGTTGGCCTCAAACTTGCAATGATCCCCCTGTTTCACCCTCCCGAGTGCTGGGATTACAGGAGAGTGCCACCACACCTGGCTCTCCTAGATATATTTGTTGAAGAGCAAAATCACACTAGAGGTGGATGGGGAAATGGCTCATTGTTCCAGAGAACATGCAAATGTTGATCTATGATGAAAAACATTCTTTAATGGTAAATTGAATTGACAGAATCCCATGATTCTCATGGGGGGGTGGTGAGATGAATGTCTATACCCATGTTAAGCCTTATGACTAAGACTACAGCTGGTTAGAAGTCAGATTCTTTTTTTTGGTACCGGGGATTGAACTCAGGACCTTGTGTTTTCAAGGCAGGTGAGGTGCCACTGACCTAAACCCCCGGCCCAGAAGTCAGATTCCAAGCACTTCCAAGACTTTTTCAGAAAGTGGCAGGAACACTGGAATAAGTGAGTTTAAAGCAAGGGGGGAGTATCTTGAGACGACTTAATGGCAATCTGTCTTTTACTATAATAAATTTAAAAAATTGTGTAAATATCCCATTAAAATAAATTTCTTCACAGTATGCATAGCTCAAGCTGATTGATGCCTGGGTTTGTTTTCAGTGCTTACTTGATTGAATTGCATTTTGCTTATTTAGATCAAATATCACACAATAATTGATCAAATAAATTTGTGATGGAAAAGAAAGAAGCTTACATTTGTTCCCTAGAGCTACCATAACAAAACACCATAGACAAAATTTTACAATAGAAATTTATTTTCCTTTAGTTCTGGATGTTGGAAATCCATGAACAAACATGCCAACAGGGTTGGTTTCTGGTCAAGTCTCTCTCCTTGGCTTGCAGATAGAATTGTATGGTCTCAGTCTGTCTGTGTCTGTCTCTCTCTCCCTTCATTTTTCCCTCCCTACAAACTCGTGATGCCTCTATTTTTTTCTTATAAGATTGCACTAATATCTCACCTTTATTAATTCAGTTAACCTTAATTACCTGCTTAAAGGCCCTATATCCATATATAGTCACATCATTTTGGGAGTTAGGGCTTCGCTTCGACATATAAAGGGTGTGGGGGGCACAATTCAGTTCTTAACAGAGCTATAGTAATCAAAGAATGTTTGAGTTGTAGAACATAAAGCAGAAGTTAGTCTATGCTTAATGTCTTGCCTATTATGCGTTTATGAAACTAAATCTTGATCTTAATTGTAATGTCTTAGAAATAGATTAAAGTAAAGAAGAATTATGCATAGTATCTAGGGAAAAGAAAACAAAAAGTTCCTTAGTGGCAGAAAAGGACAATAACCACGGTGTTGAAAACAATGAATAATGTTAATTCCCTCTATACCATACTAACATTTTTTGTAGTATTTAATTTGTTTTATGTTCTCATGACTGCAGACTGATAGACATATAAAGTTTTCTTGTTCTCTATTGTCTGTGCCCTCTGCTAATTTGACTAGATCTCACAAAGTGGCTAGCTATACATATTTCATTTATTTCCCTAAAATATCCCGTATGAAGCCCAAATTAGGATTTACTTGAATTTAGGTCCAGCTGATGGGTACAATGATTATTGTTAACGCATAAAAACAAATTTCCAAATTATTTTTCTCATAAACCCATTAAGTCCCAAGAGTTTCTAAGCTGCCTCTCTATTGTGGCTGAACACTTACTGGGAATAAGTGCTTAGAAAATGCCATTAGCTCTCTGAGATTTCTTCTACTGACACCTCCAACTCCATCCATAAAGATTATCCAAATTTGCTTGAAACTTTAGGAGCTAATAACAGATTAGATGAAACAGAAGTTGAAGTCCGTATTTTCCCCAGCAATGCCCCAGTTATCCTGCTCTGAAGAATGCGGGGTGCTTTCTCAATGATTTCTCCTGCCATTATTCCAGCACTCTAAAAGATTCTAATTCAAAAAGAAAAAAAGGATTAATTGTAATAAGGATATAGTGGGTAAAATTTTAAGTGAGAACTAGATGGCTAATAAATTACAATACAGAGTAGTGGAGTTGGAAAGAATCTTAACGATTTCACTTAAGAGTATGGCCTCAATATGCAACCATTTAGCTATAAATGTCTCTAGTTTCTCATTCTTTATGGCTGAGTAGTACTCCATTTTATAAAAAATACCACATTTTCTTTATCCAGTTTCCAGTTGATGGGCACTTGGGCTGTTTCCAAACTTTAGCTATTACAAACTGTGCCACTATAAACATGGGTGCACATATATTGCTTTGGTATGATTCTTTTAATTCTTTTGGGAAGATACCCAGCAGGGGACTAGCTGGGTCAAATAGGACCTCTAGTCCTAGTTCTTTGAGGTATTTCCATACTGATTTCCACAGTGATTGCACCAGTCTGCACTCCCACCAACAATGGAGAAGGGTTCCTTTCTCCCCACACCCCTGCCAGCATTTGTTATTGGTTGATTTCTTGATAGCAGCCATTCTTTGTGGAGTGAGATGGAATCTCAGTGTTGTTTTCATCTGCACCTCTCAAATGACCAGTGATATTGAACATTTTTTTATATGTTTATTTACTGCTTTTACTTCTTTGTCTGAGAAATGTCTGTTAAGTGAAATAAATAGGACACACATGTGTAAAGACTGAAGAGTTTCTCTAGTGTGAGAAACTGAAAGTGTAAATAAGGATTAAAATGATTAAAATGAATAATTGATAATTTGAAATAGGATGAAAAGGTCTAAAGGGGTAGGGCAAGTGGGAGGGGAAAGGGAAAAGAAAGAAGGGAAGGAAAAATTATGAAAAAGGAAAAAAGGGAAACAAAACCTTTGTAAATAGGGAAGGGTGGAGGGGTTGAAGGGAGCACAGGAATGGGGAAAAAATAAGAACCAAGATACATCATGTACAGGTACAAACACCCAATGATAAATGTGAACATATTGTATACCTAAAATGTACCAATAAAATAATTTAAGAAAAAAAAAAGAATCTTAAAGATGATCTTGAATCCAATGGGAGAGGCACTGAGGCAGTGATCCTTGAGACAGGAATCTTTCTCTGGTATTCTTCTCTTTAGAGATCATGGAGTCACTTTTGGGGTACAGCAAGGATGACTCAGCAGAAAGAGGGGTGGGGGAGTTACAGCCAATCTAGTAAGGCATGAGTAGGCTACCAGGCAATATGGTCCCAAGATTATGGTCAGAGACTCTGACTTCAGACAGACCTGGATCTGAACCCCAGAGCCCATCACTCAATAGCCACACAGCCCTGAAAAAGTTTGTCCTCTCAGAGCCCCAGTGTCTTCATACGAAAAACAGGTTGATAGTATTATTAACTCACAATTCTGTAAGCATTACACAGCATACAGCATGCTTAGACTAGAGGTTAGTACATGGGGCTCACTAAATGTTACCTATTTATCAGTCTCTCATTTGAACAATCTAGAAAGCACCACAGAAGTGTACACATTTCAGGAATCATTTGAATAATGAGTATGAGGAAGAGGTAAGACTTATACAAATGCAGTTGTGGAGTTTCCACTTTATTTTTAATATAAATTAAGGTAATAGAGATCCCTCTTCATCTACAAATGTGTAAACAAATTTGAAAAAAAAAAGCTCTACAAACTATATTAACTACAAACCTGAAAGAGAAAGGAAAGTGTCCAGCTGGAATCAGGAGTAACTTACAGTCCAATCTGTCATCAGTGGCTGAGAGGCTCACACAGAGGGCTAGAAGGGACTGAGTGTTAATGCCCATAGGGATAAATGGAGCCATGGGTCAGTAGATTATGGAAATCTAAAACTGAAACCATTTAACCCTGGAAAGATCAACTCCTCCTTCAAAAAATAACCAAAAGGACTCCACTTGGGTAAACCTGCCTAAGCTCTGGGGAGAACTTCCATGAGAAACTGTGGTTTACAGAAAGCCTGCGCAACTAGAACTCTTTTTGTAGAAATATTTCTGTAACTTAGGCATGTTGAATTTCTACATGTACCCCACAGATCACTGATAAAGATGTGATGATTATGAAAAGAAACTAAACTAGATGAGCATCAGGTTCACTGTGAGGCACATAAGTGTAAGCACACGTAACAAAGACAAGGATTAGCCTTAAAATTCCTGAATAGAAAACATAAAATACATTTGTTTAAAATTAAGCTTATTTAAAACAAAAACAAGGAAGAGAAACTCTGAAGGAGAATAGAAAGACGTGAAAAAGAACCAAATGTAACTTCTATAAATGCAAAACTCTTCAAAACAAAATTTATAGAAAGATTAAATAGCAGATTAGAAAAACTGAAGAGAGAATTGGTGACTTGGCTGATAAATCTGATAAAATTACCCAAAATGAAGAAGAGTGATGAATTAAAAATAGCAAATGATATTCAAAGAAATGGAAGATGGACTTCAAATTCTCAGAATTTATGTAATAAGAGTTGAAGAGTAAAAAGAATGATTATTTGAAAAGGTTATGTTTGAGAATTTTCCAGAATGATTAAAGAGACTTATCCTTTATTTGAAGAAGCATAAGTCTTGAATGGAATAAATAAAAATAAATTTAAATTTAAACCTGTGAAACAACAAAGAATAACAAACAACCAGAGAGCTCTGGTTAATTTGCAGATAGGGATTGGTAAAGAGAATTTCACTCTCAGTAAGTGGGTAGAAATACTGATTAAATTTAGCCTTTAAGAAAAATATGCATTTCAAAAATTGACCAGTTATAAGAATAAAAATAATTTATAAGCCAATAGACAGAGAAAAGGTAGAATAAGAAAAGCTTAATGAATTCATTAATCAATCCATTATACATGTATATGTGTATATATATTTATTCTCCCAAATAAAAGTTAAAAAGTAGTTGAACTACATTAATACTTTAAAAAACTATACAGAATAGGAGTTCGGACACCAGAAAATAGGACCCTTCACACTTGGGTTTTGTTTTGGGGGGTGGTTTTCTTTGCGGGGGAGTTGTTTTTGTTTTTGGTACCAGGAATCAAACTCAGGCAAATCAAACTTTAGCCCAGTGGCACCATGTCAGGCAGGCATGGTGCCACTGGGCTAAATCCCTGGCCTCACACTTGTTCTTTATAGAAACATCAATTTGAACAACTATCCATGCATGAAAATACCTCCATAAGAGCTAAGGAAAACAAGTGAGAGATTATAGCACTTAGATACAGTACAGAAATAAGAAGTATTGAAGAATGTAAGAAGGACAGCCATAAATTACTCATGTTCTTTTCCCTAACCCTTAGTGTCACAGTGTGGAAAGAGAAACCCATCACGTTGGGGAGAAGCAAGTGAGCACCGGGGTTTGCCTTAGATTCCAGCACCCAGCCTATCTTAATAAAACCCAGAGCTAGAAAACCATGCCAGTAAAACTCAGACCCTTCCCCTCAGACTGCAGGTTGATATTTATTATAGATTATATTTAGATGTCCCCCCAAAGCCTCATGTGCTCATAGGTGGGGCACTGGGGAGGTGATTGAATCATTCAGACATGATACTCATCAGTAGATTAGTCCACTGATGAGTTTATAACTAAATGTAATGTTGAGAGGTAAAGCTGGGTTGGAGGAGGTGTGTCACTGCAGGCGTGGCCTGGAAGGGTCTGTCTTCCTTCATCTTCCCGTGATCTCTCTCTGCTTTCTTCACCATGCCATGAGCTGTTTCTCTTCTGCCATACAGCCCTGTCTTGGATCCAGCTAACTGTATAGGTTGAAACCTCTACAAACTGAGCCAAAATAAACTTTTCCTCTTTAGAGTTGTAGGTATCAGGTATCATGTCTCAGAGATGAGAAAGTAACTAAGACAGCACCCATGGATTGAGCCTGTAGTCCCACCCCAGCAGCTTCAGGCTCCAGACAGGAATGAGCTGGCTGAGTGACCTTGAGCCTGTCCTAGTGCCAGATCAACCCCCACAAACTCAGGGCCAAGCCTGCCCTTTTGGTTCCAGACTCTGGACAGCCCCACCACCAGGAGGTCCCTCATGGACCCAGGCTTCATGAGCATGCCTGTACCAGACTGGACCTCATAGTCTTAGACATCAGTCTGGCCCCTGCAGACTTAGCGCACAGTCTAGGCCCTATGGACAGAGGCTGTCAGCCCATGTATCATGCTATCCTCAGAGAAGTACCCTCTAGACCCCAGCAGCCCCAACTTCTAGGAGACCCAGGTTCTAAGCCTATCTCATAGGCCTCAGTGTTCACAGATCCAGGCCCAAGATATAGGTTCTTTGTAAATATAGGTTTAGGCTAGCCCTCATGGCCCCGGAGCAACCTCATAGACCTGGTCTCCAGACTAGCACCCACACTGTAGAGCCAGGCTTCAATCCAGCCCCTGTGGCCTCAAGCTCCAAGCCAGCCCTCACACCAGGCCACCACCAATGATCTCAGGCTCTAGGCTGGCCCTTGCAGACCCAGATTCCATGCTGGCTCCCACATCAGGAAACTCTTATATTTCCAGGCTATATGGGGTTCCTATTCTTTTCTCTCCTACAGGAAGAAGTACATGAGAAAACACAAGAGTAGATTTTGTTGCTTCTAGGGACATAATTTATATTACTCCTAATAAAAACATCACTTATCACTGACCACACAATCCAGCAGAACCATAATAAAAGCTACTGCAAAAGCAAAATCTCAAGCAAACAGAGAATCAAAGCAATCCAGAAGTCACCATTTTCCAGGAGCAAGAAAGTTGAGAGGGACAACTCAAATCCTGCAGGGTATTTGGTTTAGAAAAAAATTTCACCAGCACACATTTAGATAACTGTTTTAAATGAAGGCAAAATATTTCTGGAACTCTTCACTGGATAAGAAAGTGTACATTAATCTCCTGTTCCATATGATTATTTATTTTACTTAAGAACATCAAAAGAGTTCCATCCATTGGTGTGTTTTCATCCATTTATATGGATGAAAGAGAGGGATGAGCTTTCAGAGAGATTTGGAACTAAGTGGGCAAATCCTATGAGCTGGTATATTACCACTGTTTGACAAACACTACTCAAAAATAAACACCAGGGCTGGGGATTTAGCTCAGTGGTTCTACTGTCTGCCTCGCAAGCTCAAGGACCCAAGTTCAATCCCCGGTACCAAAAAAATAAAATACACACCATATAGTCCCTATGTACTGCTTTACTTGTTAGACTGCACCTTTGGAACTTTATGGGAGATTTCAGGAGCACAAAAAAAAAAAGAAAAAGAAAAAGACTGACTCTCATTGACTGCTGAGGAAGTGTGCCAGCAAGTCTATTTTTCCACTGGTCCTTCTCCCTGCTGTGGGACTGAGATCCCCCACAAAGGTGCTCTGAGAGCACTAGCCACATCTGGGCCTCTTAATAGCCTCTATTTGGACAAGTTGCTTTTATTTTCCCATCTGTACAATATGGGTAGTAAATGGACCTATCTCATGGTTGTGCGGAAAGAGAATTATCTCAATTACCACAGTGAGAAAGACCCTGGCAACAGTGCCTGATGCATAAACCCAGGGACCTGGATATTTGTGCTACTGCCACCAATTTGCAGAATACTTGTTAAATGAATAAATTTATGGATGAATGAAGAAATGAATTGATTCCTCTACTTCTAGAAAAGCCATAAATCCGCTCTATGGTTTCCCCAAATGCCAAAGCCACAATTCCAAATAATGAAGGGCAGAATAGGTAACTGGTGTATTGATTCCAGCTATGGGGCAGCCAAGCACCTACCCTTAGGCCAAAATGAAATTCCAGAATGTTGCCTGGCCTGTAGGCTGTGCTTTAATTTCAGCCAATTTCTAATTCAAGCAACACGTTGCTTCCTTTGTCCTCACTACTATAAAGAGCTTTTTCAACTTTTAATAGGAATACTTTTGGGAAACTGTCTAAGTATTTGCCTCCTGGGGATCCATCTGGCACTATTACATTGTTTAGATCCCAAGGTATGCATGTGCACAGGTGGCTGTGGACTGCAGGGAAGTTGGGTGAATTCTACAGATTGCAGGGAAGGGTTTGTATGACTTCTACTTTAATGTACTGGGCCCTGGATATCACCCTTAGTCCCAAAGTGTAAGGAAGAAGAGAACATAGTCTTTCACAGTATACTGCCTTTCTCCACTAGGATGGCCAATGTGAGAAATTTCAACATGGTTTTCCTCATCTAGAAAAGCAGCAGGCTTATCTCTAGTAACCCTAAAGTTGGCCTGCTTGGCCAGTCCAGTCTTCCTGTACAAGCAGAACTAGGGTAAAACCCTGGCCCCCAACACCAGACAGACAATTGTAAACCATGCCCACCTCCCTGCCTACTCCCCGACTCTTCTCAAGTCTCTGCTGCAGTGCTTCCAATTGCTGTAATTCCCCACCTGGACCATATGTCCCTGCTGCTCACACTTTTCCCTCACCCCTTTCCACCTTCATTTGGTCCCCCTTTATACACAGAGCAGACTGCAGCCCCCAATCCTCAGTATAGAGCTCCAGCCCTCAGAGTCCATTGCGTCAGGGAATCTGGATTTGATTCAAATTGGTGAATGTAAGGTGTAAGAAGGGGGAGAGGCCTTCGGTGTCATCTAATTCCATCTCACTTTGTGAGCAACAGCAACTATGCTTGTCTTAAGTAGAAAAGGAACTGCTTCCAGTGCATGAGGTAGCTCGCCAACTCTTCAAGATCACTGGGCACAGACAGCAGGCAAGAGCACAGATCCAGTCCAGAGAGTCCCCAGTCCCCACAGATACGGGGACCTAGATGTTGGTGCTATCTCCACTACCCTCAGAGAAGGGTTTCTGTCCTTATTCTCTCCTTTGTGCCTCAGGCTCCCTACTCAAAGGTTGGGAAGATACATCTGAGGGCTCCACTTCGGTCACATGGCCAAGCTCTAGCAACAAGGAGGTGTGGGAGTGGTTAAGGAAGTGAATTCCATAGACACAGAAAAGTAGTTCATGTACTAGCTAGAAAAAGACAAATATCAGTTCTGCTCATCTATGTCCCCAGAAAACAAGCACTGTCACAATACTCTCTCCAGTCCCACTGCATAATGTCCTGGGAATCCAAGCTCTGAGTTTCTTCTTCAGCCATGGTGCATGGCTCCCCAGCCCAGGGCCTATGACACAGCTTCCAGTTTCTGCTCCAAATCTTTTCTTGTTCTAGTTTTAAAAAGATAGACATGACATTTCTCTCAAGTCATCCTGACAAGGAATCTAAGAAGACATAGGCTGTCATCTTTCTTCTCAGCTTTCCACATTCCCTACTCTGAAGTTTAATACAAACTTAGAAATTGGTGGTTATCAGATCATTTTCCTTGCTTACTGGGTTCTGAAGTCTGTTTTCACAGAGTACAGCCCCCAGGTAAAGGATGCCAAGAGCCACAGGCTTAGTAGGGATAGCAGAAACATTTGTCTGAAAACAATAGGCCCTTGAACGCAGCTTTAGAGCATACTGTCACACAGATGTTCCCTGAATGTCAAAGCAGACCAAGAATTACAAGATCATGATATGAGGGGGAAGATGCTTCTATTTCCACTCACTGATGATCATGAGCAAAGGGCTTTATATTTGTGCAGCCCCCCCCCCCCCCACATTTGGTTTCCAAGCCTGTTTGCTGGTATCTGTCTATGCAGGTCCTGGAATGCAGCCAGCCAAACCAACACTGAAAGGATGGATGCTAGCTGCGAAGAAACTGCTTGTCTGCTGGGCACTGAGTGGATAACAGCATGACACCAGAACAGCTGCTGTAGGGGAGAGGAAGCAGGCAACTGCAAGCAGGGTGGTCAGGAGATATGCCTCAAAAATGCCCTGAGATGCAACAAATCACAATGTGCCACATCTTTAAACAGCCAAATAGGCAGAGCAGCCTGTTGAGAAGCAACTAGCAATAGAGGATTCCTTCCTGAAAGGAAGTCTGGGTTAGGCAGTGAGTCAAATATATAGTTGGGAAAGAAGCTGAGGCCTGTTATATACTGACAGCAGCAAAGGCCTGCTTCTCTGTATGGCCCCTGTGGAGATTCTTCAGGTTCTCCAGCACACCCAGGAGTACCTGAGAGAGGTCACATGGCTTTAGATGCTTTTTGGGCGGTTCAAGCAAAAGAAGTAGCTGCAAAATATTCCCGATAACATTCGAGCACTCCCCAGCACATTTATCCTGTGTGTACCACAGACAGCATGCAGTCTTCATGGAAAGGGCACCATATTGGAGCAGACACACTAGTATCTTTGCATGACTTTGGAGCCCAGGACTAAAGTGATATGAGGTTCTAACTGCTTACTTCTTAATAGGATTTGAGAATTCTTAAAATAAAACTTAGGTGCAATAAAACCAAAAATAATAAACACAGCAAAAAGACAAAGAACAAAGGGGAGAGGAGAATCATATCAAGAAGCCCTGGCAGACGAGAGATAAAGAAGGCTGGGGATGTAGCTCAGTGGTGCTTGCCTGCCTGGCAAGCACAAGAACCTGAATTCAATTCCCAGTTCCAAAAGAAAAAAAAACAAAAAACAGGAGAGAGATAAGAAAAATGCAGCCCCAGACCCTGGCCTTGAATATTAGCCAGCTCTAATTTAGGAGGAAATTCAGTGGGTTATATAATTCTTGCTGTCCACTAAGAAATTAAAATTTTTGTTCCTGAGCTTGTACCTATGTATGAGATAGTACAATTCTAAACATAGAGGGATGGCTTTCTTCTATCACATTCCCTCTCCCTCAAAGATTATCTGAAGTTCTTTTAAAGCCTGATTCTGTAACGGTGATTCTCTGGGAGTTCAGAGAAATACAATTAAAAAATGAAGTTTTTTGGTGATCTATGTTCTTAATGCAAGGATAGTATTTGTAGGCTCATGAAGTTACTCTGTGCTTCAGACTGGGCCTCTTGATATGCTCACCACTTAAGACCCCTTTTACTAACTTCTCCAGATCAAACTGAGTCAATTATTTTGAAAGGTTTTTTTCAACAAATGTACTTTAAAGCATTTTACTATTTGTGCCTCATTATGAACAAGTGTTTCATTTTCCAATATACGTTTTGAAATGTTAAAAATAACCTCCATTGCATTAAACTATTCCTCAAGAATATCCTTGTCTCATCCCAACTTTCGACAGAAGCCATTTTGGCAGACAACGTAAATTTGAGGCATCTTACAAATATCTGGCCACACTAGAGTTTATTGTAGACCTGTTGGTGTATATATCAGATGTGTGGACTATAAAGGCTGTGTTTACTGTGACACATTAGCACCTCACAGAGGGACCCCAGGCCCTGGTCTCCAGGCTGGCCAAGTCTTTTTTCTGGAAGCCTGGCCATCGGTTAAAACTCCTGGCTTGGATGTGATACAATATGAAGTAATTGGGATTCACTGAGAAAATTATAACACTGTCTTACTGATTTTAAATTCATGTCTCTGTACAATATAAAAATTCTACACCAAGTTATCAAGGAAAAATAAAATAGCATATCTTTTATGGAGTATTTGTTTTCCAATCATTTTTTGTTTTTTGAGACAGGGTCTCACTGTATGGTTCAAGCTGGCCTCGAACTCATGTGATCTTCCTGTGTAAGTCTTCCAAGTTCTGGGAGTACAAGTATGTGCCACAATGCTGGCTTTATTTTCCAATCTTTACCACACTTTTTATGCTCATTTGTGGTTTTGCTCCAGAAGACTCTGGGGAAAAGGAAGGGAAGAGGTGCTGGAGTCCAGCATTTAGAATTGCTTCCATCTGTCAATAGCAGAAGAAAATCTGCCTTTGGTGAAATGAACACAGTATATTTTTACCTAGACCTAATTAGCCTGAATAGAAGACAGAGGAGAAAAAGAAAATGCTATTTAGCACATGACAGTAAAACTCCATAGTAAAATGTTTTATTCTTAGTAGATAATGTCCACAGAGCCAGTGGCAGGGGGCAGGTAACTAGTTTTGTACCCTGGAAGAGGAGAACACTGACCTCTTCACAGTGGGCTACTGTATCTTGGCAACCAAACCTTTCAGCTGGCCCTGTGATGGCATGGAGACTAAAGAAGAAAGTTACCCATTTTCTCTCTTCCCTCGCTAGAGTTAGCAGACAATTTTTTTAACAGCAGAGGGAAGGGCTATGCCAGTCTGTGCTTGGCGAATTTCAGGCCCTTCATCTTCCCCAGATACCAGAGACCAAGGAGTAATTCTTTTCTTCTCCTAACAGGAGGTGGTACTTGCCCAATGCTGAGCTTCTCCAGGTGTGCTGACACTTTTAAGGAAGCCAAAAGCAATGGAGACTGCTCCAATGGACTGACGCTGCAGACCACCTGCTGCCTCACCAGAATTTCATTCAATTTCTTTACCAGCCACCTATCCAGGACATGCCCTGTCCTCAGAGTTTGGCAAGTGCTAAGGGGAAGGTGTCAAACAGCATGGTTTGCTGGCCCAGCCACCCAGGCTGGACCCCAGCATCCAAGGTGATTGTAATCTTCAGTGCCGGCCCTTCCTGATTACACAAAGCCTGTTTGTTAAATTCCTAGACAAAACACCTGGTCTCGGGGATTTAGGTTCCCTTTGTGGGACTCCTTATCTTTTCTTAAATGTAATATTAGAGGTTGGGTCATGCTGATGCTAGAAATTGGCATTCCATACAAATAACTCAGTGTTTTGTATACTGAATGCATTAGTCAGAAATGCACATACTAAAGTTAAAAAGTGTTGAGCATCAGTTCCACACATTCTCCTATGCCAGGCACCCTCTTTGTAGTGGGCATTTCTTTATCAAAGTAAATATTAATGGCCAATTATAAGAAGTATATTTGTATGATATGGACAAAGGTAGTAGTCAGTATTTATGTAATCGTGCCTATGATTTGTTTCCTTGGAGGTTCATATTGATTTGAGAGAGGATAATGATACACACAACAGGGGCACATCTGTTCTACAGGTTAGGTGTGACTTGTAACAACGGAAGTCCACATTTGCATAGTTCTATGCTTATTATTATTATTATTATTATTTTGGGACCGGGGATCGAACTCAGGACCTTGAGCTTTCAAGGCAAGTGGTGGAACCACTGAGCTAAATCACCAGCCCCTATGCTCATTAATATTTTAACCTAATTAAATGATGCTTTTAACTCGGGGAGATGGCCTAGTTCACCAGGACTGGTGTGGAGGGTGACTTCTTTGATGTCACAAAAAGTTGTCTAAATAAAGTCAAGGACTGCATAGAAAGTGGCCCTAAAAGCAAGTCATCCAGAGGTCTCTGTTCTAATCACTGCATGCAGGAAAAGGCTCACCCTGGGTGCCAGCAGCCCTGTGGGTGGACCTGGTGCTGAGGGAGGCACACACCTACTGATGGGAAGAAGATAACCCACCCAGAGAGTGAGTCACACCTCTCAAAAATGGTTTTATTGTGACTAAGACTGTGTGTGTGTTATGAGCTCTGGAAGATTTCAGTGGAGACCAGAGTTTCATTTCTGAGGAGGATCAGTCTACACCTGCTGGCACAAATGACCCCCAGCAGAAGAAACAAGGTTCTACTGCTTTCTCAGATACCTATTGCTAGGGGATGATGCAGGGTGCCAGTGAGATAAACACCACAGAAAAGGCTCCCTGCAGAAACAGAAAGAAGGTAAAGACCCTGGCCCTCTCTAGCCAGCAGTTCTCCAAGTTTCATCTTCAAAGACAAAGCTGGGTCTCCAGAAGCCAGAGGCATCTCCCACTCCTGACCAATTTCTCAACTTCCTACCTGAGTTCTCAGTCTTGCCTGTCTCATGGCTTCTGCACATGAACCCTCAGGCAGGACCTCTTGGAAATTCTGATTCAGCAGGCATTTCTGCTTAAGCATGGCAAACAGGTCCCTTTGCTCCATACTGGTCTTGCCCAGGTCATCACCTGCTTCCAAAGGGATTTAGAATGATGTGTGGGGAAAAGGAGTGTTATAAATCCAGGATTCCTTTCCCTTCAATGGTACCTCTTCTCCTTTCTTTGTCTCATCTTTCCTTCTGGGTTCCCATTTCTATCTAATATACATTTTATGTCTGGTCAGGGAATCTCCTGGACAACTGAGGAAACACTGTTTCCTTAGACCTCCATCACCCCAAAGTTCCGTCCTCTAGAAGGTAGCTGGTCTCTGACGTGTGCAGCACAGCCTCAGGGAGTGGGCTGGCCACGCGCTTGGGAAGGACTCTGCCATCCAATTTCAGTTTCCCCGTGCTGTAAGATGACAGAGTGAGTGAGGATCTGTTTCTGGTCCTGAAAGAAACCCCTAAATCCCAAGGGGCCAGTTCAGCACGGAAGGGGTTACTCTAGGGCGTAGGGGCTGGGGGTGTGGAAAGTGGCTGGACACTCTTCTCAACTCTGATGGAGATGCGACCTGGCACCACTGAAAAGCTTGAAGATTAATGGAGAAAAGGCGAAATCTGACAGCTTTTCCGCTGGTTTCAGTCCTCCTGGGTGGGCCAATTGGTCTTGAATGTCACTAGCTACTTAATCTTGTGTATCTGAAACAGACTGGCGTGGTTGGGGAGGCCTACTTGCTCTGTACAGACATCAATTGGAGAGGCAGATAAAAGGAAACTGCATTGAATTTCTCCTTTAAGCCTTTCACCAGGGACTTTCTGACAGCAAAACAATGAGTGCCCCCAGCAGACACAACCATCCTATGCTGTATGCTCTCACCATGCCCATGCTGCTGCTGCCTTGCCCTGGCCAAGCTGCTCCTGATGCCCTCAGTACAAACTCTTGCCATCTATACTCTCCTTTGCTTACCAATTTTTTTGTTTTTGAAATACACGGCCGCCTCGCTACTCTTTATAATTCATGGGTGCCCACGTGATCTGATGGCTGAGATATAGACCTATAACAGTAGTGGCGAACCAATGGCATGTGAGCCACAGTGGGTTGTTTTCATCATTGAAAGCTCTAAAAGGTTCACCATCACTGATCTATAAGCACAGATATGGTGCTTATAGGAGGAGGAGAAAAATCCCCCAATGCACCAATTTACCTGCATACATTCCCCAAACAAATAAGGTTGAGCTATTGTTTTATACCCAAAATATCTACCCAGAAACAGATTTATAATCACTTGGTGCTTTCTACATCCTGTTTTATCAAATTGAACACATAAAAGAAGACATTCAGGTTAAATATTAAGCATCAAAAAAGAATGCATAAATAAAACAACAGTATTTGCAGAGGATCTTACAGTAGGTTGGGTTCTTATATTTTAAAGATAGAGATTTTTTGTGTGTGTGGTTCCAAAATGAGATAACTGTGTGTTTGATGGTCTGGTTTGTTCATAGGCAAGAAGCCTCTGCTGGGCCTTATATTCACTAAACTCTAAATATAACAGTTTATGAGGAACCTGTCATAAACCTAAATAGTAGTTCCAGTTGGAATCAGGCTTCCACTGGTATATTTCAGATCATTTGCCCTAACCCTTTCACCACTGTGTGATTCTTTAAACCCAGAATCATAGTTGAGAACATCATCAGGTGATGAATAGCTGGGGTTGACTGAAGCCAACAGACTATGTATTAATTGTCCTTCACCTGGCATCTGGGAACAGATGAAACTCTGTATTTTCAAACATGGGAGAAAGCCATGTCCTCCCATGTTTGCAACTTGCTGCGTTACAAGCATACACAGGTCGACACTGAGCATCTTCCTGCAGTGTGCATTTGGTTAAGGTGAAAGTTCTCTTTAAAGCAGAACATTTTCCAGTAAACATACAGAAAACTCATCATAAACCAGACTAATTCTTCTGTCTGCCGAAGGAAGACAGAAGACATAAACAGAGCCCAACATCACAGCAGTGTGTCACAGGTCTCTATTATGCCTTTGAAATATCACCAGATACCTGGCTATTTTTAAATTACCAGTTTCTCCTCTCTGGAAAGGAGATGTCTGCTTACAAGATGATACAGGTAGTTACTGATGGGCCCTAAAATGGAAAAGGAAGGGAAAATGAGTATACCAAGGCCACCTCATTTCAATAGTCACCTCAAAAACTAGATTAGACCTTATTTTGTGAGTTTCTTTTCTAAAGACACAGCTTCACATTGTGTCAAAGCATAAGACCTAACTGACTGGTGTAGGAGACCAAAGGCTGTCTGCATGGTGGGGGAGGAGAGAGAAGGTGAAGGCCTATGTTCTTCCCAAGTGTGCCAGTGTTCCCAGGGCCTGGGCCAATAGCTAGCCAAAGTACAGAAGGGTATTTGGTGCAGGTTTTATCAATGTCCAGAAGTAAAGGAAAGGAAGGAAATTCATATACCAGCTGAAATGGAAGAGACTGTCAGACAGAAATGGTCATCTTGCCTGGGCATTTTTGGCTGTGGACACTTTTCAAACTTCTATGTGAGGTATGAAATAATGCCTCCATTCTTTAAGGTTTAAAAAAAGAGAGAAGGAAAAATTTAGGCAGCTATGGACAACAAATCCAAGTTCTATGTCTCAAGTTCTTGACTAGAGTCTCTGAACCTCAACTTCTCTCTAAGACACCTTTTCACACCATGAACAGCCCAGAGATCCAAACAAGAAAACACTGAAGTCACTCTACAGCTGTAATTGCTGGCCAACTTCAAGAGGTTTCCCCATATCCATGTTTTTGCCACTGACATTTTATTTTCGATGTGTTCTGCAGGTAGCAAATACAATAGTAAATTAAATTATGGGATCCTCCAGGACCTCAAGGGACTGGATCCAAGACACTTAAGAGAGTTTGGTGATGCTGAGGCAAAAATGTGATAAAAGATGGAACTGGGAAGAAATGAATTAAAACTGAGTTCTTGATGGCCTGTAAGGGTCTCAGTTCCTCAATGAGACATAATCTAGTAGGCACATGAAAAGGCTCCCCTGCACCAGTTGACCTACTTTGGCACTTTCAGGGTTAGGGTCCTGGGTTTTACTGAGTCTCCATTCAAAGAAAAAGAATCTGAGAAGGATGCATTTATTAATTACTCACATCTGAATGGCAGATACTACATGCAGATATGCCAATGGTCTCAATAAACATGATTCTTCTCACGGATCTTAGTCTATTGGAGTCAAATGTTGGATTAGGAACTGAAAGTCTGAGGAATATTTGGAAAGAATGTGGCAGTTCAGGCTAGGGATCAGAAAAGGGACCCTGATAAAAGCTGAGTGCGACTGTTAATGATATTCCAGAAGGGAACAGAGACCGGGAGGGAGGGAAGATTTGTAGCAAGAGCACCCAGGGAAGTGAGAGAAAGCAAAGTGGTGAGAGCAAAGAAAGAGTATTGTAGTCTAAAGGAGGCAGAGGGTGGGCAAGACTGTGTCATAAAGGACCTTGAAGGTACTGTCAAGAAGTTTAGCTTATATTTTGAGAAAATAGGAAGCCACTGAAAGGCACCACTTTAAAAGGAGTGACACGATCAGGTCTGTACTTTAGAAAAACCCACTGTGACTGCTGTGTTGGATTGGCTCAGAAAGGATTCCAGGAAACAGGTAAGAAAGCACTGCAGAAGTCTGAGTATGAAAGCATAGTTGATTGGACCATGGCAGTGGCAGTGAGATTAGAGAAAAGCAGATAGATCTGACACTAGGCACATTTACAGGAAAGACCCCTCAGCACCCAGAGATAGGGTAGAGGTAATCAAGATCAGTGTGGCACCTATCTTTTGAAGGTGAGTCTTGGCACATCCAGCCAACTAGAAGTGGAGAGGAAGGTAAGGAGGGTGGTCAGGAAGAAATGCTCTGAAGACAACCTGTTAACTTCATGATTTTTAACAGTTATGCTAGGAGTAGAAAAAAGTTCTGTAAAGGCTTCTTTTAAAGGGAGATCTTGTATATGTTCCAAATACTAAATGACTTGTGAATTTTAATTTACATTCAGAAACCTATTCATTTCATAGCTCCATAGAGCAACTACACATATGCATAAAAGTCAGAGACCTAAATATGACAGTATTATATATAGTATTACATATTGTGTATGTATTGCATGCTTTGCCTTAACATCAGCAGCTAGTAGACTTCTTTCTATAATACCCCTCTGGGTGTAACATTTGAGCTATAGACTATGAGTCTTTTTTATTTTAGATTAAGTTGCTGTGTTGTTCTTGTTATTGAAATAATGTAACTTACTTGGATATTACACAAGTGAAATGAGAGCAAAATGAGAATCATTTCCATGGCACTTACATTGGAATCTTGCAAGGACTTAAAAATGTTAAGCCTCTAAAGAAAAAGTTGCTGTCAAACTAGGTCTGGCCAAGACAATTATACAGCATTGAAGGAAAAAATACCTGGAAATATATGCTATACTTGTATTTTATAGCAAATGCCTTAGGTTTTTGTTCATTTCAATGAAACAAAAGCTGTGATACATTGTGGGTATAGCCAATGTAGGAAAAATGGTTTGCGTACTTGATCAGGAGACTTGTATTAAATAAATAGACATTTTATATTGTACCCCATATAAGCACTATTTGAAATATCAGAAATAGTTGAATACTTGCACATTCATATGCTTACATGAACCTTATGTATGTTCTAAGTAAAAATTAAATATTAAGTGTGTATATATGTATGTTTATCTATCTTTTCCTTACGTAATTCCCCTCTTAATGTTTTTCAGGATCTGAATAGCCCTTATCCTATCAAAAAAGAATGCTTTGCCATGGTACTCTGATGTGATGAAGCCACACTGCAAGCGCAGACTATTGGTTTCCAAGGACAATGCGGGGAAACTGAAGATCATCAGAACTCTCAACTGATCTAGAAAAGAGATTATTTTCTCACTCACACCTGATAAGATTTCACCAGCAACTAGTGAGGAGGAATTGGAAACTCTTACCAGAACACACTGTGTATCATTTATAGCCTATTGCATAAACATGCTGTACATGTTTAAGTTTACTATATAGTAAACAATAGCCAGTTCTGGTTTCACACTATGTTTCACCATTCACTTTTAATCCTTCTATATCTTCATAAAGTCCTGAAAGAATCTTTGCAGCTGTTGTTAGTGATGGTGTGTGTACCCAAGGGTCCAGCTTGGAGCAGGTTCCCAAGCAAGCAGTCTCCTTACAGACACTGCCTTAGTGAGGTCCTTTTTGGTGAGAGTTACACATTCACAGGGAGAACAGCCCATGGAAAAGAACTGCCATTCAAAGTCACATTTGAGTTTTAGAGATAATGACTTATATTTATACTGACTTCTGTGGATGGGATTCAAGAGTTCTAAAGACTTGGAAACTGCTACATGTGTATACTTTCAGGGAGGTGAGATGCTTAGCTTTCAGCAGATTCTCAAAAAACCCTTTAATCCTAAAGAGGCCAAGAACATTGGAATAACAACAAAGAGGGTAGTACTGATATGTGCTGTGACAGGATGAACCTTAAAAGTATCATTCTGAGTGAAAGAACTTAGTCACAAAGATCACATAATATATGTTTCCATTCATATGCATATCCAGAATGGGGAAGTCTACAGTCAGAAAGTAGATTAGTGGTTGCTTAGGGAAAGGCTGGGGGTGGGAGGATAAGAAAAGTGTATAATGAGGGCTAAAGGGTACAGATTTTGAGCCAATAAACATGTTCTGAAATTGTGATTGCACACATCATAAGCATGCTAAGAGAACATGGAAGTTTATACACTTTAAGTAGATGTATTGTATGTGAATCATATCTTTATAAAACTATTTTTAAAAGAATCATTGTTATAGATTTATAGACTGTCAATCTTGTTCATATTCTTGTATCATGAAATATTCTTAATCCCCACTTACACATAAGTGAATGAATTTCAAAGAGTTACTACCAAGTGGTCCTCAGTCTTATGAAGCCAAGTTCAATTGCCACCATGCCACAACTTGTGCATAGTGACAGGACAAGGAGGGAAAAACCAGACTGGACAGCTTGATTACTTGTCGACTACAAGACTTTTTACATGTGCTTAATCTTACTGTTCTGATTTTACTTTGTGTTCTGAAATAGAACAATACCCAACTAAGAGTACTATTCTCAGGAGCCAGTGAGATACTGTATGCGAGGACCTAACTCTATGCCTGGCATATGGTAGATGCTCAACAAATGGTAATATGTCTTTATGATCATATGTGTATTTGCAATGATTTCATTTCAATTAACAGAATCTCAGGTTAATCTAGTTGAAGTAAAGAAGGAAATGTATTACTTTACATCACTATTAGGACTGTCAAGCTTCAAGAGCAGCTATAGGTGATCTCTCAAGGCACTGTGTTTTATTCTTTTTCTGACTTCATCCTCAGGCTGACTTTCTGAATGAAGAGGCAAAATTGTCAAAGCTCAAAGCTCACACTCCACCAGTGTAACAGCCCAAGAAGAGAGGAAATCTCTTTCCAAACAAAAATTTCAGGGAAGATTCTCATTAGCCCTGTTAAGACCCTGTGTCCAACACATGTGTAAGTACCGAATAGTTTCTCTAGTGTGAGAAACTGAAAGTGTAAATAAGGATTAAAATGAATAATTCATAAGGTGTAGGGGTGGTGGGAAGGGAGGGGGAAAGGGAAGAAAGGAAAGGAAAAATTATGAGAAAAAAATGGAAACAAAATCTATGTAAATAGGGAAGGGTGGAGGGGGTGAAGGGCACACGGGTAATGGGGAAAAAAATAAGAACTAATATACACCATGTACAGGTACAAGCACCGGATGATAAATGTATCATATTATATACCTAAAATGTACCAATAAAATAAAATGTATACCTAAAATGTATACCTAAATGTATACCTAAAATGTACCAATAAAATAAAAAAAAGGATCCTGTGTCCATTCTGAGCTAATCACTATGGCCAGGGGCACTGAATTACAACAATGGGTGAGGCTTCAACTATGTGCCCTGTCTGTGAGTAGAAGAGAGACCACCCCTTCCCCATGCACCTACCCATCCACAAGCCAGTAATACCTTTGTTGCACATTTACACATATTTGTTCTTTTTCCCAGGGTGAGCTAGCTTTTCAGGCTGAATGATGAGGCAAAGGTATTTTACAATTCAATTTTGTGTTTGCTGGTGACCTGCTCTGTGGGAGGCACCTATCTCTCACTTTGTGTGTGTGCACAAACCCTCAGACACACAGGGAGCCTACCAGATACCAACAGTAATAAGAATCTTGTATAATCAATTATACACATTTCATAACAATAGTAATCCCTTCCCAATGGCTTTGACTAGTGCTGAAGTCTGGAGGAGACAACCTTTGTGAGAAATGTGGATAAAATTATATGTCATGGCTAATTTTACTTACTGAATATTTTCCTCGTCATGAGTTTAGAAAAGAGAACAAGAAAACACAAATGAATGTTTTGGGAAACCCCTGCAGTGGTAGGCAGAGACTGATGGGAAGGGGCCAAACCTCACAGATTGGTGCTCTGGTTTAGCTGAGGGTCAGCCCCTTGAGGAGCTGACATGAATGTAAATCAGATGCATGCCATTGCTCATCCTTCAGGCCATTTTGTTGGGCTTTGGATTTAATTTGTGAGTGTCTTTTCCTTTTCCAAAAGCAGAGTTTAAAACAGAAGCTTAAGGCTCCAGAACACACTGCTGAGTTGTGGCCTCCACTGAGGCCTATTTACTATCTTTAAGTATTTTCATGGGTGATTCTCATTACAATCAAGACATTTCACACATGTGAGTCTCCCTCAACTCAGGAAGGCCCTGAGTTGCCTATTATAATGAAAACAGCTTTGTTGTAGGTTTCCCATGGACAAAACTCTCTAGTAGCAAACAGTGAAGTGGTGAAGGGTGCAGGATTTGAATTCTAATCTGGCTTCTCATCCTTACTTCCTCCTACTTTTACTTTTTCTCACCAGGTCACACCAATGACTACTTTATTATCTTTATTGGTTACTTATGTACTCCCAAGTTAGATTGTAAGCTCCTCCGCAGAACAGCATCTCTGTTTTGTTCACTGATACATCTCAAGCACAGATACATCCCTAGAACAGTGCCAGTCACTTCAAAGGCACTCAATAAATATTTGTTAAACATCTGAATCTAGCATTGACCATTTAACATGGTTTTTAGTTTCACCATTAAGAGTTTCACACTGGGTGTGCTAGATTATGTGGTTGATAGGAAGCAAGGCTTAACAGCAGCACCTCAATTTTCATTCTTCTTCCCATCCACTTCTACTCCTTCATCTGCCCAGAGAAGGGTTTTATATATTTAGATAAACCAAAGACCTGCACTTAGGTCAACATGCTTTCTCATGCTTGGGTCACATTAAACTTTGACTTTAGTGTGACAACTCTGTGTAATAAGTTCTCTTGACAGAAAAGGATAGATTTTGGAATTCCAGCAGTAATTCTCTTCCAACAAAGCCCAACTCTGGTAAATAAAAAATGAAAAACACTTTGGCTTTTAGATTACAGTACTTCTACAAACTTAAGAACTCCATTTTGAAACTCAGAGCTGAACAATTGTTTCTTGGTCTGGACTGTATTTATGTAAGGGACAAATCAAAAGGTATCATTAGTGCTCAGAAAACCATGACTTCTCAGTGTCTCAGCATAGCTCCTTAGAACTACAGAATTACCCTCTTCCAGAACTAATATCCCCTTTGGTAAAGCCCATCAGATTGCTTAACTAGAGATTGTTTTCTTTAGAATGCCTTTACAGATATTTGATACCAGATACACTGATTTCATTCTCCAGCTCCAGGAGGGCAAGTCCACCTGGAGGCTCATAAACCTACTCTTTCACCTGAGGTCCTGGTTTTCTTGTGTTTAACAAAGGTTTACCTGGGAAGGAAAGGACAGTTACTCTTATCCCACTTACAACTAATGAATGACACTGAAAAGAATTTATATGGAGAAGGTACATAGTAAAGTCCAAATAGTGTGTGAAACCATCAGTTTTCTTTCCAGTTGTGATAAAAATTGCAAACACAGTGAGACCATTTTAGAGGAAATTTGTCAAAGAGAACAATATTTCTCCCCAAAGAAAGGCTTGCATGTTGACATACAAGTAAGGCCACAGCCAAGGATTTAGCTCAGTGGTTCCGCCGCCTGCCTCGCAAGCTGAAGGTCCTGAGTTCAATCCCCGGTACCAAAAAAACAAAAACAAAAACAAAACAAAACAAAAAAACAAGTAAGGCTACAAGCTGACAGTCTAGGGCTGATGACACCTTGGTGGCCATTGGGATGAGGGATAGAGAGAAATGGCAACTTCTCCCTCAGCTTTCCATGTCTCCCTCCTCTTGGCAGTACAGACATGGCAGAGGAGAGAGATCCTCAACAGATTGTGACTTTAGAAGTCTGGGAGAAATCTCTTGGTTCTCAGGGCTTAAATTTTCACATGCACACAATCTTAAATTTCCAAAGAGAGTTCAAATTTGGAAGTACTCACCCTCACAGAATTCAGGGAAAAGGGCAACTCACTGAAAGACTTGATCTGGTCTCTACAGGAAAATGAATGCATCAGACATCTGTGGGCTGTTTGCCATTTTAAACTTTAAATTGACACACCCTTGCCTCATTTTGAGACTTTGCACAGTAATCTCTGGTCAGTGCTGGCTTTATAATGTCTGTTTTTGTTTGTTTTACTTTAACAAAAGTCTTAACTCAAGCTAAGATAAAGGGCATAATGTCTCAAAGGAGGAGGAGTCTGAGGTATTGGGCAGGTCCAGGGTCAGTTAATTTAGAGGTGAAAATCATCAAGGACAATATTCTTTTCATAGTTCTGCCCTTGCTATTCTTAAAGTGTTGGCTTTTGTCCCCCAGTTTGTCTCTTTATTGTCAAAAGATGGTACCAACAGCCCAAACCATAAGACCTTCACACACCAAAATATGAATGCCATAATGAAATTGCCATTTCTTTGTAAACCAGGCCTCTCCCTTCTCAGAAAAATTTCATGTATATCTATTGATCATAATTGTTCTCCCATATCCTTTTTTAAGCTAATCACTGGTAAGGGTAATACAATCATCATGATCAATTTAAGTTATTCAAGACTAATCACCTTTTGGTCATGAGTATGGCTCCAGCTTGCCTAAAATACAGGGTCACATGTGGAAGTATGAGAATTCTATTAAAAAGAGAAACCTGGGGAAATAGCTGTTGTGTACCCAACATAATGAAAAATATGTGCCATACCACCAATGTTTCCTGCAAAGAAAGATGCATTGATAGAGAATTCAAGAGTTTGGCCCCTGTAAAAGTTATTTGATCATTGTTTTTAGAACAGACATTCTTGTATGCTTAAAATTTTATTTTCTCTTTGAAACCACAACAAAATAAAAGGTCCAGAAAGGAAGAGAGAACCTCTTAAACATCAAAGTGTTGGTGACTTAACAGATGTGTGTTCTTACTGAATGGATGGACAGATTCTGGCAATCCCAAGGACTGTGTGGGGTAGAAAAGAGACATGGAAAAAACCTTAACTAGTAAAAGGTTTGGAAATACTCAGTGAGGGCTCTCCATGTGCAGACACTATGCCAAGCAGGATAGCAAGGAGACAGAGGCAGAGACTATGCCTTCATCCCACCACATGACTTTGCTTGGGAATCTGTTGTGGGAGCTATACCCAACCAGTCCAGGAATCCAACACTATCCAGAAATTTTGAGCTTCCCTCTGCCCAGTCAATGAGTAGGACTAGTCTATCACTAGCAAAGAGATAAAGCCAAAAAATAGTACCTTAATTTCCTGCCCCTGCTTAGTCAACAGGGCCCAGAGGGCTCTGGGTCTGTGGTTCTTCTTGTCAGCACTGGTAAACCATCACTGTCTGCTCTTTTCTATGAGTTGGGCCCAAATCTCTGCTCTCCAGTAAAGCACTGGTAGCATTTCTTTGGAAAAATATCTATAAAAGAAACCCTTAAAGGAGGGCAAGAAAGAATCTGGGTACAGGGCTGGAGGGGAGTGGGCACAGTTCCAGGAGGAAATGAGCAATGCTGTGTATGAGAAAGCCCAGGATCAGGAATGGGGCATGCAATGCAAAGGCTGGCACTGGTTTCTCTTGTAAGGCAATGGCAATGCATAAAGAATGAATTCCAAACAACCTCAAGACCTCAACCCCTATAAAAAGAAATGTGCCAACACCATGAGCCCTCATTTAGCTGACATTTTGGCCTTGTGGGTATATTAGATTAAGCAGACAGGGTAGAATTTTGTTATTGGCACTCTAGTTTAAAGTAATTTGAATAAGGTAGAAATACTAAAGGGAAAAATAAAATGAATTCCCAGAAAAAAATAACCACATCTATTATTATTGCCCAGTGGGTGAATTATTTAAGTAATTTACTATCGCCCCTATGGTTGCAGATACTTACCCATGAAATGATAATTAATAGCACTGTCTGGAGAAATTCACCTCTACAGATGTAAACAATGGAAATTTACAGAAGCTTCTCAGCAGTCACAGACTATCATTTCTGTTCATGTTCTTCCTTGATAAAGAAAATGAACTGAACAAAGATTCTATCACACAAACTAATAATTACACCCATTCTTGAGGGAAATTCTATTGTTCTTTCTAACAGGCAAAAGTGCTTCTGCATTTAAGATGAACTTATCACCTACCATATGAATGTGGCCTCACTGGGATACTATGAAACAAGACCTCCAGTACAGACATAGCTCAAAGACTGGAAAGGATTACTACTCCAAGAAGATTTCTTAGTTAAATTTAGCAATCATAGTGTGTGAAGATTTAGTGTGAAGCACCTGACAACGCCACTCATAGTGAAGGAAGACAATGAATTTCTTGATACATTCTAACTTTCCTGTATACAGAACCTAAAATACTATTGCTCATGGAAGAGTATACTCCCTACCATACAGACCTTGTGAACCTTGGTGATGATAATGATCATATTAGGGTCTCTGAATTTTTCAGGCTTTTGAAGAGACCAAAATCTAGAGTCCCACCATAGCTAATGTGAAAATGTAAACATGGATCAAAAATAGGAATGTTGGCTGTGTTATAAAGATGGGACACTAAGTGACATTAAGAAGAAGGGATGTGGGATATGTGACTTGAAAAATGGTGTGAGCTCCATGAGGGCAGGAATTTGGCCAGTCTTGTTCACTCTTTTATCCTCAGTACTGAACTATGAACTATGAACTACGCCTCCCACATAGCAGGCGACTAATAAGTCTCCTCTGAAAAACAAATGGGTGCCGAATGCTGACTGGCCAAAACATTCCTGCACCCTGTCTGCCTCCCCCACCTTTACAGTGTGCTTTTCTCCATCTCTCAGAATTGTATGGTCACCTCACCTTTCTCATGTCTCTTTCCTAGTTACTTTCATCTGGCCAATTTATGGGATTCCTCAGCAAATGTTTTGACTTCAATTGGGAAAACAAGCTTAGTGCCATCATTGTCACCTGGCCCGGACTCCCAAAACAAATCTTCTGTTGAAGGAAATATCCAGTGAAAGAGTTTGGCTTTCCCTTCTGTTAAATTACACAGGGCTTACAAAACACTTAACATATCTGGACATCAAATCCAACAATTTCCAGAGAAATACTTCCTGAGCTGCCACTAACCCCCAGCCACTTCCACCTGTGGTAGCTCCAGAGTTCTCTGACAGCAAAGCCCTGTTACCTAAGGTAAAAGCGGGAAATTAAAATGCTACTTAAACTGGAGGCACTCTATCCTGTGACTCAAGGTCAAGAAAACCAAAATCTTTTTCGGTAGTATGAAGGTTGTTTCAGATGAGTGGTCTTTTGCAGCTAAAATCTGCTCTATACTGTGTTGTTTTGCCTATTAGTCAAAGTTTTCCAGAGAAACAGAACCAACGGGATACATATAGATAACTAAAAGGCATGTAAATCGACTCACCTGCTTGTAGAGGCTGAAAAGTCCCATCATAGTCCATCTGTGAGATGCAGAAACAGAGAAGTTGGTGATATAACTCAGTCAGAGTCCAAAGACCTGAAAGTGAAGAAAGCTAACAGTGTAAGTAAGCCTCAGTCTGAGGCAGAAGGCCTGGGACCCTATGGGACTGTGGATGCAAGTCTCAGTCTGAACGGCATGAAGCACAGGAGAAAATGGATGTGCTAGCTCCCACAGAGAGAGGAAATTCACCTTGTCACTGCCTTTTTGTTCTATCTAGGTCCTCAACAGATGGACTGTTGCCTGCTCATATTGAGCGAGAGCAGATGTTCTTACTGAGGCCACTTATTCAAATGAACCTCCTCTAAAAACACCTCCACAGACATACCTAAAAATAATGCTTCACCAGTTATCTAGGTATCCTTTAAACCAGTTAAGGTGATGATCAGCCATCATACCTATAGAAAAAATTGACAACCATGTATTGGTTGCCAGCGTTTAAAAAACAGGAAATTTCAAAAGCAGGCAGGGCCAATTCATAGCTACAGCAGAATTGCAGCTGGAGCCAATTCAGATTCCCTCTAGAGTGGGTCTATGTGCTCTTCCCTCAGTCCTCCTAGTCCTTGCTTTTTCCTATGTCTTTTAGAGTCTAAGGCCCTTGTTATCTGTTGGGCTGGTAAGCCTGCCTGACTCTTTCTCTGTACTACCTGATTCTTGTAGGGAGATTTGTATCTCTGAATGAAGCAACTAAGATCTCTTCTAGTTTTCTGATTTTCTCATACATATGGTAGGCTTACAATGGCCATTTGCAGAGTCAGGTGTGGAAGAGTGCAAAGGGTCAGACAGCCTACTGGAGATCCAAGGATCCAGTCAAAAGTTGAAGGCCTGGAGCTCACAATAGAGGCCCATGCAGGTCTGTATCAGGAAGCTGAAGAGTCTGTTCTGGAAGCCAGGAGACAGATGTCCAAGGTGAAGATGAAAACTGGAGCTCCTCCAAAGAAACAAAAGAGAAAGTTCCTTTGTCCTTCCCCCTTTTTATTCCTTTCAGGCTACACCCCTATTGGTTGGTGGCACTCACACCAAGGGTAGATCTTCTCTCCAGTAAATCCATTCAGCCACACCCAGAACTATGCAAATCTAATCAGTCAGGCATTTCTTAAATTGACACAACAGTCAACTATCATGGGGCATTTTAGCAGGTCACAGCTGATACATTTTGCACAATTTTTCCTTTTATCAGTGATCCTCAAAATTTAAAGTGCCTTCAAATGCTCTGAGTGTCTTGCTAAAGAGCAGATTCTAATCCAGTGTGTCTACGGTGGAGCTTCAGAAGCTATAGTTCTACCAAGCTTCCAGGTGATGCTGATCTGTGGACCACACTTTTATAGCAAGATCCCCTACGTAACTCCACATTCCTCTCTATTAGATTAATGGAGAGTAGAATCAGCTGGAGAGTGTTCCAATACCCAGTCTGCAGACCTGAAGATTCTGATATAATTGGTTTGGGCTGGGCTCAGCTTTTTTTTTTTTTTTTTTTCAAAGTCCCAGATTATTGTAATATGCCTCCAGGGTTGAGAATATTGTGCAAAGTGACATTAATCCTCAGTATCAAACTTTAGCTTCAAGATTCTTCTGATTTAATTGGTTTGGGGTGGGCCCAGGCATTGTTTTTTGTTTTATTTTGTTTAAATCTCAGATTATTCTAATGTGCCTCCAGGGCTGAGAACACTGGGCTAAGTGGTATTAATCCTCAGTACCAAACTTCAGTATCTAGGTTGAATTTTAGCTCTATTGAGAAGATATTAAATTTGTGGTGCTTTCCCAATCCCAGGCATATTCAACCATCTGATCTTTGACAAGGGGGCAAAAAACATACATGAGAGAAAAGATAGCCTCTGTAACAATAGTGCTAGAAAAACTGGCTATACACATGCAGGAGATTGAATCTAGACTCCTATCTCTCACATGGAGTAAAATAAAATCAAATTAATGGATCAAAGATCTAAATAATAAAACGAAAACAATCTGCTGGAAGATAAAATAGGTAAAACTTTTGAAGATACAGATATAGGCAAGGATTTTCTGGACAAACCCCAATTGCACAAGAAATAATATCAAGAATCAACAAATGGGGTACTATCATATTTAAAAGCTTCTGCACAGCAAAGGCAACAGCCAACAGAGTGAAGAGACAACGTACAAAATGGGAGTAAAATTTTGCTACCTACTCCTTGGACAGAGGACTAATATCTAGAATACATAAAGAACTAAAAAAATCAGATGCCTCTGAAAGACCCAATGAAAATAAGGGCAACAGAAATCAATAGACTCTTCTGGGAAGTACAAATAGCCAATAAATAGATGCAAAAATGTTTAACTTTGGTGGCCATTAAAGAAATTAAAACAACACTGAGATTCCATATTACTCTAGAAAGAATAGCTATCACCATAAACTGAACAACACAAATGCTGGTGAGGCTGCAGGGGAAAAGGAACCCTTCTACAATGTTGGTGGGATTATAAACTAGTACAACCACTATAGAAATCAATATCGGTTTTCAAAAAACTAAAAATAGAAATTCCAATCAACCCAGCTATTCCCTTTCTAGATATTTTCCCAAAACAGTTAAAGGAAACTGCCAAGAATATAAGTCTGTGGACAAGTGGTTTGAGGAAGACTTAAAAAAAGTCTACAAGGGAGAAATATCCCACCTTCTAGGCCATTCTAGCTCAGAATCCACTCCCTGTATGCCCATCCCCCAAACCCCTTCAGAAGCTACAAAGCAGCCAGAGGCTTGATAGTTACCCTGTTTAGAGACAGGTCATCTTCCCCATCATAGCTCCACCCTCATAGGAATGAAACTAGAACCTGCTATTTCTTCTTTTTGTACTTTGAAAGACAGGCTCTGTCCTTTGGGGAAACAAAGAAGGCACGAATACATGGCTCAGTTGAGGAGTTTGCTCTCATCCACTAAAAGTTCTATAATATTATCTACATTCATTTTCTTGACCAAAACCTTCCATCTTCTAGTCAGAATATTAGAATTCATAAGCCTACATGCTAAAAAACAATTTAAGTGAATGGAAACATAATGAGTAAATAAATGTATGTGATCAAAAGAATGTCCACAATTTAAATGTCTAGTAAATGTTTACTAAGTGTCACCACAAACTAGGACAGCAGCCTGGAGATAAGGTGGCTAGTAACATGCCATGGCCCTTGGTCTCTCCCAGTTCACAGGTCAAATTAATTAGGGATTGGGGGTGGTGATGTTGCTCAGTGGTAGATTGCTTGACTAGCATGAGTGAGGCCCTGCATTCAATCCCCAACAGCACCAACCAACCAACAAACAAACATTAGGGAGGACTATTTTGCATGCTTCAGTATACCACAGGTATAGCACAACCTATTCACAGAAAGGCAGCAGCAGCACTGTGTGAATGGAGCTGACCAATAGATGTCAACTCATAGGTGGGTGGCAATCTGGGGAGAGCAGAGCACTGGACCAAGAATTCCATGACTACCTCTGTAGTCAAGAGTGATGCCTGGATGGCCAGATGGTGGAGGCAGGGACTAATGCTGGTACCAATTTCTATTATCTCAAAAATAGCTGGAACAGCAATAGGCTAGGAATAATAAGGTCTATTTTCCAAGTTTGGCTTCAATCATTCGTAGTCATAGGTCACTGGGTGATCAGTTTGGGGTTTTGTTTTGTTTTTAGGAGCACTATTAAATGCAAATTTATTTCTTTGTTGTAGTAGAGCATATTCTCTTATGAAAGCTTCCTGAGAAAGGATGCAGGAGGCTAAATTTTTTGAGTTTTGGCATCTTTGAAAATATCATTAGTCTATTTTCATCCTACCAACAAAGAAGTAAATCATAGCTAAAGGAGTGGCAGCGGAATTGAAAATGGTGAAATGGAGTAAAGTATATAATTGCTTTAAATGTATATCAAGACATAAACTTCAGCAATAACCCTTAACACTTCTTAAACCCTTAGACGGAAACACAGTACAACAGCCAGGGACAGAAAATGACAAAGAAGGAAATGAAAGGAAACAAGAACTGGGCAGAGAATTATAGGGTAAAAATTATGCTTTTTTCACATTAAAAGGAACTTGTTTCATTTTTTCCCCTTCTCCAGTGTTACTCTTTCTGGCACACTCTGATACCACTCTTACTCTAGTTCTGATATCTTAGCTTACCAGGTGGCCTGGTTTTGCTTTTTGGAAGATCTCAGGATATCTTCCATTCTGCTGTTCTGAAATTTCACTGTGATAGCCTGAGTGTCCATATTTTCTGCATTTCCTTCATGGGCAATTTAATCTAGAGATTGGTATCTGGCAGTTCTGGAAATGGTTTTTTTTTCTTACATCTTTGGCTATTTCAACCCTATGTTTTCTACGTTCTCTAGCTTTAGAATTCCTATTAGTCACACATTGAATTTTCTCAATTATCTTTATTTTTTATTTTATCTTTTTTACTCTAAATATATTTTTATTAGGGTATTTCAATTATACAGAATATTGGCCTTCATTGTAGCTTTTTTTGTTGTTGTTTTTGTACCGGGGATCGAACTCCGGTCCTTGCGTTTGTGCAGCAGGTGGCGAAACCACTGAGCTAGATCCCCTACCCCATTGTAGCTTTTCAATACATGCATATGTCTACTACTTTCCATCTTTTCTTTTGAATCTACTTTTTGGGAGATTTCATTAACTCTATTCAACCCTTCTATTGACTTTTTAATTCTTTTTTTATTTTTTTAATTTCAAAGAGCTTTCCCTATTCTTTTTAAAATTATACCCTATTACAGACACAGTATTTCCTATTATTTCTCTGTGAAAATTAATCATAGCACTTAAAAACTTATATTTTCATTTGCTTCTGCCCCCTGGAGTTTTACGTTGAGTTTCTTTGACATTTCCCATCTATCTCCATTGTAGTATCTGCGTTCATTTTAAAGGTTTTAGAATTGTTAAGAATTATTGCTGACACATACATTTATATTTACAACAATTAATTAGACTTTTTGTTTGTTTGCTTTTGTTTTTTGATCCAGGCTTCTGCTATGTAGTTCAGGTTGGCCTTGAATTCATGGCAGCTGCCACAGCCGTGGCATTGGTGCTGAAGCTGTGGACTTGCTGGGCTGCTGACAACCGGCACCTAGAACAGAGGTACTGGAGTGGAAGTGTTTGTTTCCTGCCCCAGGGGAAACCTCTATAGCTCTGTTCAGGGAAGCCCTGTGTGCCCAGCCAAGGCTTTCCCAGAACGGCACTGTCGTCTTGAATTCTTCCTCCTCAGCTCTCCTTCCTTCCTACCCTCCCGTCGCAGATGTCAGACTGCAGTGCGGTCTGCAGGTTCTCTCTGCCTTCGGTTGTCCCGTCCCCCTTTACCTTTCATGGTCCTTTCCTCAGTTCATCCCTTGCTGCCAAATTCCAACTTGGTACCTGTTCCTCAGAGAATTCAGAAGAACCTATTCACAGAGTAACTGCACATAAAGTAATAGAAACCACGTTTTGTTCTCAGGTAACCTGTTCATCTACCTGGGGGCACATACTCATTGGAGACAAGCAGCTAAGATAAAATGTGACTTTAGAAAAATCTGGTGTTTTTCTTAAATTAAAACTAAGATAAAAACACAAAATTGTGTTTACTTTTTTGTTTGTTTATTGATGCTAGAGTTTGAACTCAGGGTCTTTACACTACATCCCTAGCCCGTAATTTTTTTATTTTATTCTCTTTTTTTTGGAACAAGGTCTTATGCTCAGGCAGGACCTGAACTTATTAATCCTCCTGCCTCAGCCTCCCAAGTGCTGGCATTAGGTAAGTACCATGGAAAGTGATACCTCAGGAGAATTTCTGTGCATCGGAAGTACATTTTTGGAAGCTGACTTTGTGTAAAAATGTGCTTCTATTGCTTTAACAGATGAAAAGCAATGAGTACAATATTCTTGGTTTATAGATTTTCCCTTCAAAATCTTGTAATCACAGCATCGTTATATTTTGGCATGTACAGTTGTGGAAAAAAGTTGAAATCTTGTCTGATTTTGCTCATTTGTGGATATATTTTCTCTGGCCAGATACATGCCAATTTATTCACTTATCCTTGTAATTTGAAATTTTGCTAGAATTGTTTTTAGAATGTTTTGCCTGAACAAGAGTCTTTTACATCTGCAAATTCAGTAATTATTTTTCTTCTTTCAAAAAAATTTTTTCATTTTGATTTGGATTATCACTATTATATTATAAATAACTATTATGGTTTTTTTTTCTTACAGGAAATCTGTGGTTCCCAGTTGCTCTTTTTCTATTCTCTGAACAATATTTTCTTATCCACCATCTTTTCTCTCATTTTAAAACATCTTTTCCCCCACCCTCCTTTTCTCTATCTTCTGGGAGAATTTCTAGGCTTATTCTCTATGTTACTGATTTAAATTCTACCCTCTCAGTTCCACTGTTTACGCCCCATGCAGATTTTAATTGTGCCATCGCTAGTATTATTTCCTTGCAGTCCTATTTTATTGCTCCCAGCTGTCTTTTCCTCTCAACATTTCCATTTTACGTTGTATCATAGGATACATGGGATATCATGGTTGTATTGTTAGTCCTTCATTTCAGAATGTTCCTGTCTATGGCTTTTTGTTCCTATTTCATTAAGGTATATATTATTGAGGATGCTAACGATTTTATAAAAATGTATTCCTACAGTAAGTTATCTCTATCCCTATGCAGTTGCTCTAAGTCATTAGTTCTAAAGGGATCAGAATTATCTGGGAATGTGTGGGGTCAATTTCTGGTCCATCCTGGTACCACTTCATCAGGCTATGCTGTTAAGCTCCAGAATTCAAGCAGGTCATGGTCCATATGAGTAAGGCTCTGTCACCTCAGGTCTATGACCAGGAGTGAGGAGGATATGCATAGCACACAATTCAGTTCCTTGTCACTCGTGGCATCCATTACATTGCCTCTGCTGGAGACAGGTGTAAATTTTTTGCCCTCCTTCCAAGGCATTGATCTCTAACATGCCAAACCAACTGAATATATTAAAATTCTGATCTGCTGCAAACATGCTACCAGAGCTTTTAGTCTCTGTCCCTGTCTACCATGTCTCACATGGACTTCAATCAGCCATGCCAAATCAGTGTCTGCCTAGCAGGGCCTAACCTGAATGAACATGTGTTGATGTGATGGGCCATGTGTATAGAAGGAACAGAGGTTCCATGCCTAGCAGGGCATATACACTTTGTAACAGAACATAAAGGAAAAAGAAAGTAGAGCAGAGTGTGTAAGATCTTCCTCCCTCTCTCAGGTGCAAGTAGAACGGCCCGTGTTACAGGAAGTACAGCTAGTGTGGATATGTTGTTGGATTGTTTTCCCCATTAATTTGTATCCATCAACTGTATTAAAAAATCTCTCTCAGCTTCCAGCAGTAGGGTTTTGTTTGTTGAATAAGAATCTTTTCTGTGCATTTACAATTTTTGGAGCTTCACAAACATTTTTCTCAAGTTGGAAGCTAAAAGAGATGCCACTGGTTGTTACTAGCTAGACGGCACATTTAGTAGGAATTGAACTTTCATCTGTACAGTCCAACATGGGACAATATGCTTTGGAAAATGGCAACAAGTGGAACTAAGGAAATGAACTCTTTTTACAATGTTCTCACAACTGTGCTCTAATGTACATGTGGTTTCAGACCATCCTTTTGCCTGTCTTTTCTTTTCATATATTACAAAGGAGTTTTCTCTTATTTCACCACTTCCCATTCCAAGCAGACTGCCTGGGGGGGAATTTCATGCTCCACTTTCTCCAGTCCTAGAGACTTGGAGTCCTGTGGAGGCTTCTATGCTGGCCCCAGGGAGCTGCCTTAAATCTGCCTCAGCAGCCACTGCCTTTCCCAGGTACACGCAAATACTGCTGCTTTCTATTAATCGTCTTTCTACCCACACACACTTTTCCAATTACCCCCCTTCTTCTCTCCTGTATACCTTCTGGCTGCTCATACAGCTGTCATCACTTAGGTATATATTTTGTACTTATGTTACTTGTGTTATTATGTACATCCATTATATATGTCCTATTCCCACAGTTCCACTGCACACTCTTTGACCAGAGGAACCCACTCTTCCATTTCCATTCTCCCAGTGTGTTTTGTGTGCCCACACATTGAGGCCCCTCAAATTGAGATGATTACATGTTTCCTTTTGCACATACACCCCCAACTATAATGACAGGGTTTTTTTCCCCCTCTAGTTTCTCTGTTTCTTAATCACTTCTCATTTCCCTCCCCATTAACTTCAATTCTACAAGGTTTTGGATAGAGTTTTGGTACACAAAGCCAGAAAACTTCTGTTCTCTACTTCTATCTACAACCCTATAACTTTACACAAGTCATTTAACGTCAGTGAGCTGTGGACTCTAACACATCTTTGCAAGGGGAAAATTATAATGGCTTCCCCCATAGAGTTCTTGATTGCTACTGCTAATAATAAGCTCATATTGTGCTCCTAACTCTGCTGAGGTTTCAGAGCTCCTCATTGGTGAATTTGTTTGTTTGTTCCACATTTTCCTGCACCTGGGCCATCTGAGTATGTGGACTGAGTTGTCTTTCTCCCTGACAGCAGGTGAGCACAGCTCTTCAAATAGGAACCCCCTAGCCTGACACAAGTCGCAAGGAGCATTGTTTTTAAGGTGTCTGAGAGTTCTGGAGGCCAGCATTAACTCTTCTGAACACACTGATTCAAAGGGAGGAATTGAAAAGAACCTTTCAAATGCCACAGGCAAAGCTGCAACCCAGGGCTCAAGCTCCTGCTTACATTCCCTGCCCACAACCAAACCTTTCCCAAACTCTCAAATTGGTTATGGTGTTACAGCCCCAGTCATACAATATCCTCTATGGCTACCATTTCATTCCAAAATATTGTGTACTCAGCCTTTATCCTAGAGAAGCTCAGTGGTGTCAAATTCCTTCCAGTAATAGCATTGACTTTTCCAGTGCCTGATTCCAAATAAATCATATATAGTCTTATTTTTGAAATTGACATCAATTGATGTTAGGCATGGGATTTATGTAATAGCTAAGATGTTTATGAGCACCATGCCAGTATAACTAGCTTCTCTCAAGTCACAGTATCCTCTCCAATGAGGATCGGGTTGCAATTCTAGGACTCTACTGCTGGCTGGAGCCCTATTCAGTTTCTAGTCATTCACATCTAAGTCCTAGCAAAGTGCAGAGTAACACTCAATTATCATTTGTAGAGTAAAGGGAAAGATAAGCCCATAAAGGAACATGAGAAATTATTGCTTTTAAATTTCAATATGAAGTACTTAGAGAGACTGGTCCTCTCTTCCGGATACTAAGTGATAAAAATGGTTAATTTCTTTATTCTCAAGTGTGACTTGGGCTGGGATGCAAAGAGGGTTCCAACTTACTAAGTAGCTTTGTTAACTTGATTACCCCCTTGTAGTTTTGTTTGGTGCCAGGTCCAATTGGAAGTTCCTGGAAGTTCCCAATAACAGCATCTCCTGATTATATACTTATTATTGGATGCTCTGGAAATAGCAGCCATTCCTGTAAAATCTTCATTTGTCCTTTATGCCCCTAAAGATATTCCATGCAACTTTTTCAGCACTGTTCCGACAGAGCAGTTCAAAACTGGAGCACTGCTTTCTATTTGTTGCTGCTCCAAGTCTTCTGCTGCTCAAAGTGTAGTCCATGGATTTGCAGCACTGAAATCATTTGGGAGCTTGTTAGAAATGCAGGATCTTGGACTACACCCCAGACCTACTGAAACAGAATCTGCATTTTAACAAGATCCCAGGTGCTTCCTATGTACTTTAAAATTTAAGAAACATTTCCCCACTACAGTTCTGATTCAATAGGTTTTGGGGGGTGCCCAAAATTGTGCATTTTTGAATGAGATCCCAGGAGACATTGATGCAGCTGGTCCAGGAACCACCCTTTAAGTAGCAAAGCTTTAGATTCATTAGGGAAAAAGGAGTGTGTAAACCCCCACTCACCACCTGTGGCTACTCACAAAGGCAAGGCACAGATGACTGATGGGTTCTTAGTTTAAGACTCTGTTTCTCAGTCCCAGCTGCACACCAGGATCACCTGGGCAATTCTGACAATACTAAGCCCCTGGCCCATTCCCATAGTGTCTGGTTTGAATGATTTGGAAAGAACTCCAGTATTGGAATTATGTGGTAAATCCTTAGGTGATTCTAATATAGAGAACTACTGGCCTATAAGATGAGATCTTAAAAAATCACTAAGTGCCCCGTGCCTCCTCCTACCAAAATTTCTTATCTTTCCTGCAGGTCTAATCTTTTGCATCTGGAAGACTTTAGTTAAATTCCTAATTCTCCTTCAAGGGCCTACCTTCCTTCAGTGATCACAAGAACACTTGTGTAAATGAAATTCTAGCAGCCCTTGGGTAGATATTCTAAGGAAACGCTAATACTGACTTCATAGTGCACCAAGAAATAATTCCCCTTCACAATCTTTGACATGAAACTGATTCTGGAAAAATTCTATTCTTAAAAACTTCCAGAAGGGGGTCCTGGTACTACAGAAACATTTTCGAGGTCTTCCTGCTTCGTACATTGGATGGAATACCCTAGGAGAAAAATACAAGGATCAGTAAGATTCCTATATACTTCTGAGTCTTTTTCTCAGTCTTCATGCTATTTATCAATTTCCTTCCCCTATTACTTGATTATCTGTTTATGTCCTTGTGGTTTTCTCTGGAAATTCCCATAAGGGTTCTCTGGTATCCTTCTTTTCTGCCCTAAGCTGAGAGAAACTGAGACTAGACAAGGAGGTCCAGAACTGGAGACAAGATTGTGCATTCCATTGCTGATAAAGCTGGGCTGGACAGCACAACTAGGTGGATACCCTAGTTGGCTGGTAAGAACACTTACAAACCTAGTTGGTGTTTCCCACCCACTGCAGGCCTCACCTCTGCCAAGGCACAGTCCAGTTCCTGGAAGGTTTGGGAAAATAGAAAAAACTCATCTCAAAGAGGCTTCTTGGGCAGTGGAAGGGGTTTGACACACCTGTCCAGTTTTTTGTCCCAAACACACCAGAGAAGCAGGACTAGGAAACAGGAAGTCATCTTCTCAATGTGGCCAATAAATGTCCTGCTGCAGGGCCAAGGTGGGAATGGCAGAAACAAGACTCTGATGTTGATCTTGCTCAGAATGCTTAGAAGGCAGGAGTCAGGTCTGCCCATTCTTATTGGTCCTCCAAGATTCAGCAGTGAAACAGCCTGAAACAACTGCCCAATCAGGCTCTCACCACCACATGGGACTCTTTTCAAAGCTAGAGGTCTTGTGAGATCTCTGGCCAACACCATTGGTCACCCTCCAGTCTCACAGTGATTCCACCAGATGTGATGGGAGGAGGGGGTTCTTTTGGATCCTATATGCAGTGGAATGTTTAGAAAGAAATACATTTCCCCTTGCACTCACTTGTGCTAGGCCTGCAGCATTATGTGTGGGCTAATATGAACTTGAAGCTGCTATAACTGAAAGAAGAGAAGCCTGGTGCCAAGTAGTTTTCCAGTAAAATGGTTTTAAAAGGGGGAGGGTGGGGAGAAAATACAATGATGACCAGAAGAAGAGACAGACTTTTAATAAGTCACTGGAAAAGACTGTGGAGACTAATTCCAGAGAAACAATACCAATCAGAGGCCCTCTCTGCTTTTCTGACTGGAAATGTGGCTGAGGGGAGAAAAAGGAGGAGGGAGAGTGGTACCCACAGCAGGGAGAGCTTGGGGTTCACAGTGGATACATTGCTGATGTTTAGCCAAGAACCAGCTAATTGCTTGTGATTGTTTTCTCTTTTCACATTTACTCATCTAAGCTGGGGATGTCTCCCAGGCACCACAGATATAATTAGAGTTGAGTTTCTGTCTCAGGCTTGGGCTTCTCTTTGGAAAATTAGCAAGGCATAGGGTTTTTAAAATATTCAAATGATTTCCTAGAAGTATCCTCAAAGTCAATAGGTATAAATTTCACAAAAATTTGGCTCTCTAAAAATGAAAACTAAAAGAAAGTAGAAAGCTGGTACCATGAGTGGTGATGAAAAGTGGAGGCTGCGAAGCTATTCTATATAATTCATCAAGAAAAGTAGAGTCTTCATTAGTAAGTCACGCTGGAGCCCCTTTATGCTAACTAATGCAGTTATAAATGGTCAGTGATGTAGTGAGGGGAGCGGGACCTTCCTGATCTATTGTAATACATAGGCCCTGCCTTAGAGCTTATGTTTTTGTTTTCTTTTCTTTTATCCTCTAAACAAAAATACTTAACTTTTAAGTAGGGACTTTTCACAGTATCATATGTTTAAAAGCTGTGGCAAAATAGGCTTTTGTTTTGTTTTGTGTGGCTTTTTTTGGCAGAAGTTGTGTAGTCTTAGACAAGTCATGCCCTAGTGTACATCTTTCAGTAGAGGGGTGGTTCTCAGATTTGCCATCTGGTGCACCAGGTCAGTCTGCTGACTCATTTTGGACTTGGCATTGGTAACCAGGACCAGGGTTCAAAAAGGTAAAGAACATGCAAATCTCTTCAAGAGTAGGTGCTTGCTACTGCCATAAGCAGGCCACTAGTTTCCAAACATAATGGACCTATGACGCTGTTGCCTCTAAAATGTCTGGGCACGCAGCAGTCCATCTCATGGCTTAGTTGTCAAAAACTGAATCTTTTTTTATCTTAAAGTGCATTTTTTAATCTTCTCAAATGTGCTTGAGAAGGACATGAAAGGAATTTTAAACTAGGTAGACCTCACAGGCAAAATAATTTGGCTTCAATTCTGTGCTCATTAAAGTTAGAACTAGAAGGCCAAAAGGACCCTAAAGATCAGCCAGTGCCACACACTGGTTGTAGATCCATTAGAGATATGGAAAGCCACATGGGCAACAGCCAATTCTGTAGCAGATCTGAAACTGCCTGGCTTCACTGAGAATCAAAGCACTGCCACAAATTAATAAACAAAACATCTCTAGATTAACTAGCAATACTAAAGAAAGGTAGGATTTTCCATTAACATTCAAGTTTCTACTAGGACAGAAATCAGCTATTCTCTTCTGCAGATAACATTTGGACCCAAAGCCAGTAAATTCAAGTCCTGTTTTATAAACACTTCGATATATCTGAAACAGACATACATGTACAGAGATATAGATATAGATAGATAGATGATAGATTAGATAGATAGATAGATAGATAGATAGATAGATAGATAGATAGACAGACAGAATCTCAAACATTAGGGAAGGTACAGAGACAGAGACAGAAACAGAGAGATAGGTGGGAGGCTTCTTTCCCATGAATCCCACTGAGTTATCTTCAGAATGCTAGTTGTAGGTTTATGAGGTTGATAAAACTTGTAGAATTTAGTAAGGGTTGAGCTGGTATGCAATGTACATGTTTTCCTAGTTTTGTTTGTTTTTGCTAATATATGTAATGATACGCTCAGTCTTATGTCTAAGTTACGTTCACTGCTCCCCAGTGAACATTAGTGGCTTGACCAAACTCATGCTCATAAGGACTTTGGACCCTCTAGGGTGAGTGAAGAGAACAAAGACTTGGAGGAGTTTACCTCAGTCAGAAAATCTCAATTGTAGAAAAGGAAGGATGTTAGGATGTTTACATTTATTTTATCTCTGCCCTCACTTCTCAGCTCTGGAGAAAATAGACTGGTAGTAAACACTGGGAGCATTCTGTATGATCCATGTCTTCCATTTTGTCCCTGATAGAAGAGCACCTTTCACCTGTCAAAGCAGGATTCTGGTGGGGCTGCTAACCCAAATTACTCATCCTCTGTCCACAGTAATTGGTCCAGTGATGGGCATTTGCCCCAAAATAATCAACAGGCTCTCCCCAAGCATCTTCCCAACAAGAGTTCTGAATTCTTTAGTTGTGCAGCTTTGAAGACTTAGGCACAAGACTGCTGATAGTGTCCAAGTTTCCAGCTTCATGGGAACAAGTCTAAGGGAATAAAGTTATATCAGAGAAAAAAATAGACAAAACACAGAGAAGGAGTAAGCCCCCTAATGTTTGAGATTCTGATCAAGTGACTGCTGAAGCAAGCTCTGCCTTCTGTCCTTTCCCTTATTTCCTTATATCACGCAATAAACAATACCCTTCCCTTTGGTTAATTTAGGTTTCCAAATTAAAAAGTGGGTTTCTATGTCACTATAAAATGTTGAGGTGGGTACACAAACTGCACTATTTGGAAACTTCTCTAACCAGAGTCACAAAAATCTCTTTGCCTTGGACCACTGTAAAACTTGTGCTTTAGGGATAGGTAGAACACATAATTTATAATAACCAGGACACTACTGAGAATAAAAGGGGGGTGCTATTAACAAGCCTCTCTAGCGAAGGACCTAATGTGGTGTGTACGATGTGTGCCAAACAGAACACCAACCAAGGCCATAAAACCTGGTGAGGAACTAAGCATCTGGCCAGGGGTGATAGACTCAGCTGGACTGGAGTATTCATCCATCAGCTGAAGACTCCAGGAAAACCTTGATGGCACCTGTGCAAAGTTTGAGGTCCTGTACCATTCTGGTGCGGTGGGCATGACTTTATTTGTTTTCCTAGCTGGTGAGACGTAGGGATGTACAGATTACAAAGTAAAAAACAGAAAACTCTGGCTTTCTTCTGAAACAGACACTGATCACTGCTCATGGTGTGGACCATACTCCTTTCTCTGGGGAAGTATCTTGGATGCCTATAGTGAATCCCTAGCAGCCACTCTTGTAGAATGGCACATTGGCCACTTGTCCTTAGCTCATAAGGACCCTACAAACCTTCATCCAAGTAGATCACTCAGGTACTCCTTCCTAAAAATTCAGACTAGTTAATAGCAAGTTTATCTTCAGGTTGGTGGGAAGATATATTTTGATGAAGGAACCTTAGGGCACATTCTGCAATGTGACTAGAGATACAGAGAAAGTTCAGTGAGAGAGAAAAAGAGAAGTAGATATGCTGAGAGCAATGGAAACAAAGGCAGAATTTGTTTCTGGTTTCCTGTCAAGCTCCCAAGGCCTTAGATCCTCAGGTTGGACAGTATTCCCACTCTTGGGCTCCATGAGACACCCCTATGCTTATACACTCCCACATTTTGCTTGAGCTAGCTCAAACTGATTTCTGTATCTTTCATCCAAAAGTGTCTGCAATAATACCAGGAAATATCTTTTTGATGATTTTAGAGCTCAGATATTCCCTCAACAATTTATGGGCCAAACAATTCTCTCACTGTATCTTATGTACAAGTCCAAATACTGATGTGTTCTTTTTCCAATTGAAGCAGCACGTTAAAGGAATATGCCCTTAAAAAGGGGAAAAATGGCTCTTACACCCAGAAGTCACATGGCATCCACATGGACTTAATTAGGACAAGAGACAAACAGATAAACCTCTTTCGCATATAATATTTCATAACATGGTACCAAGCATGTAAAATTGGGATGTCAAGACTAATTTGACTACTTGCTCACTCAATTTTTCCTAAGGTAGACAAGCGCTGAAATACAAAGATTCATGAAATTCTAGCTGAAACTTATACAGAGCTGACCCTCAAAAAAGCTGGGAAATGAATGGAATTTGTTAATGTTTTCTCAACTCTTCTTTCTGTGTATTTCTCCCATCTGGGCCTCTATCATTCACTTACCCTCTTCTCCAAGAGAAAAGAGCCTGATAAACAATCCAGTGAAGTGTTAGTGACAAATTTCTTACTCCGATTAGGTGTATCTGCATGTTTAAAGTCTATAGAGGGTAATAAAAACCAAAGAAATTTTTGCTCCAGAGCACATTGGCAAAAGAGCAGTTTAGAGGGCGTCTGATTGCTCTTAAAACTTTTCTACTTACATATAAAGTCTGAGGTAAAGCTGGCTGTGGTGGTGCATGTCTTTAATTCCAATACTTGGGAGGCTGAGACATGAGGATTGTAAGTTTTAGGCCAATCTGTGCTGCATAGCGAGTTCAAGTCTAGTCCAGATTACATAGCAAGACCCTGTCTCAAAAAAAACAAAAACAAAAAACAACTTGATAAATAAGGTAAATACAGAATAGGGTGACAAAATTCAGAGTACTTTTTTTTGGTACTGGGGATTGAACTTGAAACTGTACACTTGTGAGGCTGGCGCCAGAACCGCTGAGCTAAATCCCCGGCCCTCAGAGTACTTTTTAAAAAAGTAGTCAATCTTAAGGAATTTTACCTTTTACTTTCTTTTTGAAGGCCCAAATTCAAGTCAGCAACTGGGAATGGAACCAGAATGATATGATTGGAAAGCAAATCATAGGCTCAAGTAGATGAGAACTCTTGAGGTCCCTGTGTGTGTGTGTGTGTGTTTGTATTAGGACTGGCTAAAAGGGTATCTAAGTTGGGGTGGAGGAGAAGACACACACCTTCACAAAGTATAATCTCCTAGGTTTTCTAGTCAGGAAAATGAGCCAGCCCTACAACTGCCCTGCAAGTCTCAATTCCCTCTTCTGTGGCATAAGAGACAAGTTCCTCTTGCAAAAGATCAGAACTGTTAGCCTTGGTGGGTGACCAGTAGACCTTTGTCTTTCCTTCACTGCCAGAATATCTACCAGGGTGACCAAAGTGCACTCTATAAACCATCATCCCTGAAGGGAAGAGACCCAGAGATGCCTGCCCTCTTTTAACTTAGGCACAAAGTGCTCAGTTCCAGGAGAATGGCACTGACTGGAGACCAGCAGTTCCTCATCTCACAGGAGAGGAGGCGCTACAGACACCAGAAAGGTCCAGAGAGATGGACCTGAGATTGAACTGAGTGCTTGCATTTGCCTGATGGTAGCAAGGAATCAGTGTAGCTTCAGAGAACAGAAATGCAGAGTACATGTTTTACTTTCACTTTGCACCAGGGAAAGACCTTCTATTTGTTCCTTGTACAGTGAGACTGACCCTGAAGGAAAGTTACATTCGATAGAGAGAATATAGGGAGTTAATTCAATGATAGGAATCCAAGGCCTAAAGTCTATGTCCATGGCACTTCAAATATACGCCAGACATTGTAAAATTGTGCAAAACAATATGAAGTTTCTTCCAAAATTTAGTGTAGAATTGCCATATGATCCAGCAATTCCACTTGTATAATCACAAGCAGGATGCACATTCATGTTCATTGCAGCATTGTTCATAATATCTAAAAGGTGGAAACAATCCAAATCTCCATCAAAAGGGGAATGAATCAAATGTGCTACATACACCCAATGGAATATTATTCAGCCATAAAAAGAAGAAATCCTGTTGTATGTTACAGTATGGATAAAATTGAGGACATTACACTAAGCAAAATAAACCAGTCATAAAAGGATAAATACCTCACAGTTTCATTTATATGAGGTGTCTAAAGTAGTCAAATTCACAGAAATAAAAATAGAATGATGGCTTCCAGGGGCTGGAGATGGAGGAAATGGGCAGTTTTTATTCAATATGCATAGAATTTCAGTTCTTGGTGGGGATATAGCTCAGTGGTAGAGCACCTGCCCAGAATGTGTGAGACCTTGGGCTCCAGCACTAGAGGGATTCAGTTTTGCAATATGGCAATATCTAGAGGTCTATTGTGCAGCAATGTGAACACAGTTGACACCACTGAACTATGCACTTAAAAATGGTTCAGATGGTAAATTTTATGTTATGTATTTTTTAACAACAACAACAACAAAAATCCAGACAGGTGATCTATAAGGAACAAGTAGTTTCCTTTTTTTGGTGGGAAGAGCTGGAGCAGGACCACCTGGAAGTCATGTTCTCCAGAAGTAGAAAGGGCACAGGGGGTCAGCAGGTCTCTACTGATGTGGGGAAATTGACACACTTAGCAAAACCAGGCTGACTCTGGGACAGTTTGTGTTTCAGGAGCAGCCCCAGAAGGCGCCCCATATTTGAGCCGCCTCCTTCAATCACTGGGAAGTAAACAGAGATGGGAGGCTCCCTGTTCTGGGAAAAAGCTAATCAAATGATCCAACCACTCCTCATTTGCAACCCAAGAGAGGTACCAGGAAATACAGTTTTGGCTAAGGGAAAGATAGCCATGAATAAAGGAAGCTGTCACCGAAAACCGCTCCCTGCAGCCCTGGTTCAATCCAGACCTTTGCCTTCGCACGCGGACCCACAATAGGTATCAGCCAGGGGGCTGGAGTCAGACCAGGCTCAGGGAACACAGTCATCCAAGCCTCCCGCCTCTGCACTTTGGAAAAGAAACTATCTTCTATTCTGGTTCCATTATTTAGTGTTTGGGAAAGGACTCAAAGTTAGCTAGGAGACAGGGAGCTTGGAATCGTTGTGAAGGTGGGTTGTGGCATTAAGAAAAACATTATGAAGTTTGTACATCCAAATCCCCACAAATAGTTTCCTGACATATTCCCAAGTGCCACTCTTGGCTAAGGTGGAGGGGAGGAGTAGGGGCTGCAGAGAGATAGCTTCTCCCTCACTGCGAAGTAGCACTTCTGTGACCCTATTTCAATCTTGGGTAATGAACCATTTCAGAACAACTGAAGTTACTGGAGTCACTGATAATTACATAAATTTTCTTTTCTCTTTTCACTTAAAATTCAGCCCCATTTTTAGTAACACACTAAATCCTGCCAACATCCTGGGACTGATTTTGTCTTTACACTTCTAGGAATTTCCAAGGACATGGGGGATTCAGGCTGCCAAGACGGATATGAATGTGTGTGACCAACAAGGAGCTTCTGCAGTCCCAGACTGGGAAGGTCAAGGGCCAATCTGTCCCAAGGTCCTGACAGAGAGTGTCCCCTGCTTGCATCCTCTGCCCTGAGTTCCTCTCCCCCAGCCTCTTCAAAACAAGATCCCCATTTCACCTCAGCCACAAGGTGATCCAGTGCCAGGAGTGTTTTTAGTCACTCTAACCCATTCCCCCGGGCCACATCAATGCAACATCCAAAAAGGCAAGCATTTGGAACTCTAAAACCCCCAGAGACAGCAACAGGACTCTGTGATGATGTGGTTTATGGAGTCTCATTTTTAAAAATCTGACATACTTACAACGAAAGGTGCTGTGGAAAAAATCACTGGATTTACCCCAACTTTTTTGCTATTTATTGCCTTGGATGGCACTAAGGTTATATCAGAACCCAGCCACAAGGGGAAGAGGCTTTGGAACAACTAAAACACACCCTACATACACGCAAAGCAAATCTGCAGTTAACTCTTAACAATGTAAGTAATGTGACTCTTGCAGAGTGTTTTTAAAATGCTGAAATGAGATTAACAAAAGCAGTTTTATGCCCCAACTGAGGCTACACTAAGGCTTTTGGCTCTGCTGTTTTTACAAGGGTCTCTGGTAGCTAAGGCCTACTTTTGTTGTGCCCAGGACTTAAGACTCAGTGCCTTCTTTCCTTCCCAAGCCTAAGGGCCCACCCTGTAGAGGTGCAGATACTCTTCCTTTTGGCCTCTGTTCTCTGGAGGAAGCCAGCCTGGGGAGATATGTTGCATGGAGCCTTGTTTTACTTTGGCTGACCACACTGTGAGCATGTGTCCCAGGACTTCAGTATTTGCAGCTCCTAAAGTGCCATCTCAAATCCATTATAGCTTGTGAGTAAAGCTAATAAAACTACTCAGGATCAAAACAATGATTGCAGCAAGACAAGATCTGGCAGCCATTTCACAGCAAGATTCTGGAATTAGAACTTTTATTCGAGCTGACCACAGATCAACACCTGGCTACTTTCTCCCAGGACTCTCCTGAGCAGTTTGCACAGAATTTAAGGCCACTTGATCATGGCTTAGTCGATGATATCAGGTGTGAAGTTGTTATTCCTACTATGAATCCCTCTACAGTTAACCAAAATGGGCACAGCCATGATGAAATCTGCTCTTAGATCTCTTGGGAACATTTAAATCAAGGACTTCAGAGTTTAAAAGTCCTTGAAAAACCATCTGAAAACTTTTGTGTGCTGATCAGTTTGCTCTTGAAGCTCACACACTCACCTGTAAGGTGCAAAGCAGATACCACAGACTTAGTACCACATCATGGCTGAGGGGAAGCTACAAGTTCTTGAAGATTATGTATCCTCTACCAAGCAAAGCCTGCACCCATCCCCAACCATATGGACAATGGCTTTCATGAGAAATAAAGCTGACACTTTCCTGACAATGGTCTAGTGATGTGCTGGTTAACAAATAAATAAAAAAAGCAATGATTATAAAAGAACCCCCATTTATTAAGTACTTGGCTGAGCTTTTAGTACACATGATGTAATTGATCTTTATGATAATTCTATGAGTTAGTAATTAATATCTCCATCTTATACATGTATAGAAAATTAATGTTGATAGCATTGAAAGAAATAACTTGTCTCAAAACATAAGCCTTTTTTTTTGGTACCGGGGATCGAACTCGGGTCCTTGCGCTTGTGCAGCAGGCTGCGAAACCCCTGAGCTAAATCCCCAGCCCAAAACATAAGCTTTTAAAATTTATTTTTATTTAAAAAAATTTTTTTTGTACTAAGGATTGTGCCCAGGAACTTGCACATGTTAGGTAAGTGCTCTGCCACTAAACCAACATAAGGTGTGCCCAGATTCAAAAGGTGATATAATCAAGTTCCACAACCTAATAACATTTCAGTCAATGATAAACCACGTATACTATGTAAAATTAAAGTGGAACTAAAAAATTCCTATTGCCCACTAATTTCACAGCCATCCCAAAGTCATAGTACAATGTGTTAACTCACATTTGTGGTGACACTGATGTAAACAAACCTGTGCTGCCAATTGTATAAAAGTATAGCACACAGTTATGTACAACATGTAATACTTGATAATAAATAACTGTTACTCATTTATGTCTTTGCTGTACTATATTTTTATTGTTACTTTAGAGTGTACTCCTTCTACTTATGCAAAAGGTTGTACTGCTCTGTTATGACACACTGGCAGCAGCCTCAGACATCTCTTGATCAGGTAAGTGCACTCTGTGATACTCCAACAACGACAAAACTGCCTAATGACATGTTTTTCATCATCCCTGTCATTAAGCAACATATGTCTATAGATCTGCCTGATCTACTCTACTGCCTCGAGGAAACCTTTTGACACTAAAAGAGTGTCCTTCTTCACTTTTGAAAGCCGTGTCCATTGGATATGTTTCATATCATTTTCAGTGGCAGACTTCAGCTCACCCACTCCAGCTCAGCCATGTGTTCCTTTTCTGTTTGAAGACCCCCTGCCCTCTCTAGGCTGATGTGCATATCCTTTTCTCAACATCCCAAGACATTTTATACTGAAGTTCAGGACTGCATTCACTTTATTTTAATTGTAATTATTTGTATACTTGCCTATTTCCAGCTGAAGACAGAATTTCTTGGGAGCAAAATCCAGGTGTGTATGGCTTGTGCCTCTAGGACTGACCTAATGTTTGGCACAGTTAACCCTTAGCAAATATCGATGGGTGAGTGGACAGATGGCTCCAGTCCCTCAGAAGTATCTATCACCTTTTCAATAGTGGCAACATTATTGGGTTGAACCACACAAAACTGCAACTTTTGCAGATCAAAAACAGTCAGTTGTGGAGCTGTTGTACATTGCAACCTAACAAAGCTAGTCTAGTGATCATAACTATTCATAAATATGGTTTGTTTTCAAACAAATGTATCAACATTCACGAATCTAAATGAATGTTTAAAAATCCTGTTGTCATACCTTATTGAAAATCCTATTTAATTTCACTGATCTAAAATACTTAGTGCTAAATAAAATAAAATACTTAGTTCTACATAGTCATTTAAAATCAACTGGTTTTGGGAAGTTCTTTCATTACATAACATTTGTCACAAGATATTTGGCATGCCTGAAAAGGCAGTATCTATGGTTAACAATGACTTTTCAGGTATTTATCTTAGGCGAATTACTTCTCTATTCATTTCTTATCTGATCATAATAGTATCAGTCTCACAGGGCTATTGTAGAGCGCTCAGTACAATGCTCAGGATGTACTAAGAATTCAATGAATGTTACTGTTGTTATCACCACTGTAGGATAGAGTAGCAGTAGCGTGTGTTAGTGGCAAATAACAGAAACTAAATAAATCTTCACAACAAGGACTATTTCTACCCAGACAATTCCCTGAGAAGAGTATGTAAATCAGAGAATTTCCTACAGGGATATAGGAAATAAAGTATATTGAGAGTAAATGAATTTTGCAGATTTTTGGGTGTCTGAAGCCTTGTATTTTATTCCTCCATGTGGTACTCCAGCGTTAGGTTACTGCTGGTGGCCTTTACAACTCCATGCTCCCTTATTGTACAAATCCAAGTCCAGCTGTGGTATTTGAAAATAATCAAACTGGCGTCACCAATCCCCTTCTTCCTTTCTTTCTCCCTGAAGTTCCTTTCTTTCAAACAGTTTTAAAATTCCATTACTAAATTTCCTCTTGCCTTTCAAATACATTACACATTGTGTTACGTATTTGTGGTTGAGATAATCACATGGATCCATTTGTTTTAAATTAAATCAGTTTAAGCAACAAAACTCTTCAAGTGTCCTGGTAAAAGGCTGCTCTGCGTGCAATATGGGCACAGCCTAGAGCCAAATAATTAGGAACTAATTTGTCAGAAGCATAACCTGTTTGCAACTTTTGCACACTATCTGTCTAAATTCCTATGTAGAGATAAAGTTCAGATTTTTGGAAGTTCAATACAACCTAATAGAAAGGGGGATTGTTAAAGTTAATGGGACCTCTTCCAAATTATAACCAGACAATACCTTTATGTTCTATGTTGGGAGCTAAATGACATTGTTTTTAAACCAACTGCCTGTTTGAGGACAATTCAATAGAGAAATTAAGTCCAATGTGTCCTCTCTTTTATATATATATAAAACAAAACATTCATTGGTACATTTTAAGCATAAATAATTACAATGCTCATCATAGGGAATTTGCACTTGTACATGGTACATCCCAACTCTTTTTTCCTATTCCCTCCCTCCTCTCAAGCCCCCTCCTCTCCCTATATACAAAAGTTTTGTTTCCATTTTTTTCTTCTATTTTTTTTTCTTGTCCCTTCCTTCCTTTCTCCCTCTCTCCTCCCTTGTTCCTCTTCCCATTTGAACATTTTCTTCCAATTTCCTAATATCTATTATACAAAATAAGGACTAAAATATATCCTCTTTTGCAAGTCATTAAATGAAGGAGAAATGACAAGTTCTGCACAGGTATGGTCAGGAACTAAGGACCAAGAGCAAAGTAGCAACAAAAACCTTAACCATCCTACCCTAATTCTTTTCAAACCTATATGAAAGAAAACGTTTATATTACACATATATTGAATAGGCACATTTAAAACCTATATAACTTACTATAATGCAGAGAGTTGTTCAAGGCAAATATGTAAAGTTCAATTTTAAAATATATGTTTCATATAGCAATTTATGTAAAGGATGAGTGGTATGTGGTTACTGCTATGTTGGTTTTTAATTTTTAAAAAATTATGTCTTAAATACTCCATCATTTACTTTTCAAAAAATAAGTAAAAAAAGTAAATATATTAGCCCAAATGTATGAGATGAGTGCTGTTCATTTGTTGAGCTCACCTGCCAGAAACTCAGGACATGTGAAGGAAGGGAAATCCAGATTGCTATGCTGTTACTTTTATTTGATGACTAGTTAGCATACCTACTGCCTTTAAGTCTATTCAAATAAAAGACATTCAGTATATCTATGACACTGTGAAATTCCCTCAGAGATAGTTTTAAGATCGGAATTGGTTTTTTTATTCTCCAAAAGAAGTCCAGATGAAAGCCACAAGTAGCTTCTGAGAAAAGGGATATGCATTTAAGAAAACATCTCTCTGTTCTCATGGCAGTGGCAGTAAAGAGAAATACATATGTCAGCCACATTTTGTTCTATTTGGGGCCCCTCCACTTTATCTGAAGCTCTCCCTCTCTCAGGATTCTCCTGCCTGTCCACATTCACATTATCTCTTTCAATCCAAGTCAATGAAATTCTGTGAGGAAAATAGATTCTATGTTAGAGGAAGGAATGCTGCTTACAAATGTACAGTTTACCTAGTAATACTTGTGTTAATAACAGTAAGGAGGAAAGGTGGGCATCAGTGGCCCTGAAGAGGATCATTAAATGTCTCTGGGTATTCAGCTACTGAGATCCTTGAACTTGGCTTCTCTGAATCAGAATTCTTTTCTTTCTAAGCAATTATTACACCAGTAGTTGATTCAGAAAGAAACCGAGAGGATAGATTTCAAATATTAAAAGTCAAAAGTTTTGTGGAGTAAAAGAAAATAACATAAACATAGTAAAAAGATAAATAGTAAAATGGGAAAATATTTGCAATGTAAACTACAAAGGTTTTCAAGATTCTTAATATAAAAAGTTTTTAAAAAACAGATGAAAAACTTCAAATACTTTATAAAGTAAGAGATAGTTCATAAAGAAAGAATGGCCCTTAACTACATAAAAAGATGCATAAGGCTGGGGATTTAGCTCAGTGGTTCCGGTGCCTGCCTCGAAAGTGCAAGGTCCTAAGTTCAATCCCCGGTACAAAAAAAAAAAAAAAAAAAAAAAAGATGCTTAAGTTCACTCATAAAGAAATAATACAAATTAAAACTACATGGAGTTACTATTTCTTAATAAATATGGGTACTAGAATGACATAAAAGATTAGATAAAATGTTGGCAAAGCTGTACAAAAATAATGACTTTTTTTTTTTTTTTTTACAAAATGCTAAATGGCTTAATTTGTTGCAGAGAGGAATTCGACAATGTCAAATATGTTCCAAGTGTTTACTCTGACTCATCAGTCTTTTAAGAATCTATACCACAGGCACAGAGGCAAAAATATGAAGAAACATAGGAATAAAATACTGGAAACAGTTCAAATAAGGGACTACTGAAATAAACATAGGTACATCTACTCTGTGGAACATTATAAAGCTATATGAAGAAATGAGAATACAAAAATTATATGCATATTTTTGTATAATACAAAATGGAAAGGCTCTTTTAAAAAGATGAAATAAGGGAGAAAAATTTCCAACTTATTCTATAAGGCTAATATTGCCTTGAGACTAAAACAAAAGACATCACAAGAAAACTATAGATAAATATCCCCCATGAATATACACATAAAAATCCTCTGAAAATACTAGCAGACAAAACCCAATAACACACATAAAAATTTGTCTGTGACCAACTATGCTTTACTCCAGGAATGCAAGGTTGGTTTAACAGCTGAAAATCAATTAATGTACTATTTTGCATTAATAGTATAAAAAAGAAAAACAATATCATCTCAATGGACACAGAAAGCATTTGAGAAAATACAACATTCTTTGAGATCAAAGCACTCAATAAAATAGAAATAGAAGAATATTTTCTCAATCTAATAAAGAACATTCATGAAAAACTTAAAGTTAGCATCATACTTAATAGTGAAAGATTATAAGATATCTCCTGAATATCTCAAAGAACTAGGACTGGAAGTCCCATTTGACCCCGCTATTCCCCTGCTGGGGATCTTCCCCAAAGAATTAAAAGAATCATACCACAGTGATATTTGTGCACCCATGTTCATAGCAGCACAGTTTGTAATAGCTAAAACTTGGAAACAGTCCAAATGCCCATCAACTGGAGACTGGATAAAGAAAATGTGGGGTTTTTTTAAATAAAATGGAGTACTACTCAGCCATAAAAAATGAGAAATTAGAGACATTTATAGCTAAGTGGATGCACATTGAGGCAATACTCTTAAGTGAAATAAATAGGACACACATGTGTAAATACCAAATAGTTTCTCTAGTGTGAGAAACTGAAAATGCAAATAAGGACTAAATGTATAATAGGTAATGTGAAATAGGAAGAAAAGGGGCAAAGGGGAAGGAAGTGGGAGGGCTAGGGGAAAGGATAGAAGGGAATGGGATTAATATGAGAAAATGGAAAAACAGGAACAAAATCTTTGTAAATAGGGAGGAATGGAGGGGTTGAAGGGAGGGCTGGGCGAGGGTGAAAAATAAGAACCAAGAGAGAATATGTAAAGGTGCAAATTTCCAATGATGAATGTCATTATATTGTATACCTAAAATGTACCAATGATTAGAATGAATAATCGATAATGCAAAATAGGAAGAAAAGGTCCAAAGGGGTAGGGGTAGTGGGAGGGGCAGGGGAAAGGAAAGAAGGGAAAGGAAAAAATGCTGAGAAATGGAAAAAATGGAAATAAAGTCTTTGTAAATAGGGAAGGGTGGAGGGCATGAAGGGAGGGCTAGGAATGGGGAAAAAATAAGAACCAAGATGCATTATATAAAGGTACAATTCCCAATGAGAAATGTAATTGTGTTGTATACCTACAATGTACCAATAAAAGAATTTAATACAAAAAAAAAAGGATATCTCCTGAGAACAGGAACAAGACAAGGATATCCATGCTCACACTTCTACTCAAGATTGTGCTAGAGAGTCTAACTAGAACAATTAAGCAAGAAAAGATGTAAGAGAAAGAAATAGAATTATCTCACAAATAGCATTTTCTGGCCCCTAGAAAATCTTAAGGAATACAGAAAACAAAACAAAACTATGAGCAGTAATAAATAATTTCAGCAAAGTTGTAGAACATAAGAGTAATATATCAAAATGGAAAAATGAAACATTTTCATGATTACCTCTCAAGGAGGAAGAGGACAGACATAGAAGCTAGAGTTCTATCATTCTCCCTCACATTGTAGATTGGAGTTAGGAATTATGAACTCAGAAAATATTCTACATACTTTTAAAGAGAAAAGTTAAATTAAAAAAACTTTTTAGACCCATGTCATTAGGTACAGAGTCCACCAAAAAAATGTATACACACTTTAGTAGTTTGCTATACTGATAAACATCTGGAAGTTAATGGCTACCACTTAAGCATCTCCTGTAATTGTACAGGCCAAAGATAAATTGTATTCATTCTTGTGATGTCTCAATAAATTTAGCACTAAAATTTTTTACAAGCTTTTTTTTTCCTGATGTCTGCACTTTTTTTTTTTTTTGCCAGACTCTATTTATTCAACCCATAAAATGTATTGTGCCAGGGATCAACTCTGATGTGAGCCATGATGAGGTAGTAATGATGCTCACTGCTGTGTCTACTTTGGCAAGTTCATCACTTATAACAATATTCCCCTCTGGGTGGAGATATTGATAATGAAAGCAGCTGTTCATATATAGAAACAGTGTGTTATATTAAAAAAAAAATCTGTGTAACTTCCTATCGATTTTGCTGTGAACCTAAAACTATTCTTACAAATAAAGTCTATTTTATAAAAGCCCTTAAAAATTGAAAATAAATTTTAACAAATAACCCTGACTGGTGGCATAGCTACAAAGAAAAATAGTTTTCGTGACATTAATATACAATAGTTAGTGTAAATTCTGAATAAATGTACGCCAAGGAAAAAGATCCAAAACTAATTTTGAGAATCTTCAACTGTTTTTAGTAATAATGTTGGTGGTATTGTTAGTTTTGTTATTTTAGAACATTTGTATGTATATTGTGGAATAAAGTAAAAGCACTGTATTATTGAGGGGCTTTTTCCAATTAGAGAAGTTGTGAAGTTTGATAGAGTTAAATCTTGAATTTGAAGTGTGAATTTTGAATTTATAATTATTTTATGTATAAGAAATAAAATTGTTTCCAATTTCTGTCCTTTGAAATAGCCTAGAAGTAAGAATTAACCCAGTAACAAACCTTCCTAGCAGTAAGATTGAGGTCCTGAAATACTATTTTCAAATTAAAAGGGCTGATTCTGAGTGTATAATAGGAAATGAAAATAAGTGGGTCTGCATCATTTTGTCTTATCAGAAAGCACAAAAATTATCACAGACTACGGGGATTGTTTTGCGTTAAATTTTATTCCCTTCAAATATATGTTCGAGGTCTAAACCCTGGTGCCTGTGAATATGATCTTATTTGGAAACAGGGTTTTTACAGATCTAATCAACATTGAAATAAGGTGGTGCTTGTTGTGGTGAGCCCTAATTCAACGACCACAGTCTGTAAGGAAGAGAGAAATATGGACCAGCCACAGACAGGAAGAGGAAATCACCATGTGCTGCTGGAAGGAGACTGGACCAATGTGTCTAATGCCCATAAAATATCAAGAATTGCTAATAACAGCTAGAAATGAGAAGAATAAAAAAAGTTCCATCTCAGAGCCTCCAGAAAAAACCAGCCTAACATTTTGATTTCAGGCGTCTCACCTCCATGACTGTAAGACAAAAAATCTCTTGTTTTAAGCCACCCAGTTTGTGGCAATTTGTTACAACAGCCCTAGGAAACTAACACAGGAATTATGTCAAAAAGACCAACTTAAAGGGAGGGGGTCACTGGTTGAACATGGGACAATTTAAGCATCAGCAATAATACTTCCAATAAAGTGAAACAACTTTTAAATCCATAGAACCATATTGTTATTTAAAAAATAAATCCCTACTGGAAAACCTTGAAAGATACTGGAGAATTAATTGAATATTTTGATATGATTATATCAAGTAAAGAATCAAATATTTATTCTGTATTTCCTCTATAAATTACATCACTAGGACACCATAAAATAGAAGAGCAAGACTTTCTTTTTATAGAAGTATTCCTACTAATTTGTGATAGGGTATTACCATGTTGCAACTGCTAATGAATGAATGGATCCAGAAAAAAATAATGAAGATTTTTTGTTTTATTTTGTTTTGTTTTGTTTTTGTGGTTAGGGTTTGAACTTAAAGTCTTCACAGTGAGTTACATCCCCAGCCCTTTTATGTTTAATTTGGAGACAAGGTCTTGCTAAGTCACTAAATTGCCAAGGCTGAATTTAAATTTGCAATCCTCCTCCTCAGTCTCCCAGAGTTCTGGGATTACAAGAAGGCGCCACCACACCCAGCAACCTATTACCTTCTGATGGAAGTGTACAACATTCTGACATACTTACTCTTGGGTCAGGGAGAGGAAGAATGAGAATCAAATCCAATCTGATCATGTCTCTAGATCCACCTACCAATTTGCAAGGACAAAAGTTACTTTAAAATAGTAATGGAATGCAGTCAGCAAGATACAGTACAAAATCCTGCAATCATCCTCAAGAAGCCCCAGTAGCCTCCTGTGCTCACACTAGGGCTGCACAAGAGCAAGTGGGGTTCTGGGCAGGGTCCATTGCTTGAAGCACAGCATTTGGTTAACGGGCCACAGGGTCTAGGTTGCTGTCCTGTGGTTTTCTTTCGGGATTGAGGGCAGGGGCCCCTGTGCGTTTGGGGCCCTTGGGAGGGAAGGGAAGATCAGTGTATAAGAAAAGCATCAGGGCCCTCAGCTTGGCCCAGGGTGACTGTCTGTGGTTTTCTGGGTGGAGACACCCAAAGAAGCAGTCTTTCCTGAGGCTGGGTCATGCCTGAGGGACACAGGCTAGGGAGGCGCCTGGGCAAGGAGGAGTAGTAAGGTCCTTCAGCAACCTGGCCCCACAGGCCCTTCCATAGTCTCCCCTGAGCCCTCCACAGGGCCAGGAGCCAGCTTTACCTTATTCACTGTGACCTGCTGTTTTCCTGTGAGCCTGAGACCAGGCTCTCCCAGATTCTAGCCCACCTCTGAGCTTGTTTCTTTGAGGCACAGACAGCCAGAGGCTGGCTTCCAGAGCATTGGTTCCCTTTTCCTGGACTTGAGCCCTTTTCCTGGCTTTCCTCCTTTGCCCCTGCAGTAACCACTGGTGGTGGGACAAGTTGACCTGGCCCTTAACAGTCATAGGTGGCCCATTTGTGAGAGTGAACCTCCTGTCTGCTTCCTGCCTCTCAGAAAGTTAACTGATCGTTGTGGAGTTGGTCATGTCTGGGAGGGCAGATGGGTGCTGGGAGAGGGTAGGGGCAGGGGCAAGGAAAATTGCTACCTGACTTATTGAAGATTTTTCCTCTTGTCTCACACTTGGAGGTTCTGGGAAACTTCATGCAGAACTTCATAAATGACTCTTCATGCCACACACACCTGAAATCAAACCAAAAGAGCATGGCTCCCCTTGCCCTGCCACCCTTCCCCTAGTCTTTTGCAGATTACACTAATTTACATCCCAGCCAGAATCAACACTGTACCGGTTCACAGACCTGCTGAGCTGCAGCCGCTTACTGGAGGAGCTGTGGACCTGCATTTTCAGTGTGTTCAACACCCAGAGGCCCTACTCTCACTTCAAGCTGCTCTCTAGAGTAGACTGATGGGCGGCTCATGCCACTATTGTCCTCTCCTGGACTAGACTGGCCCTGACCCTGGGCTCTCTGTGAGAGTCTGGAGGCCTGGTTATTTCCTATTTGTACTGAAGGGGAGCACTGTGGGGAGAGGGAGTGGATGCAGTTTGGCTTGGTCCTGGTGCTGAGAACCTGCTAGCTGAACACTTCCACAAGGGTGGAACCACGGAAGGCAGCACTGGGTCCTCCTCCAGGGAGGGGCAGACAAGTCCAGCAGGTTGCAGAAGCAACAGTGGGTGAGGACAGTCCACAGGGGCTGCAGAGAGAGGTGGAAGTGAATCCTGAGTGCACCCCTGGACCCTGTCCTGATCTTAGAAGGTGGCTTGCTCCTGAGTGGTCACTGGGCTGGGTTGAGTCTGGAGGCCTCAGAGTCGCATTTCCCACACCTGAAGGGAAGGGACCTGGTCTCCTTGTATTGAATAAACTGTTTGGAGGAAGGGATAAGCCTGGGAGGGCAGGGCAGTAAGAGAGCTTGACTGGAGAGCCAGCCTTGGAGCCTCCTCATTCCCAGGGTGCTGCCAAGGAGTTCAGCCTCACCTACAGTAGAGGAGATCAAGGCCCATCCTCTCAGAAGGCAGGGCCTTCTGCCAAGGACTTAAATGCTTTTGAAATCTCTTAGATGTGGAAATATTTTTTTTCAAACCTGGAAATGCAGCTGGTAGAATTTCAATGGAAGCATAATCCATGTAAAATATATTTTAGTTGATATTTTGCAAAATGCACTTTTTGTGTATGTTGATCCTGGTTTCCCAGATCTGTATTTCAGTGTTTACAAGTGAGGAGGACATTTCCTCAGCTCCTTTTTGTTAGAGATTAGAAATACTTCATTAAGAAAAAAAATAAGTTTGAGAAATTGTATTGATTTTGAAAAAAATTATGAAGGGGAAAAAAACCAAGAAAGATCCAATAATCAGGGAATGCTTAAATTAAAAGAGATGGAAAGATATCAATTGTAGTATGCAGAATTTAACTTGAATCCTGATTCTAACAGAGAAGCAAAATTTTTAAAATTTCATATATTTTGAAAAGATATTTGGGAAAATCGCCTTGCTATAAAGAAACTGATAAGTTTTTAGATGTGATAATTCATGCTTTAATATTAAATTCCTTCTCCTAGAGATAGGTACCAAATATTGCCAGATCCAAAGACGAGAGGTTTACAATTTGTTTCAAATTAATTTAGGGTTAGGCCAGGGATTTATCTCAGTGGCACCACACCTGCCTTGCAAAAGCAAAGTCCTGAGTTTGATCCCCCGTACCATAAACAAAGAAACAACAACAACAAAAACCCCACAAAAACAAATTGATTCAGCAGGGTTAGAGAAAATGGGTAGAAAATAGATAAAATTCAACTGGCCATGTCTATACTTGTTGAAGATGAGCACATGAGAATTTATTATAGTTTACTGTTTATTTTTAATATTTTAAATATTTTTCATATTAACAAATCAAGGAAGAAAAATTTAATTGAAAGACCTAGAGCCTCTGACCATTAAAAACTTATAGTTCAAAATGTTAGTGGAGACCAGCTGAAAAGACCCAGCAGAGAAGAGAGACCCCAATTACCACCTCCCCATGAGGAGCAGTGAGAGTCCTCCCTACTTAGAAGCGTGCAGTGAAAAGTAAAGGTTGAAAGCATGTCACAAATACAAAGTGCTAAGTGCTTAACAATAGTTGTTGGAAGGCAGTTCTCTTTATCTTTTTGCAGAGTTCAGGCTCAGGGCCACATCAGTTCTTTGGACTTGAGTATTTATTGCCATTCCCCTGGGCCTTTAAACACAAAGATAGATCCAGACCCCTGACTGCCAAACCCTTAGTCTGATATCCAGACCACCCACCCACTTCCCATGGCAACTTCCATTTCAAGAAAATATTTATGGGAAGGCACCTGCTCCCATAGTGCAAAAAAAAAAGCATTTGAACTGAAATAATTTTCTCCCATCCTAATTTTAAACCACTATGCCATGTGTTGAGGGCATGACATGTTAAGGTTACCTCCCATGGGAGAGGAGTCACAAATCCCATAAAATAATGACATTTCATCATGGGAGGGTCTTGGCCTGTAGCATAGACTCATCATTACCAGAATAATACTTTGAAAATAATGAATCACTAACGGAATAAACACCTATGGAGTTAGACATAGTGGCTGCCAAAGCAATAATTATAATTAATATGCTCACAGTACATGTAAATCAATGGACCCTCTTATTACTGATATCATCAGCAGGCATTCTGGCAGCAACTTTAATTGAGGATTAGTATAATTAGCAATAATCACAATTAAATTTGGGATCCCTATTGCCCCTCTACAAGATTGCACAGTCTACAAAAGCCTGTAGAGTAGCTTTATGTTATGTATGATGACATTCATTTCACAGATAAAGAAATGGGTTTTTAGTTTATTCAGCACCCAATAAATTAGGAATACCTAGAGGGAGTTCTTAATCTGCTGGCTCACATGAGCATTTTACTCTTATGTAGCATTTGTAATCTGAAATTTCAAAATTTATTGAAATACAAACTTTTAAATAACAAAGTTGTGCTAATTTTTAAAAATGTGGTAAAAGATGCTTCTGTTCAGAATCTGCAAAATCCTTTTGAAATATTTCATCATGTTCTGTTCTTAACAGGCTTGTCTTCAGGAGAAACTAATCAGAACCTAACCTGAAGGGGTATTATGAGAGAGAGCCTAACTGACCCCAGGAATGAGATACATCCAACTCTAGCTTACCTTAGTCACCCTGTCCCATCTAAGGGGGGAGACAAAACTGAGAAACACTTGCCAAATTCACAGCCTAGAGGCATAAACTCAACAAAAGACTGATATGTCCTGGTAGAATGCTTCCCCTCCCCTCACTCTATAGCTACATCATTATAGGCCTATTGATAGCAGTGCTTACATCAGGTCTATCAAGAAAAAATTACAAGTGTTACCAAAAGGCAAAAAGCACAACTTGAAGAGGTAGAACAAGCATCTCAATCAGATACCTGACAACCATGTTGGAATTACCATACTGGGAATTTAAAATATCTACAGGGCCGGGGATTTAGCTCAGTGGTTCCGGTGCCTGCCTCGCAAGCACAAAGTCCCAAGTTCGATCCCCAGTACCCCCCCCCAAATCTATGAATAGTATGTCAAGAGCTTTAATGAATAAAGTAGACATCATGCAAAAACTGATTGGCAATGTATGCAGAGAGATGGAAATCCTGATAAAGAACAAAAAAGAAATACCAGTGATCAAAAATACTGTAACAGTAGTGAAGAATGACTTTGATTTATTACTAGACAGGGCATAGCTGAGGAAAGAATCTCTGAATTTGAGAATATATCAATAGAAACCGCTTAAATGGGAAAAAAGAGAGAATTCTGGGTAACAATGGCAAAGCAGGAGGCACTACAGTCACAGATTTGAAGTCATATTACAAAGCTATTGTGATTTTTTTAAAAAAGCATGGTACTAGCACAAAAACAGATATGTGAATCAATGGAACAAAATAAGGAAAGCAGAAACAATCCCAGACACATTCAACTATTTGATCATTGACAAAGGAGCCAAAACACACTGGAGGAAAGATAACCTCTTTAATAAATGATAGAGGAAAGATAGCCTCTTTAATAAATTGTGCAAAGCAAATTTGAGATCCACATATCCAAGATTGAGTGTAGACCCATATATCTCACTGTGTACTAAACTAAAATCAAAATAGACCAAAGATCTAAATGCTAAAACAGAAATACTCAATTTGCTGGATGATAAAACAGGTACAATTCTTGAAGACATAGGCAAGGACTTTCTAAACAGAAACCCAGTGGCACAAGAAATAATAGTGAAAAAAAAATAATAGTGAGAATCAACAAATGGGATTATATCAAATTAAAAACTTCTGAACAACAAAGGGAACAACCAACAGAGTGAAGAGACAACCTACAGAATGGTAACAAAATTCTGCCACCTATTCCTCAGAGGACTAATATCTAGAATATACAAAGACCCCCCAAAAATCAAATCCCTCAAATAAAAAAAACAATCAAAAAATAGGCAGGGCCAGGGATTTAGCTCAGTGGTGCTGTGTCTGCCTCGCAAGCATAAGGTCCTGAGTTCTATCTCTGGTTAAAAAAAAAAAAAAAAAAAAAGAAGAAGCCAGCTGAAATGAATAAACACTTCTCAGAAGAAGTACAAATGGCCAATAAATAACATTGCTGGCCATTAGAGAAATAAGAATTAAAACAACACTGAGTAGGGCCAGGGATTTAGCTCAGTGGTTCCGCTGCCTGCTTCGAAAGCGGAAGGACCCAAGTTCGATCCCGGGTACCAAAACAAACAAACAAAAAAAAACAACACTGAGTTACATCTTACTCCAGAAAGAATGGCCATCATTAAGAAATCAAATAATAACAAAGGCTGGGGAGGCTACAGGGATGTAGTAATGATGGTGGAAATGTAAACTAATACAACTATCATGGAGGTCAGTATAGAGATTTCTCAAAAAAACTAAAACTAGAAATTGAATTTGACCCATCTATTCTAGGTATCTTCACAAATGAGTTAAAGTCATCATAGTACAATGGTACATGCATATCCAGGTTTATAGCAGCAGTATTTATAATAGCTAAATCTTGGAAGCAGCCTATATGCTCATCAAGAGATGAATGGATAAAGAAAAATGTATTTATATACTAATGGAGTACTACTCTGCCATAAAGAAGGCTAAATTTGAGGCATTTGTAGGTAAACAGATGCACCTTGAGACCACAGTGTTAAGTGAGATAAATCAGATACACAAGCTGAAATGTCACATAGTTTCTTTTATATGAATCAAAATATAAATCAAGAGAAAAATAAAAGATACGTAATAGGAAGTAGGGAGCTCTTTTTAAAATGAAAAGGTGAACGAAAGATGGAGGAAGAAAGAGGAGGCAAAAGGCATGAAAAAACTGAGATGACTCAACTGAAGAACTGGAGAAAAAAATGGAAATAGAGCTTTTGTGAATGGGAAGGGGAACAAGAGTTGCAGGGAGGGATCAGAAGGGAAAAGGCTGAAAGACACAATTGAGGTATGTTATGTAAATGTAAAAACTCCCCTATGATAAATGTAATCATTATGTACTGCAAACGTGCTAATAAAAAATAAAATAAGACATACATTTGAAGAATTGTTTTAAAACTGGAAAATGGGGAGGTCAGGATATCCAAGGACTGTCAACTACAAAAGGTTTAAATACATGTTATGGAACTATCAGAAGGAGAATAAAAAGGGAAAAGGACAGAAGTACTTGAAATAATAAGAATTTCCTCCAAATTAACATCGGATATCAAACACCAAATCTGGGAGCCTCAGAGAGCATCAAGCAAGATAAATGCTAAAACGATTATAGCTGGGCATATTACTTTCAAACTACAGAAAATAAAGACAAAGTAAAAGTCATGAAATAAAACAGAGGGAAAAAAACCTTTTCTTATAGAGAAACAAAGGTAAATATGATGATCTGTTATATCCTTAGAAACCATGCAGGCAAGAAGAGATTTGAATGAAATAAAGTATTGAGGGAGGAATAAAAGCCCAATGTAGAATTTTGTACCCTGTGAAATTGTTCCTCAAAAGAGACGGAAAGGGCTGGGAATATAGCTCAGTGGCAGAACTTAGCATGTGAGAGGCCCTGGGTTCAATCCCCAGTACTGCAAAAATAAAACAAAAGAAAAAATAGATAAATCCACTATTAGAGTTGGAGACTTGAATGCCCCTCTATTGGAAATGGACCGATCCAACAGGCAGAAAATTAGTAAGGACATTCTTGAGCCCAACAACAGTATCAATTGGATTTAATCAATATTATAGACTACTTCATCCAGCAACAGCAACAGCAAAACACACACACACACACACACACACACACACACACACACACACAATCTTCTCCAGTTCAGTGGAACATTCACCAAGAGAGATCACATTATTGGCCATAAAACACATCTTAACAAATTTAGAACAATAGAAATCACACAATATCTGCTCTCAGATCACAATGGAATTAAACTAGAAATAACAGAAAGATAACTGAAAAATACTGAAAAGTGAAAACTACACACATTTCTAAATAAATCGTGGGTCAAAGAAGAAATCTCATAAGAAATTTAAAAATATTTTGTACTTAGTGAAAATGAAAAGATAACTTATCTGACTTTTATGGGATGCAGTGAAAGAAGTGCCCAGAGGAAAAGCTGTAGCACTGAAAGCATATATTAGAAAAGAGGAAAGACCTAAAATCAGAGGAAAAAGAGGAAAAAAGAGGGAAAGACATAAACCTAAGTTTCCACTTTAGAAAACTAGGAAAAAAGGAGCAAATTAAATCCAAAATAATAATAGTAAGAAAAAAATAATAAGGGAACCTGGAAATGTAATTCAGTAGCAAAGCATTTGCTTAGCATGTACAAGGTCATAAGTTCAAGCCCCAGCACAACAAGATAATGATGATGATGATTATAATAATAATGATAATAATGATGGTCAAGGACATAGCTCAGTAGAACAGTGCTTGTCCAACACAAAGCACTGCGTTTAATACCCAGTGCAAAATAAATGATAATGATGAGAATGATAATTAGAGAAAAAAAATCAATGAAATTGAAAACAGAAAATCAAAATAAACTATCAGTTCTCTACAATTTCTTTCAGAACATAGAAGCTGAGGACTTTTTTTTTTTTTTTTGGTACTGGGAATCGAACTCAGAACCTTGCACTTGTGAGGCAGGAAGCAGAACCACTGAGCTAAATCCCCAGCCCTGGGGAATATTTTTTACTCACTATACAAGGTCAATGTTGCCCTAATATAAGAATAAAACAGACATTACAAGAAAACTACAGAATACTATCTCTTACAAACACAGATGCACAAAGACTTAGCAAAATACTAACAAAGCAAAAGAATTATATACTATGACAACATGGGATTTATTCCATGTATTCAAGATTTGCTAAAATCAATTAATGTTATCTATCAAATCAATAGGATAAAAAAGAAAAAAATTCAAATGATAATATCAACAGATACATGAAAAATTTCTGACAAATCCATAACCATTCAGGATATAAATGCTCAGTAAACCAGAGATAGAAGTACCTTCTTCAAATTGGTAAGAATATCTACAAAAACTACAGTTAACAATATACCTAAGAATTGAACCAAAAAATCTGAAACTAATAAGTGACTATTATGAGATTACAGGATACAACATTATATAGAAAAGTCAATCATCTTCTTTTGCTCCAGCAATGAAGAGTGGCCTTAGAAATTAAGAACACAATGCCATTTACATTAGACACCAAAAACTTAATTAGATATAAACTTAACAAGATGTATATAAGACTATATGAGGAAAACTACAAAGCTCTGAGGAAAAAATTAATGCTCACAGATAAGAAGATTCTATATTGTCAGTATATCATTTCTTCTCAGTTTGGCTTCTAGATATAGTAGTTCGCTTTTATCCTTGGCAAATACGTTTCAAGACATTCTCCCAACTCACAGTGGATTCCTGAAACCGTGAGAAAGACAAATTCTCTATGTACTATGTTTTCTCCTAATGCCCTGCAGTATTGCAACATAGTATCATATTAATTGTCATTCCATACTTGTCCTCTTTTGCATCACTACTGTTGCACTTTGGGACCATTATAAAGTAAAATAAGGGTTTCTTGAACACAAGAAGTGCCATGTCATGACAGTTGATCTGACAACTGAGACAGCTCCTAAGTGAACTACAGGTTGGTAGTGTAGCCAGTGTGGATATGGTGGACAAAGGATGATTCACATTTTAGGCAGGACAGAGTAGAAAAGTGTGAGATTTCATCATAGTACTTGGAATGGTGTGTGCTTTGAAACTTATGAATTATTTACAGATTTTCCATTTAAATTTTTGGACTGCTGTTGACTTGGATAACTGAAACCATAGATAGCCAGAATGTGAACAAGGAAGGACTACTTATAATACAGTGCCAAAAAAGTCTCATTAGATTATTTTGTAGATGTCTACAAAGCAATTCTAAAGTTTAAAGAGAGAGGACAAAGACTCAGAATACCAGTACAATAATGAAAGAGGAGAACAAAGTTGGAGATAGCATTTGACTTCAAGACTTACTATAAAGCTATAGTAATCAAGATAGTGTGGTATTGGAGAAAAAAATAGACAAACTGATCACTGGAATAGAATAGAGGGCCGTAAAATAGACCCATGTAGATATAACCAAGTGATCTTTGACAAAAGATCAAACATAAGAGAGTGGAGCAAATATAGCATTTTCAGTAAATGATGCCAGAACAACTGGACATCCTTATGGAGAAAATGAAAATAAATCTAGATATGGAATTTATAACCTGCATAAGAATGACATCAACATGGACTGCAGACAAAATTAGAAAACACCAAGCTATAAAACTTATAGCAGTTAACTGAAAAAACATTAGTAGATAATCTTGTAAGTGACAATGCTGTTTTCGATAACAACAAAGGCGTCATCTGCCGGAGTCCAGCTCCAGCGGGTTCAGGTCCTGAGAGGAGGTGTGGAGTCGGAGACGAGAGAATGAGACAGACACTGAGTGGACGGTCGGCGGCTCAGCTTGTCTGAGTTATACCGAAACCACTTTACTTATGTATGTTTTGATTACACAGAGCTTTGGTAAGCACGTGGGTCCATACTCAGTGTGTTTTCATACAGAGTTAAAGAAAAGCTGATATCATTTAAAAAACTATTTTAGACTACCCAGTTCTAAATACTCCTCCGGGTGCTACGTGAACTCTTGCTAATTTATCTGATTTACATTTGAGGAACAAGAAGCATTTTAGAAAGGTCAGGCTACGTCATTAGGCCAAGTTTCGTCAGATCTCGTTGTGTGCCCTGCGATTATATAGGTGTTGGCCAAGGGTGACCTTCCAAGAGCCATAACTGCGTCATGAACTTGTAGATGTCTCAGTCTCCCTTTGTACAGTCAGGGCATATGGATGTCACGTCCCCACTACTCATGGAGGTATGAGTGAGGGGCTTTTCTGTAAATGGATTTACAGTTTCTTCCTGTAATCCCGGCCTAGTAACCATTTCCGAAGTACTGACTTTTATCCTTTCAGTGATCTCCCGGCGAGTACAGCGCCGAGGTAATCACTACCGCGGAAAGCGAAAGCAAAGGACGGAGTCGTGGTTTCAGCCATAGTCTCTGTTTCACTGGAGCTGTGTCAAGCAGTGAGATTATGACCATGGCCTGCGCCAATAGTCCATATAACAAATAACTCATAAACCAGACTTCATTAAAATTATTAACTGTCAAAAGAGTAAGTAGAAAAGCTACAGATTGGGAAGAAATAGGTACAAAAGACACATCTGATAAAAGATTATTATCCAAAATATATGCAAAGAATTCTTAAAACGCAACAATAAGAAAACAACCTGATTTAAAAAATGAACCTAAGGGCTGGGGATTTAGCTCAGTGGTTCTAGCGCCTGCCTCGAAAGTGCAAGGTCCTGAGTTCCATCCCCGGTACCAAAAAAAAAAAAAAAAAAAAAAAAAATGAACCTAATCCTTAAAACACACTTCAACAAATAAGATATATGGATAGTAAGTAAGACTGAAAAGATGCTCTATACTACATGTCATCAGGGAAATGCAAATTAAAACAACAATGAAATATCACTACACGTTTATTAGAACGGCTAGATCTGTAATAAAACATCAAATCCTGGGAAAGGTATGAAACAACAGGAACTCTCATTCATTGCTGATGGGAATGCAAAAAAGGTATAGCCAGACACTTTGGGAAACATTTTGACAGTATCTCGTAAAACTAAACACACTCTTACCAGTTATTCTCCTTGGTATTTACCCAAAGAAACAACAAAACCCTGCATACAGAAGTTTATAGCAGCTTTATTCATAATTGCCAAAGCTCTCAAGCAACCAAGGTGTTCTTCAGTAGGTGAATGGGTACCCAAGCCATGGTATATCCAGATAGAGAATATTATTCAGTGATAAAAACAAATGGGGTATCATGACAGAAAAGACACAGATAAATAAATCTTAAATGTATGTTACTAAATGCAAGGAGCCAAAACAAGGCTACATACTGTATAATTCCAACTATATGATATTCTGGAAAAGACAAAACAATAAAGATAGTAAAAATATCAGTGGTTGCCAGGAATTGGGAACAGGAAAGATAAATAGGCAGAATACAGAGGTTTTTAGGGCAATAAAAATATTCTATATGATACTATAACATGGCTATATGTCTTCAGATAATTGTCCAAACTCATAAAAGATATACATCACCAAGTGAACTCTAATGGAAACTTTGAGCTTTGGGTGACTATGTGTCAATGCACACTCATGAGTTGCAACAGATGTGTGTTTCATTCTAAAGGGGGATGCTGATGGTGGGAGAGCCTATTCATATGTGAAAGCAGAGATATATGGAAAATCTTGTACTTTCTTCAATTTTGCTGTTAACTTAAATCTGTATACATCAAGCTACTTTATGGGCACATAATTTTTAGGAAACTTTTAAAGCCAAATTTTCAGTGGACATTGCTTTATTATTTTGTTACTCACATTAAATGTTTGTCTTGACTCCTTTGCTTTTTTTTCTTGTTGGAATTTCTTTAAATTATCTTAAATCAGGGTTCAAAGATATTGAGGCAAATTTTGATTGCAACAAAAAGTGAACTTACTTTAAAAAAAGTCACTTGTTTAAAAAAACTATAATAACTCTTTCAATAAAATATAACATTGTTTTTAATAATTAGCTTTCCAAAATCAATTGCTTACAAATACAGTTTGTTTTGGTGTTTTCTTTTTGATGTTGAAGATTAAACCCAGGATTCATACATGCTAGGCAAGAGCTCTACCATTGAACTATATCCCTCACCCACAAATAATAGATCTTAATTTACTATAAGTCTAAGAAAAGGGTCAGGACAAGATAATCCTTGTCAAAAAAGCTAGCTACTAGTATAAGGTCAAGTTCTGTATTGGGGGCCTTGTATGCAGTATATGGTTGGATCTTGCTTTTTGACCCATTCTGCCAGTTCATTTTTTTTGATTGGTGAATTGAGACCATTAACATAGATGGTTACAACTGATATGTATTGACTTATCCATGTCATGCTATTTTCTGGTTGTTCGTTCCTTCTTTTGCTCCTCTGTTAAATTTCTTGCCTTGCCTGGTGGGTTAATTCTGTTAGGGTTCATGGAGTTGTATCCTTGTTATTGCTTTCTAGATTATTGTTCAGAACACTTTGGAGTACTGCTTTGGTGTTCATGAATTTCCTCAGGAATCAGGTGTTCTTTGTCATGGAAGTATCTTATTTCTCCATCAATTTTGAAAGATAGTTTTGTGGGGTACATCAATTTGGGTTGGACGTTTTCTTTTATGGCTTGAAATACTTTACTTTCAAGCTCTCCTTGACTTGAGAGTTTGTGTTGAGAAGTCTACTGTGATTCTGAGGGATTTTTCTTTTTTTATATATATAGGTGATTTGTCTCTTTTCTCTAACAGCTTTTAATCTGTTCTTGTGTTAGATTTTTGGAATCTTGACTATTATATGCCTTGATGTAGTTTTCTTTTTATCATGGCTGATTAAATTTCTATATGCCTCACTTTTCTTTATGCCAAATTCTTTTTCCATGTTTGGGAAGTTTTCTACCATTACTTCTGTGAATAGGTTTTTTATGTCATTTGTGCTAGCTCCTGCTTTTTTATTGACTTCAATCAATCTTATGTTACTTTTAACATCATCTAGAACCTGCTGGATTGATTTCTTGTAGCCCTTTGCTGTTTTTTCTTTTCTTTCTTTCTTTCTTTTTTTTTTTTTTTGGTACCAGGGATTGAACTCGGGTCCTTGTGCTTGCACAGCAGGCAGTGAAACCACTGAGTTAAATCCCCAGCCCCCCTTGCTATTTTTAAGGAATCTTTCTTTTCATGATAGCTAACAACAATCCTGTCTTTTATATCTGATATTCTGTCCTCACATGGCTCATCCTGCTGTGAATACTTTCAGTGGAATTTTTAATCTTCTGGATAGCTGTTTGAATCTGTTTCATGCATTCCATTTCTTTCCTATTCTGTGTGTTCATAGCTTTCATAATTTTCTTAAGTTCCTCTATTTTGTTTTTTATCTGTATCTGCTCTACACTCACTAAGCATGTCTTTCATTATGATCTCCATCTCTGTAGTTATCTGAGAAATTATTTCTGATTTGAATTTTTTCTAGAGCCTTGTTCATCTCCTTTGTTACTTCCACTGTTATCACTTCAGAGAGTCTAGAGTGGGTGGCTATCAGATTGTTCCACCTCATTGTCCCCTGGGTTTGCCTTTGGTTAGCTAAAAGTCTGGGGTTGCATTTTGTTTAAGTATTTTCTCGTTTTTCTTTTCTTTTCTTTTTTGGATTAATTCCTGAGTTGATGTTTGTAAATTGCTTATGGTGAGTAGCTTTAATGCTAATACTTAGAACCCTTAGGAAATGACTCTTCTCAGAGGTGTCTTTCAGGTGTAGCTGGCTTTTGGGCTTTGAGTGTGTTGCAAGATCCAACCTCTTCACTTTATTGGTGATGAGAAGTTGCTGCTTACTTGGCCTAGCTCCTGGTTCTTCAGTTGTACTGGGGCCTAGTATCAGCCTCCAAGTGTACCTTCTAAATGTCCAAGCTGAGGGCTCATTAATAAGAAATCTCATGCACTTTGTATTGATCTTGAAGAAAAACTTATTCCCATATGCTGTTACAGATGGCTATAAATATGGGGGGCTATTATATGGTAAGTATTATGTTTTGGTTTTACATGTGTGGTCTTGCTCTCACCATGTCTCTGCAAAATGAATATTACCCCAACTTTCCAGATGAGGAAACCAAAATTCAATAATTTATCCAGATATTGAATAATGGAACATATCTCAAGCCAAGTCTTCTGTGGTATCAAAATCTTGACTCCATTTCATTCTGCTGAAGAATACCCCAAAATTCTTCTGTCTCTATTTTCCAGGAAGATGAATGTTAAAGAGATTTTTCTCTTCTTTAGATTATAATTATCATCATTTTCCTCCCTAGAAGAAGAGAGATATTATATTTTGAAATCCCTATGTGCAGGATGTGGGAGGATAAAATATATATAACTTTAAGGGACATGAGTGCCTAGCTTTGTGTGCTTAGAATGAAATTTCATTAAACAGGTAAAATGCAATCATTTAAGAGAATAGCCTTCTCTTACAGCTCTCCTTGGCATCAGCTTTATTCTCACTCTATAGAGGCTGCTGTCTACATGCTCAGTGGGCAGGAGAAATGAGAGCCCCAGACCTCAGCTCTGAGGGCTAGGGTATGCTGATGATTATACGGTCTCCTTGAGGTGGGAATGAATTGAAAACTACAGAAGAAATAGCTTTTCCTTCTGGCTAATAGATGAGAAGAGTCACCCCATCACATCAAAGGTACCCATGTTCATCAGCCAACAATGGAGCTGTGGCCATCCATCTACAATGTCACCAGCTTGGCAGCCCAGCCAGCCACATCTGGAAAAGTTAAGTGAGCTGCAGAGTTGACACATGCTAAGGAATGTTTTCAGCACAGCATACTGACAACAGACGAACACAGTTTTCCTCCTATTTGTGTCAAACCTAGTAAGCTGTTTGAAAGTTAACAATTTAAGGTTTAGTAATTCAGTGAAGACACTCTGTATGCTCTGCTCCTAACTACAATTCTTTGAAAAGGCCCAGAATGTCAATAAGATCTATAAACTGGGTGACCCCACTTTAGGGGAAATGCAGAATGGATCCATGTGTACCCTGAGGACAGAGGCTTTAAGAGTCTTTTCAGTCAGAGCCTACCATGCTACACAATTTGCTCCCCATTTTTCCAGTGTCTGAACACCTGGAGTGTGAGCACGTGTACTCTGAATGATAACACACTAGCACTACAGATGTCTGAGTGGCTTCTCATAATTTCACTTTTGTATGTCTCAATTTCTAATGAGCCTTTCAAAACAGGAACCATGTTTTAATGCTTTCTTTCTGTTTTTGTAGCTTTGGTAGTTTTAAGCAAGGTCCCATATAGAAAGCTCTTCATAGCAAACCTCTTTTGTTCTAATGTGGTATAAGCCATGACCACCTTATATAAGGACAAAGAAGTAGAAAGATAATCCTTGGTAGCTGTAATCTTTCTCTTCTACAAGCATCTCAAAAAAGATTCTCTTTTATTCTGTATCTTTCTCAAATATTGTTCTTATCAACTACCCATAGATGTTTCCTACTGGAATATAGTACTGATTTGGAGGTGGAGTGAGGATTGAATCCAGGGCCTTTGCACTGAGCAACATTCCCAGCCCTTTTAAAAAATGTTCATTTTTTTTTTTTTTTTGGTACCGGGGATCGAACTCAGGACCTTGCACTTGCGAGGCAGGCGCCGCAACCACTGAGCTAAATCCCCGGCCCAAAAATGTTTATTTTGAGCCAGGGTCTCACTAAATTGCTAAGTTGCCCAGGTTGGGCTTGAACTCTTGCCTCAATGGTATATTGCTTTATTAAGTATTTATTAAGTATGTTATCTAAACAGACTTCAAAGGATCTTCTATGGGACATTTGAAGAAAGAAAAGGAATTATATGACAGGGACAAAATATCTGCTTTTCCTTTCTACAAAAGCTCTGACTCCAGGGCCCCATGACACATGTAGCTATTCTCAGGCAGATCTGGGTACACAAACATCCCTACTAAATACCTAGACAGGCCTTTTATTTTTTTAATCTGAAAAGCTTTCTTGTGATAACAAACATTTACTTTTGGGCCACTGGCTCAGAGATATGCTCTCAGCCCCATGAATGGCTGAAGAAGCTCAGATTTGTCACTTTGCTATTGCTGATGGATACTGTTGAGATTTTAATATTTATTCTCCACATGAATAGCAGAGTGGTTCTAGTGTGGACTCTGGTCAGACAGCCTGGATTTGTAGCTGGCTCTACTACATACTATGTTATCTTGGGCAACTTAGAAAATAGAAAACAAAATAAAACTAAAAAATAAAAAACAGAGGAATACAAAAACCCCAACCCTTTATTTCACACAGGTCTGAACATTAAATGAGAAAATATGTTTGAAGCACTCAAAAAGTATATGCTATCATTATTATTTATGTTGTTGTTTGAGGGACCCAGGCAGAGGCCTTATGTAATGTCTGGCATTGGCTTCTAAACAGAACAAATGGGCTCAGTCTCAACATCCAAAAGTTCTAAATTCTTGGCTTAGAGCAGTAAGTTGTTGTTGTCTTGAATAATAGTGTTGAGGGCAGGGCTGTACCAACAGTAAGCTGGGGGATCCTGTGAGTACTTCACCTCTGGAAAGGAAGAAGCTGGCAAACAGCTCCCACCACACTGGTGGTGGAGCTGACAGTAGGTGCTGCAGCTGGCCTTTCTCACCATTCGGCAACTGCAGGCTCTGGATCTGTTGTTATTGGCTCAGCTAAAACCCACATTTCCAATTTTCACACTATCTGTAAACGTTTAATTCAAAAAGCTTTCCTATTTAATATCAAACAAGTGAGAAAAAAATTTTATCAGCTCATTAGTGCACTGCCAGACTTCCACTGGGATATGGCGACAACTGGAGCTCAGCTGCACAGAGACCTCAGTAGGATTTCTCAAATGGCTGAATGGAGAGCAATACATCAGCCTCCTGAAATCTCACATGCCATTTGGTTTAAATATTAAAGTTCCTTTGAGGTTAAGTAAGTATTAGAACCAGAAGGAAGGCAGGTTTACAATCTGTTCGCCTGGGATCCACATGCTCCAACCGTCACAAATATACCTCTTTTCAGCAAGAGGGGTCACTGTAGCCCCAAATCTCCCCAGCTCCATTTACCAGTTGGAACTGGACTTTCACATTCCCATCAACCTTTGCCCATAGTCTAGACTCAGACTGTCCAATAGAAACATAAGGCAAGTCAAAAATGGGAGGATTTGTCATTGCACATTCTCTAGTGGCTACACTTTTTTAAAAATTAAAAAGAAACAGGTGAAATGAATTTTATTTAATCCAATATATCCAAAATATTATCATTTCAACATGCTATCAATATGAAAGTGATTAATGAGATATTTATATTTTTGTGCTATGTTTGCATGCTAGTGTGCATTTTATACTTACAGCACACCTCAATCAGGGTCAGCCACCTTTCAAATGCTCAGTAGCTACTCTACTGGACAGGGCAGGTCTAGATTCTGGACTCAATTAATTCCATACATTACACTACATCCTAAAGTAGCAGCCCAGTGGTGAAAACACCCAGTGGAGCCTGAGGAAGGGTCTCAAGAGACTGAGAAGAATTGGGAGGACACTGTGAAACAGAATCTGTCACCACAGTTCCTTTTGAAGTGCATTTGTTTGCAATAACTTTTATAAACATCATTGCCTCTCTCTTCATTTCGCAGTTTGGGGACCCAATTTATCTCTGACAGAGGAGAGTATTATTTTCTCAGCTGCAAATCATGTTAATTGGGCAGCAGATAGACAGGAATGTGGAGTAAACAGCCTTAATACCTTTAATGCTTCTGATGACTTTTCCAGCCCCGTACTGTAGGTACTGTATTGAAGTGGGAGGGCAACCCCCTCTTCCTGCTAAGGGTGACAAGGGCCTGTCTACTGCAGGGAGGTGGGGTCATAAAAGCTTGCTAAAGTGAGCTTATTTCAAAGTTCTGATCCTTGTTCTTTGCTTTTAGTTGGGATTCTTGGTTATGGCAAGATATGGGGAAACTTCTGAGACAAGTCCAGCTTGAAAAGTTGTTGTAGCACAGAGTGGCACTTGGTTAAAGCACTAATTTCTCATCAAGAAGTCATTGTACTGGTTGCTTTTGCTACTATAACCCTTCTAGTATTTAAGCATCACATCACAGGATACCTCACCAGGTCTAAGGGACAGTGAGAGGTCTGTCTTTTCTAAAGTAGTAAGAAAAGGATTGTAAAGAGGAGGGAGGGGAAGCAGCAGAATGCCAAACCAATTTGAGTTGACCAATGTTAAGGGTAAATTGCTATACAAGTTGAAGAGCCAGAAATTGGTCTCCATAAAACTTTCCTACCTTGTACCGACGGGAGCATCTTCCTAAAACCCAAGGGTAAGTGTAGTGTAGTTTGAAGCCTAATTCAAGCATACCAAATCCTTTTTCCTAAAGTATTCAAACTCTTTTCCTCAAAGTTCTCAGTATGGCCCTGTTTCAACAGGGAGACACTGTAACATGGCACTCAGAACCCCAAGACGACAGAGGATTTGTGGTCTCCAAATTTGGTACAGTGCCCAACTACAACTTTAGGAAGAACATGGCTGACACAGGTTGAGTTTAACAGCACCTAGAAAAACATACTTCCTTATTCCTAATTCACTTGTTATTGTTCACCCTCTTCTGCCCTCTCCTGTACACAGAGGCTTAAAAATAGTGATGGTAATAAAGAAAAAGACAAGCTGGAGTCATTTTTAGGAAAATAGATGCACCTTGAGACCATAATGTTAAGTGAAATAAATTGAATAATCAAGCTCAAATATCACATGGTTTCTCTTATATGAGAAACCCAAATTATAAATAAAGAGCAAAATAAATAGGAAGTAGGGAGAGAGATCTCAAAGGCGAAGGGGTTCAAGAGATGGAGGCAGGGGAGGGAGGGAGGGGAATGGAAGAGAAAAGGAACAGGGATGTGTTATGTGGATGTGCCGACTGCATGCATGGAAGGTAAACATTACACACTGCAAATTGTATTCATTTTTTTAAAATGGGGAAGCAAAACACTCTGATGGTCAGTGTTGTCTAGAGACCCTGTTGATATCCAGATTACTGCCCGACCTTTCAAAGATCTTCTGAGTTAGTAGATCTAGGAGCTTAGTCCAGGAATCTGCATCCATAGGCACATCCCATTTTCATGTCAGTTGTCCACACACCACACCCTCAGAAGTCCTGTTTTCTGTCTGCAGGAGTAATGCAATAGTAGTGTGTAATTTTTTTCTGTGCATTCAAAAGGTAGTGCAGTGGACCCTTGAGTTATGCCTAGCCTGACAGATGAACAACTTAGGTTACTATCAGACTTTTAGTTTTAACTTGCAACCAAAATCTTAAATTATGACCCCAATGCCAGCTTCTGGTGATTCCAAATGGTCTCAGATACAGATTTAACCCTTAAAGAGTTCTGGAAGGAGCATTACAACATCCTTTTTGGTGTGGGGTTGAGAAATCCTGGGCCAATGTTTCTCTAAGGACACTGAGATCTACCCATACACAGGAGAGAGACTTTGAAGGCTGTGTAGAGGAGCCTGAGCCTTCAATTGACCAACTAGAGTTATAACCAGCCCTCTGGAATGAATTGAGTTTGTAAGTCAAGGGTCTACTGTATTGTGATTTCAGAGTTGTGTTTTATCTTGGGAAATCTACCTAGGCATCTTTCTGATCAAACATCAGTAAACAACAACAAAAAAATCATCAAAATGACTTTCTGCCCCCAAAAGTTTCAAAGATCACCTTAGAGGGCAGCCAGACTTTGTCCTAGATGAGCAGTGTGAAGTAACTGTTTGTGGCATTGCCAGTTAGGAAATGTCAAAGGAACTGCTGCACTCCTGTGGTCTCTTTTCTGGAGTTTTCTTTTGCTTTCTACCATGTGACCTGGTCATAATTAATGAGACTAAAGGTGAGTGTCCTACCTTGAATTAGCATCTATAAGATGGAAGTGACTTCTGAGTGATCAGTCCAGCTGGAAAGTCACCCCACTCTGGAGAATGCCTGGCTATCTTTCCTCTCAAATGCAAGGAGTCAGCCAAGTGAGGAAGGTAGAGTACATACAGGTAACAATGCTGCACCAGTATCACCATATGGTGGAACACCAGGGAGTGAACTGCAGCAACTAGATATCTTCCCTTTGTTAACGAAAATATTGCAGTGATTGTAAGGACATTTATTAAGCATCTGCTATGTGGAAGTCCAGGTGTTAAGCTTTTATACTTACTTTATTTCACTTAAGGAAATTGAGCCTTGAAAAAGTTAACAACTTGCCCAAAGTAACAATCAAAAGTGGTTAATTTGTTTCAAAGCTGACATATATGTATATATATACATATATATATATATACATATATATTAAGAACAGGTCTAAGTGCCAAATGAAAATACACTGAAGGTTTGTTTCTGTTTTAAAAGCAAAGAAAAAGTGACACTGATGTAAAGCTTTTCCTTTTCATTCAGGGTCTTGATTTGCCTGGCAATGGTGGTTTCTATTTGCTATTTAGTGTCAAGAAAAATTAAAAGTTAAAATTATCATCATAAAATTCACCACTCATCTTTATACAGTGCAATGCATGTTAGCTGCCAGTGGTAACTTGTATGGAAAAATCACTGAAATGACACAATTTGTGTTTCCTAGCTCATATATGTATTCTGTACGAAACTCACCTTTCTTTCTTGATACAGTCACATTCCATCAGCACTCTACTTTTGGCTTCTGATGAGTAAGAAGGAACTGAAAAAAATCAGAACGATGGGTTGCCCTATCATCCTCTCCCTCAGTCTCATTACTTTCAGAGTTAGTGATTGGTTAATTAAGGAAGTAAAAGGGTAAAAAAGGATGTGATGGGCTTCCTTGGTTCTTTGTGTTTCTTAGAAGGTCACTGCCTTCTTTCTGTATTTGAAGCCAGATCAGGTTTGGACATCAAGGGCTCTGGGGGATGTCAGTATGTGTATTAATCAGATGCAGGTTTCTACAGTAAAAATACCTAAGGCAATTAACTTATAAAGAGATGTTTGGCTAGGGACATAGCTCAGTTGTAGAGCATCTGTTAAGCATGTATAAGGCTATGAATTCACCCACAGTGTTATGGGTCATATTTAGATGTACCCCCAAAGCCTCATAAACTCATAGGTGAGGCTTTGGGGAGAAGATTAGATCATATGGGTGTGACACTCATCAGTGGGTTAGTCCCTGATGAGTTTATAGCTGAATGTGTGTTGAGAGGTGAAGCCTGGTCAGAGGAGGTGGGTCACTGAGGGTGTAGGCTGAAAGGATGTATCTTCCTCCCTCTTCCCTTGATCTCTCTCTCTGCTTCCTGCAATCATGCCATGAGCAGTTTCTCCCCTGCAATGCTCCTCTACCATGCTGCCCTGCCTTGGAGCCAGCCGACTATGGACTGAAACTTTTGTAAAGTAAGCCAAAATGAACTTTTCCTCTTTAGAGTTGTGGGTGTCTGGTGTTGTGTTTCAGCCATGAGAAAGTGACAAAGACATGCAGCACAAAGAGAGAGAAGGAGAGAGTAGGTTTATTTTGCTCAGTTTGGAGGGTTCAAATCCAAGACTTGGTGGTCCATTCATTTGGGTTCTGATGTGGGCAGTGAATAGCAATACAAGAGTGAGTAGTCATATCTAGACATCTAGAACTAGGTAGGAGAGAAAGAGAGAGAGACAGAGAGGGAGACAGGCAGAGACAGACAGACAGACACACACTCAGAGAGAGAGAGACAGACAAGGAATGCCCCTGACGGCCCATAACACCTCTAAAGGGCCCCACCCTCACCCAAATCATAGCAGCACCTCTTCCCAACTAGGTATAGACACAGCATTCTTACTTTGTACTTGGCTTATGCCTCCTGAACTCCTGTGCCTTGTGGGTCCATCGGAATTCTGGGCTCATGGGATGCTGAAGATGTGACATATAAAGAGGGAGGCAAGGCCATGCATATTAGGATATCTCCTCTATTGTATGAAGGTTCCATTGTCCTACTGACTTCATTTACAAAACACAAGATCAATAATAAAATTATATGAAGTTTTGAGATGGTGGTAGCAGAGCAAGCGTAGGGGCTTTCTGAGCATGGGACACTATGTGTGACTACAAACTCACACATTGCAAAGCTGGGCCTGCAGAGCAATGACAAATAGAATGTTTTTGTCACTTTGCTGGAGGTGAGCAAAATAAAGGACAACTGCATCTTGAAATATGCTGTTCCAGCTATCTACCTCAGCAGTTCAGCTATGCAGCCTCAGATATGAATTCCTGTCCACTTTACTCGTTGGTGAGTTTATTGGCCTAAAATTATCCCCCATTCAACTGCAGTGTGGTCCACAAAGCACGGTCTGGGTGGCCTGTGGGGCTTCTCAGACTTTTGGAATATTTTGTGGGCAGGTGGGAGCAGTACCCTGCAGGATCCCTCTCATCTGTCAGCCTCGGAGGTTCAGTCAGGCACCTCTGGAGACAATCCCTTCCTGTCTTCACTGTTTGGGACTTGGGGCTCTGCAGTGATAGAAAGGCCAGGAGGTTCCTTTAAGTAAGAAAGGTAAGAAAGGCAACAAGGCTGGTTTTGAAGTTGTCTCCTAGGTACTTCAACCCCTCAGTTTGGCCTAAGTAATTTTATTGTTGTTCCCTTTGTCAAACATTCTCCTGCCTTGCCTTTCATCCTAACACATTTGTCTACCGGTGACCACTAGACCTTCCCCTTGCCAACCCACTGTCTCTTTTCTTATTCTTTTGATTACACCACTCTTCTCCTCTTTAAAACATTCAGCGGCACATTGATTTCATCCCATTTCCTTATCCTGGCATTCAAGGCTCCCCACAACCTGACCCAAATTTACCTTTCCCTTTATACTTTCATTTTTCTTCCTGGGCAAGAGACTAACATGTATGATATTTTCCTCATTTGTGATTCAACTTTGTCTTTCCTTTGTCTCCCTTCTTTCACACTTTCTGCACCCAGACTCATTACAAGCACATGATATTTATTTATAAAGCTTTCCACTCCATATCTACCCTGTGGTCAATATCAAATAACAGGTGAGAGGAAAGAGTTTGAGTAACAATTTTGCCTACAGAATTAAACATTAGTTACCTCTTCTGTTCCCCAGAAAATGACCAAAGCAATTATTTCTTTAAAGTGCAGCTATAATGCAAGTTATTACAAAAGCACATTAAAGAAAGATTTCATTTTTTTACCTATTAAATCAAGAAAGATTAAAATAATTCAGTGTCTTATGTTCATAAGGAACCCGCATCTAGTCATTGGTGGGAGCTACGAATATAGCTTAGGAAGGCAGTTTCAGAATCCCCTTAAAATGTTTACACATTTTGGCCTGGTAACTCTATTCAGATCCTGTAATTCTATGGAATTCCTGCATTCTCTGGAAATCAACAAGAAATGTGCACAAATATTCTCATATAAAGACATTTAGAAGAGAGATCTAAGGGCCGGGGATTTAGCTCAGTGGTTCTGTGCAAGGTCCCAAGTTTGATCCCTGATACCCTGATACCTGACCCCCCCCCAAACAAGCAATGTAGAAGAGAGATCTAAATGTCCAACAATGGGGAACTAGTGAAATAATGGTATTTAAAATTGATAGGCTGCCATTTAAAGTCAGGTTTTAGGAAAAATTCAAGAACACAAATAAATGCACTTTATATGCATACTATTTAATACACATGATAATGCTTTGAAGTATATTATCTTTACTATGGATTAGAAAACTGAAACACAGACATTTAAATAATTTTTCCAGTGTCATGTGACTTGTGTGGAGTGAAACCAAACCCTAAGCCAATTATGCTAAACTCCAAAAACTAGAATTAGTCACTATGCTACAAACTTCTTTCTTGGAATTGAGACACAAATTTTAAGTGGTGATTAACATGTTGGGCTGACATTCATTTTATTCTTATTCTGTTTTTAATTTTTTTGTCTTTAGTTCTTGCTATTTTGGGGGAGACATAGTGCCATCTTATGATAGTTTATATTTGCACATTTTTAATAATAAGATTATTGAACATTTAATAATGAGGTTATTGGACATTTAGAGATCCTCTTCCTTTGTGAAATTACTGTTCAAGTCCCTTGCTAATGTTTCCATTAAATTGATATTTTCTCTCTTTTTTTTTTTTTTTAACCTGGGATCGAACTTGGGTCCTTGAGCTAGCTCACGCAGCAGGCGGCAAAACCACTGAGCTAAATCCCCAGCCCCGGTATTTTCTCTTATTAATTTGGAGTTCTGAATTATTCTGGAAACATACTTGGTTTTCTTTCTTTTATAAAAATTCTTTTATTGGTACATTTTAGGTATACAATATGTTTACATTTATCATTGGGTGCTTGTACCTGTACATGATGTATCTTGGTTGTTATTTTTTTCCCATTACCTGTGCGCCCTTCACCCCCTCCGCCCTTCCCTATTTACATAGATTTCGTTTCCATTTTTTTTTTTTCTCATAATTTTTCCTTTCTCCTTCCGCTCCCAACCACCCCTACACCTTTGGACCTTTTCCTATTTCAAATTATCAATTATTCATTTTAATCATTTTAATCCTTATTTACACTTTCAGTTTCTCACACTAGAGAAACTATTACAAATGCTGGCAGGGGTGTGGGGAGAAAGGAACCCTTCTCCACTGCTCGTGGGAGTGCAGACTGGTGCAACCACTGTGGAAATCAGTATGGAGATACCTCAAAGAACTAGGACTAGAGGTCCCATTTGACCCAGCTATTCCCCTGCTGGGTATCTTCCCCAAAGAATTAAAAGAACCATACCACAATGATATGTGTCCACCCATGTTTATAGCGGCACAGTTTGTAATAGCTAAAGCTTGGAAGCAGCCCAAGTGTCCATCGACTGGAAACTGGATAAAGATGTATTTTTTTTCACACTTGGTTTTCATTGAAAATATTTTCTATTCTGTAGCTTGTTTCTACCCTCTTCATGCTTTCTTTCAACAATTTCTTGAGGAAAATATTAATTACACATCTAGAAGCAGAAACCAGGTCGCACAAACATGACACCAACATTTGGATTTAGTGGTTACCACCCATGGCCAATCTTGTTTTATCATTAACCCCATCTACTTCTGCTCCTCTTTCCACCTATGTTATTTTGAAGTAAATTGTGAGCATCATATTTTATTCATAAATATATCAGCCTGTATCACTAATAGTTTATTAAAATATTCAATTTTATTACCACACCTAAGAGATCCTAATAAAGATTCCTTACTTGCAAAATATGCAATGTGTTTGAATTTTTTCTCCAATTATCTCAAATTTTACTCTTACATTCCAGTATTCTGAACAAAATCCAAGTAAGGTCCATCCTCTGCAATTGTTTTATAGAGCTCCTGAGACTCCTGTGATCTATTGTTTTGTTTCCTTTTTCTTTCTTGCCATTTATTTAAGAAACTCATTTGCCAGTCAAATTTCCAATGGTCTGCGTTTTTTTTATTATTATTATTTTGTTTGTTTTTAGTACTGGGGATCAAACTCACATCCTTGTGCTTTCGAGGCAGGCGGTGGAACCACTGAGCTACATCCCCAGGCCCTAGATTTTGATTATTTGATTACTATTTCTGTACTTTCTGTGAATTGTTAGATCTACACTTGATCTTAGTCAAAAGGCCAAGAAGCGATTGAATTGTTAGATCTAGAGGATTCATCAGTTTCAGGTTCAATACTTTTTTTTGGTACTGGGGATCGAACTCAGGTCCTTGCGCTTGCGAGGCAGGTGCCGGAACCACTGAGCTAAATCCCCGGCCCCAGTTCAGTACTTTTTATAAGAATACTTTCTACATGGTGTCGCACACTTTTGTTGGAAGCACATAATGCCCGCTTGTTTCCTTCTTTGTGATATTAGTAAGTCATTGCTTAGATCCATTATTAGGCATAGACATCCAATTGTAATCCATACATTTTACTTAATCTCTGGTATTATATGGCTTGGATCCTGCTGTTTGCCTAAAACTTTGAATGATGTTAAAACTTGACAAAATGAATGGAAATAGAAACTTCAATTCCTGCTCATTTTGAGTTAAGGGAATATGTTATGGTTCTCTAAGCATGGCTGGCACTTGGTGCTGGTAAGGAAGAATCTTTTTTTATGTGTTCATATAAATCCAAAAGGTGTTGGTATAAATCATGCAAAAGTGTTCTAAAAACATTAACTCCTGGAAAAGGAATCACTTTGCCTAAGGATCCTTTAGAGATAAACAATGGGTCTCTCCAACCTCCTAACCTCAATGAGAGAAAAATGTGAAATCCAAGTAAAACTCTGTGCTACCTGGCTAAGTTTAAAAAAAACAACAAAAAAACAGGGGCTTATGTAGCTGTCAGGTTACTGCCCTGCCCAGGCATATGAACTGTGGCATGCTTTTATACAATAGCCTGTGCTGCTAGGTAGAATGAAACACAAGAGATTGTTACTGAGCAAGAATTTTCCTCTTTGAGAATCAACATTCAATATTTCTAATAAAGGTCTTTTGTTCCATACCCAGACAGAAAGATGAGACAAAGCTATTCTAGAGAAGGAGGTTAAGTACTTTGAATACAGGGAAGAAGACGAAAAGAACAGTAGGTAATTGACAGAATTTGGTTTTGCACTTTGGAAGCACTTTTGTATACTAGACACATGCTTCACTGTTGTGGCAATAAAATAGAATAAAAGGTGCTAGCTTTAAAGGGTTCTATTTAGAAAGATGCTAAAAAAGAGACAAAGCCTTTTCTATGTTGTGTTTAGATTCCTAGTTTTATTAATGCTTTCAAAAGAAGCTCAGCAGCATTCAAAAACAATTCTAAGTTAGGAAGGTTGAAAGCCAGGAATTAGAACCCAGAACAAATATTTAAAAATCTAGAGACTCGATATGTAATTTTAGTATAACGAAATGTACCCCCCTATCTCTAGGTCCACAGAAACAATACAATTTATCCAATGTTGCAGGAATCAAAGTCCTACAAAAGTAGGGACTAAGTCTATCATTTACTGCTAGCATCCCACACAATGCCTAGTATAGAGTAAGAATTCAACAAAACTGTATTAGATGAACAAAGTCTCTGAAACTAAAACAGAAAGTTCTAATTGTGAAATAAAACCTAAAAAAAGGACAATGGGAAGCTGAATCTTGATAAACTGTCATTTGAAAAATCTTGTTGAAGCTGCTTAATAAGTGTTGGGTTGATACTCCTCTTGTCTAGAAAGTTGTAAAACAACTGGAGAAGGTCCAGAGCCAAACCTGACTTGCTGCAGATTACAGAGAATGACAAGCAGATTTATTGTTTGCATTCCTGTCTCTGCCTTTTGGTGAGCAGTTTCCGTTCCAACAACGTCTTCTCATTTTTAAGTTACTCTGATATTTATGTCTAATGATTTACTCATATTGCCCCTGTTTAGCCTTTGGGGTGTCCCTTGACATGCATTTTTGGATTGCCCTTTACATATATTACACACAAACTGGCCTGAAATCATTCCTCCTGGTGTGAGCCTCTCAGGTAAGAACTGTGGTTTCATTTCTTGCTCCAGAAACAGCCTTCTTCCCAGACTCTGTTTAAAACCAGCCGCCCCCACCCGCATGTCTTCTGTAAGCTTGTCCAGACATGGGGAACATCATTAGGCCAGGTCTTCCAGTCATTCCATTGCTTGGAAAGCAATCATTTATAGGCATTTGGTGCTTTGTCTGACACCCGTTTGATGCTGGAGCTCCAGCCTTTGTCTCAATGAATCACTTGTCAGTGAAGGTTGTGGCAGTGAAGGTTGTCAGTGAAGGCTGGATTTCACACCTAAAGGAAGGGTTGCCTGTGATGTAGGTGATCTTAGGCTTTTTGAAAGACCACGGGGCACCCCCTCCACCGCATCCCATGAGGAAACAGGGAAATGAGGGAGACTGGGAACCTGACGCTTATGCAAGGCTTATTTTGTCTCCATAGCCCCATAGCGAGGCTTTCTTCTCTGGGTAACATATTGCCAACTCACCTCCATGATTGGAATGTTGCTATCAGGAAGAACCACATTAAAATATTTGTGTGGAATATTTTGAGAGCATCAAATAGATCAGACAGAAGAGATCTTTGAAAAAGAAATGAGAAAAAAAAGGGGATTCACCATTCCTTGGTAGTTTGCAAAAGCTCGCTTTTTTAAAAGTGCAATTTTGATGGCTGTATCCATGTTGGTTCATGTCTAGCTAGAGTAGCAGGGGAGGATAGAAGGAGTCAAGAAGCAGACAGGGTTATAAAGTCGGCTGAGATTAGTAAAGCATTAAATCTAAGCAATCATTTCTTTATTCTCCAAAGTATCAGTGCCTCAAGAAGACATGTATAGCAAGTAAAGTTGGTTTGAAAACTATAAGGCCTACAGTAGGCTTTTGTAAGAAATGGTTGTTCATATAGTGCCCTACAGAAACACTCATGTGCAATCTGAGGACTTGAGCTGAGCAAGAAAGGGAAAAGGGATGCTTAGCCTGAAAATACCACAGGTTGCCTTTCTAAGGCAAGACCCACTGAATAGAGCATGCCTCATGGAGCAGAGATGGAATCCCCTATGAGATTATGGAGGAAAATGGATAGAAAATCATGAACTTTCTACTTCATTGTTTTTGTAAGAAAAAGAGGATGCTATACGGGTTGATGCTGGGGCAATTCTTCTTGGTTACTTTCAAGCTTTTTGCCTAGGTTTTACAGAGTCACATTAGGAAGAGGTTGTCACAGCCAGAAGACAGAAAGATGGGAAGACAATTTCTAGATCTGATGCAACAGTGGGTGGAAAGGAAAGTTTTAAGTTTTAATTCAAAGAGAATAGGAAAGAGGAGGGGAACTGATATTCCATCTGAGCCTTCTGAGTCTTACAAGGGACCCTTTTCACGTACCTCAATTAGTACAAAGGAGTGGGGGCGGGGTAAAGTGCCAAAACTTGGGCTCATCAGTCACTTCATGCATCTGAGCTGGAAAACATTTAGCTCTGAGATGCAAATCATTTAATCACACTGACTCACTGAGGACCAAAAGCTGTGAACACTTGGGAGCCAGGAATTCCCAACCTGATGTGGTAATACATTTCACAGCATGAACTTCAGATCTCCAACCCAGGCTGGGGAACAAGAAAAGGCAGAGACCTGATAGTCTTCTAGTTTCTGCATAACAAAGATAGACCTTCCCTTTCAAACACGCTGAAAATGAGGGATCCCAAAGGGGAACTCTCACTTCCACCCCCACCTCCCCACACATACCTTTTTACCGTAACTGTTTGCTCCATTAGGTCAGGAGGTTAATGAAAATGCACTCTAAAATTATAAAGAAGATTAATCCAGGCACAAAGATTGGATTTCCATAAGTATAAATATGCAATCTGGACCTGAAGAAAACCACAGTTGCTTCAAAATCATATAGTTCTGTCCATACTTGTTTGGATAAGTCTGAGATGTTTGAAGAAGTGGATAACTGCTCTTTCCCTACCATAGAAATGAGACTGAAAATGTAGATCAATCCCTGCTTAGTAGTGTTGTTAAGTTCTCTGTGTAGTCAAAGAATAAAGGTCAGGATAATATTACATTGGGGACCAAACAGGAGTTAGGATTTGCATTTTTCATCTTCTATTAAGTATTTTTTTCTGCCTTTCCTTTCTTTCTTCTATCCACTTATTATTTGATTTTACTTTCCTACTCTTTTATAGATTATTCTTATTTTTAGGGATGAACCTATAAATACATAGTATTTCTTTTCCAGTCCATTGAAACTATCTACTAATTTCCTAAGGGATTCAATCACCATTGAAAGAAATAGCCGCCAAACAGTGCTACTCTTAGAAAGTTGCTTCTATGGCCACTATTATAAAATGATCCTTTGAAGTATGACACTTTAACATCTCAAACCTGTTCACTTATTCTGAAGGAACAGCTTCCTGAAAGTGAACTGATGCTGAGGATAAACCAAATGGAAGATACTTGCTTATTTTTCTGTTAAGATTTTTCAAAATGGCTTGAAAAAATGTGAATTAATGTATTTTGACCACAAAGCAGCAAAACTTATTTTGAATATTTAAACAGGCAACACAAATGTAAACAGAAGCCTGGGACTCCCAGGCTAATGCTGAAAGGAGTCAGTCAGAAAACATCAGTTCTACTCAGCATTTATTTTCATTTGATGATAGTGGGAATCTTATATAAATCAAAGACAATAACAAGTTCTTCTTGTTTGGCAAATGTCCACGTGAAACTGTTAATCCTTAATATAGATACAGTATTTTTAATAGAAAGACAGGGCAATATGGCAGTTAATAGCAACCGATACTGTAAACTACAGTAGATACAAAGTTTTATATAAATTAATTGCCATTTTAAAAAGGCAACTGCTGTAGCTAAGAAGGTACAAAAACTGGTAACTTCCATAAATATAACAAGAAGCTAATTAAAGAAATACACAACAGACTGTTTTCCCTATATAATATTTGAATATGCAAACTAAGACACCTGTGGCACTTTACTGGAAAGTAGGAAAGTAGGAATAGGACATACACCCCCACCTCCCGGCCCCCACCCACCCGACCAGGCCCCACCCCTCCCCCACATGGATTTCCAAAACACGGCAAATTCTAGGGTTACAAGGACAGGATGCTGCTCTGAAAGCAGCAAGACAGCGAGCTCCGACCTGCTAGACAAAGAATGAGCCTTATTGACAGTTGTAAAGCATTAGGCGTCAGACAGAAACTTGTCAAAAACAGCTGTTGTTGGGTACTGATTGATAATGTTTTCATTCTGACGGCTGAGACGCTGCAGACAGTCGTGGGTCTGAGGAGAAGCCCATCACTGGCGCGCACGTGAACACACACAGACAACGGGAAGTCATTTAACAGATGGCTTGGGCACACTCAGCCACAGTATCTTAGAAAGACAACATTCTACATTTAATGAACTCGCAGGGAAAGCAAGGTCTAATAATCACTTATTGTTTCATAGAAGATGAGCACAATAGGACAAAATAAAAACAGGAATTGTACAACTGATCATTGGAATACAAGTTCTGTGCTGCTCACGGATTATTACACAGTGTTAGAAATATTCAAGGATATTGCAGACAAAATTGTATATACTATGGATCTTTTGGGATCTATGACAATAGAAGGGGAGTGTAAAGAAATGTTGGATGTTTCAACGGTGATCATGTCATTAAAATCCATTTATAAATTTAAATCACAAAATTACCTTTGAATGATGTGAAGGGTCTGAAGTATATCAGCTGGGGAAAATTACCAGGTTTTATGTCATCTTTTAATACAGTAGGAGTCTGTGGTATTTGGGTATCCGTCTACACTACTTAAAAATTACAAGTATGTTTTTACTGCTCAGGTGAAGAGAGCAGTTTTCTATCATTTGGCCACTTAGTATTTTAATAAGTGGTCAAAAGTCTACAAAATGTGCCAAAGAATATTTGGGGGTTTTTGTTGGTTTTTTTTGTTTTGGTGCTGGGGATTGAACTTGGGTCCTTGAGCTTGCGCAGCAGGCGGTGAAACCACTGAGCTAAATCCCCGGCCCAAGAATATTTTACCTATGAACCTCAATATCCATAGATTATTCCTGATTTAGAAAAGGTCAAAGGCATTAAACCTTATTAAAACTACATTTATCTCTATGCAATTTTATCATTTAAATAATATGGAAAAAATTAGTTCCAATGACTGAATCCAGGCCCTCAAATTATTTATCTGCTACAGCCCCAGCATATTTTTAAGGGCACATCGAAACCCCTGAAAATAGAGGTTTATAATAGAAATACTGATAGACCTTTAACTACTAGATGGAGGCTTTAACAGACTCCATTAAACTACATTAGCACTTAATGAATAAATATACAGATGATTTTGTCTTTGATATCTTTGTCAAATCCATTCCAGCTTAAACCCAAATGAGTTTAAAATATACTTTGCTTAGCTGTTTTAAAATTTTAATCTATTATTTTAAAAATTATTTTCTGTATTTCTAACACTTTTGAATTTTAGAAAAATGGTATGTGTACTATGTTGCAGCTTGATTTAATGCAGGCTAATTATTCCATTAAAAATATTTAAGGACACAATTAAATGTAATTAGTGATGCATGCATTGTGCCTAAATTTTCTCCAACTCCTCAAAATCTAAATCAGTGTCTTTGCTCTTAAAAGAGGGAAGAAAGTGAGACCTCAGATATAATCAAGGAAACATTGTTCATCTGGTCTTTAAGTTCTTCAAAGCTAAATTTACTATGGCAGGATATTCTTTTATGGTACAATGATAAATGAAAAATTTTGGTACTCATTTTTCACTTATACTATATAAAGTCAGTATATTAAAAAAGTAAATAAGAGTTAAAAAAGAAACAGACCCAAAGAGATCTTGAAAAATGACATACATATGATGTGGAGTTCCAGTGACACAATACTCCATTCCCAAACCAGGGAAAATACATCAAGGTACTGAGTCTTTCTGAGTTCTTCATAAGGGATTTGTTTTCTGTGAGCCACGAATTCCATCCATTTTTGCACAAAGTATAAAAGAGATGCTCAGAACAACAGAAGGAAGAGACAGGCGGTGAAAATAATTAGTGGTAAACAGAGAATAAATCTCTCTCAGTAGCGTACTTGACATTAATGCTGATGATAATTCACCTGACTTACAGAATATTCACTTTAAGAGAGAAGAGAGCCTGAAATAACTAACAGAAAATAGAGAGTGGAGTCATGATAATCCTGATAACAACATAAAATTAAAACAAGAAACTAACATGATAGGTTCAAGGCCTTTTATGAACTCGCTTTTTTCTGCTGGATTCACATTCTCATAGCTTCATGGTCTTTTTCTTCCAGCAAACTTATCAGCTGAGAGAAGCTGTCTTTCAGCACATCCATGTCATCCAGTGAGCAGGGCTGCAGAATCCAGCGTTTTCCTCGCGCAAGTGGTTCAAGTTCAAAATATTTTTTGATCTTGAAGAAAAAAAAGACAGGTATGTTATTAATTATATTAGAAGATTTCTCAGACCAAAATTGTGAGTGATGAAGTAGGGGGATTTCAGGGAGAATTTATATGAATTATCATGTCTGGGGTTTTCTAGAATTCTATCCATAACTGCTGTTTTAATGGGGGTTATATGCTGTGACCTGAGAGTGTTTTCTTTAGGGTGATCTGCTTGCAAGATGCCATCCACCTACCCCTCAACAGCACGGGAGGCTGATGAAGTCTCAGAAGAGTTATATGGACTCTGTCACATGTCATGGTATACCGCAGACACTTTAAAGTTTCAACTGTGTGTGTGTGTGTGTGCGTGCGTGCACACGCATGTGTATTAAGGATTAAATCCAGGGCCTTTGAATTGAGCTATTTTTAAAATTTTCTTTTTATTTTGAGTCTAAGTTTTATTAAGTCATTAAGTTTTAGAGACTGGCCTTGAACTTATTTGCTTCAGGCTCCCAGAGTGCTGGGATTACAGGAGTGCACCAATGTGCCTGGCAAAGTTTCTATATAATGAAAACAATGCTAGCAAAATACCTTTTTACCACCCCAGACTGATAAATTATTAAATTGGTGAAAAGACCAGGTGTGGTGGTGCACGCCTGTAATCCTAGCACTTACTTGGGAGGCTGAGGCAGGATGATCCCTGTGAGTTTGAGGCCAGCCTGGGTTATATAGTGAGTTCAAGGATGCCCTGAACTACACAGCGAGACACTATCTTAAAAAAAAGAAAAGAAAAGAAAAAAGAAAAATAAATTGGTGATAACTTATAGCATGTACTATATCAATTAATCAAGACAACTATTTTGACCAGTAAGCACATAAGCAAAAAAGTCTAATCTAAATCACATTTCTCTCTATTTTAAATTTGTAGTGTCCACTTCTGAGCCCTAGAAAAGTATTTTCTAGGAAACAGGATAGAAACTGAGTAAGTGTACACATGTGCATGTAAGTATACACATATACAAACTTACATAAATTTATACACACAATAGTCTGGCAGCTTTTTTTCCTTCCAGTCCTGATTTTCTGGAAGGAAAAAATCAAGACCTTACAACAGGCTATGTGGGGTGTCATATTTGATATCCTAAAAACACATTCAATGAATAACCAGTCACAAGTCACTCCTGTTGTACTGACTGTGACACTAAGAGGATATAGTATTATCAGCTTCTTACTGTGACTCAGTATCAAATTGTTCAGACTTCCAGAAGGATTGGTGATATTCTCTCAAAGGATATAATAAAGTCCAAACCTCATAAAGCCCCTCATTCAGACATACTAAATCACACAAGAATAGAACTTTGTATTTATGGCCCAGCAAAGTTTTACAGAACATAAAATGTACTCTGTAGCAACAGCCGAAGAGGCATTGTTCAAAGACATTCTTGGCCAACAAATTCCACTTGTTGGTCCAACAAATCCCAGGTGCCATAGAAAATTCCAGGGTCTTACTTCAGTCAAGATCCCCCCAAAAAAGGGCCTCAACCTTATGCTATCCCCAAATATGGTTTCATTTTGCCTGTACTATTGTAAGCACTTAACAGCGCAGTTACCATCCAAACTGATATTAATGTATGTGTCCATCTTTCATATGAGCAAAAAGATAGATGTGCATATATATGAAATACTGTTTTTATGCTCATTTAGAAATCATAAAAACATTTACATTTTATAGTTTAAGTGTGCCCAAAAGCTCTCTTACAGTCTGCAAATTCACAATAAATACAAATTTTAAACAAAAGGAGCCCGTGAGAATTGAAGGACCCTCATTACTTCTGATTCTGAAGATTAATGAGAATTTTATTTATGGATAAGAAAATAGGTCTACATCCTCAAAACATTTTATTTTTACCCAATATATTTCACAAATCATGTTAAGAAAATTATTTTATTAAAAATACAAACTCCATTTATTTATTTTCTTCAGGGCCCTGAAAACAATTTACTTCCAAACAAATCTGAAATTGCTTGGTGATAACCAATGCTAGACATAAGCCCTGCCCCATGTAGGAAGAAACTACCAGTCAGATGACCAGGAAGCCCTTTGCCAGCAGGCCTGGAGAGTTGGAAGAAGAAACAGGGAGAGAACATAAATGAGAGATGCAGGTCTCCTTGTTTCTTCCACAAAGTGAAGCTTCAAAATGTACTACTGAGCATAGAAACTGAGACTGCTATGTTTATGATACATTGTATAGGTGTGCATGAGTGCACACACACAAGTGTGTGTACTATGAAAATTGAATTCAGGGCTTTTGCACTGACTTTTAGTATATGTGCTGCTGAAGTGAGCATTCCAACACTTTTTAATTTTTTACTTTGGTTCAAAGTTTTGTGAAATCTGTAACTTGCCCAGCTGGTCTCAAACTTGTCATCTTACCTCAGCCTTTCAGAGTGCTAGGATTACCAATGTGCATTCCCCACGCCTGGTTGCATTTTGGTATTTGATCCATACTGCTTCCCATCATATGAAGAACAGCATGTAATACCCAAAATTTGGTACAAAAAGGAAGTTGTACTTTTGCCACATTTTATAACTTCAATTCCAAGAGGAGAGCATTTTAATTACTGCTAATAACTGGGAAGGGTACCAATTGCAAGACATTCAGTAATGTTAAAACAAAGAAAAACACAAGCCTGTAAGTGTATCTCATTAACAATACTTTTTCTGAGTAGTTCATTTAAAAATTTCATAGAATTGATTGAGTACATTTACAGATTATATGAAACAATGTTGCATTTAAATTATCACAAAGCATATTAGTAATCTGTGATATTCTGCATAACTAGCCAGAAACAAAAAAGTGAGCATCTGCTACCCATTAGGTAAGTTTCTAAGCAACTAAATATATAGTCCATCATGAGATATACTTGGAAGAAAATAAAGATATCTATAGGTAGATATGTTCCAGAAATTGTTCCACTGTATCTTAAACAGGAGAGGCAATGGAAGCGGTGATAACATGGTGGTCGCTGGATAAAGGAGCCTAGTGGTGTTAAGCTGACAAATATGGCTTGGTAACTTGAGATTTTTCAGATCTATAACCTAAATAGTACCTAAATGGTCATATTCACCCCACTAGTAGTCAAAGAATTCCATACAATTTATTATCAATTTAAAAACAAGATTTGGCATATTATGATATTCAAGAATAAAGTGACTGCTGCTGGAATATTGCTTTTCATTACTAAGTCTCATACAGTATTTCTAAATGCAGTACAAGAGAAGGGATGATGAAGACTTAATGCTGAATTTTTTTTCCCATTAAGTTTATTGGTACATTTTCAGTATAAAATACAGTTACAAACATCACTGGGATCTTGTACCATTACATGAATATCTTGGTTCTTTTATTTTTCCCGTTCTCCTGCCCACCCTTCCCTATTTGCAAAGACTTTGTTTCCATTTTTTTCCTTTTCTCATATTTTTTCTTTCCCCTACCTCTTCCACTTCCCCTGCACCTTTAGACTTTCTCTTCCTGTTACACAATATCAATTATACATTTTTTAAATTACAATATCAAGATCTAGAAGACATTACCACAGATTTTACAGAATTTAAAAGGATATAGAAAGCATATTTCAAAAATCTGTTTTGAAATAAATTTGACAACTTCTAAGAAGTACCTTGGAAGACAAATTAATGAAACTACTCTGGAGGAAATATAAAGTTTGAATAGCACCTATTAAAGAAAGTACATTCTTAGCTTGAAAACCTACCTATATGACAACGGCAGGCTCATATACATTTTAACTGATAAATTATATCAAACAGTTAAAGCAGAAAAAAGAAGGAACACTTCTCCCCTCATTTTAGGAACTCAACATTGTGCTAATCCTAAAACTGGATAAAGATAATAGAAGAAAAAAGTATGTACATAGATAGAAATTTGTTTAACAAAACAAACTACTAGAAGTCAAATCTGGCCGGATGTGGAAAGTGGTTTTATTATAGGGATGGCAGTGTTGGTTCAGCATTGGAAGATCCACCTCCAAAAGTAATCATTTTAACAGAGGAAAGGAGAAAGCCATATGATCCTGTCACTAGTTGGAGAAAAAGTATTGGACTAAATTCTACAGCTGTTCATGGTAAAAGCTATCAGGAGACTAGAAGTAGAACAGAACCTTCTCAGAAGATTAAAGACATGTACTCCATACTTCCAGTGAGAATGCCTTATATGAATGGAGAAGATACAATGCTTTCTCCTTAAGGTGGGGAACAGGGCAGATATGCTTACTCTTTATCTGTCCATTAAACTTTGAAACCTAGGCCCCACCAAAATAGTCTGGCAATAAAATGACACAATTAGGATAGGATTGGCAAGGTAGAAGCAAAATCTTTACATGTAGATGAAATGATCATCTACAGAGAAAATACTAAGAAATCTCTAGGAGCCCTTAGAACTTGTATTTGAATTTAGCAGGATTAGAAAACACAAGCTATATATAAAAATTCAGGTCTGTGTATACTTGCTATAAATGAAGAATTAGATATTGAAATTTAAAAGTTATGTAGTACAAAGGACCTAGAAAAGTTAAAAAAAAAACTGTTGGAAGACGTTTAGTACCTAATTTTAAGACTTCTTCTAAAGCTACAGTAATCAAGGCAGTGTTGGTGTAAGGAAAGACATATAGATCATTTGAATAAAACAGAATCTAGAAATAGAACCACACATATATGGTCCACTGAGTTTTGAAAGATTATTTAACATTAGCATTTTATGGAATATAAACTCAATTCAAGAGCCAAGGAAGAGAAAGTGTTTTCTGCAAATGGCACTAGAATACCTGGTATCCGTATATAAAAAATTAACCTCAACCCTTTTTGTCCATACGTGAAAATAACTTGAAGGGATCTATGAACCTAAATATGAAAGCCTAAAAGTCTAAAACTTTAAGAAGAAATTATAAGGGAAAATGTTTATGAATTCAGGGTAGGCAAGAACTACCTAGTATACAAAAGACATGATGTACAAAAGAAAAAAATTGATAAATGAGATTCCATCAAAATTTAGAACTTTAAATGACATCATTAAAATGAAAAGTAGTCCTTAAACAGACCATATTTACAATGCATATAACCTATGACCAGAATAAATAAGAACTCTTACAGCTCATTAATAGACAACCCAATTAAAATGTAGACATAAGAAGATGATGAATAGCCAGTACAGCACAAAGAAAGGTGTGCAACTCTAGACTCAGAAAAATACTAATCAGTACAATAACAAGATTGAATTATACACTCATTAGGGAGATGAAGTTAAAAGTTTTAAAAGCCTTGTCATGACTTTTTCTTTTCGTTGGGTTCTCCCCCTTTTGCGTTTAATTTGTCACATCCAATGGATTCATTCTGCTGGGTTTCCTGGGGTTGTGATCCTCATTGTCTTTTCCTAGGGTACTGTCTGAAATTTTTTGGAGTGCCAGTTTGATATTCATAAAGTTCCTGAGGTGCTCTTTATCATGAAAGTATCTTATTTCTCCATCAATTTTGAAAGATAGTTTTGCAGGGTACATCAATCTGGGTTGGAGGCTGTTTTCCTTTAGGGCTTGAAATATGTCACTCCAAGCTCTTCTTGCCTTGAGGGTTTGCGTTGAGAAGTCTGCTGTGATTCTGATGGGCTTTCCTTTGTATGTGATTTGTTTCTTTTCTCTCACTGGTTGTAGAATTTTGTTCTTCTGTTGGATTTCTGGAATCCTAACTATTATATGCCTATGTATAGATTTTTTTTGATCAAGGCTATTTGGAGTCCTATATGCCTCGCTTATCTGTATGTCAAGTTCTTTTCCCCTCCTTGGGACATTTTCTGCCATCACTTCTGTGAACAGTTTTTTTAATGTCATCTGAACTCTCTCCTGTTTCTTCATTGACTCCAATCAGTCTTATGTTATTCTTCTTTGCATCGTCTAGCAGTTGCTGGATTGATTTCTTGTGTTCCTTTACAATTTTAAAGCAATTTTTCTTTTCCTCCTCACTAATTGCAATTTTTTCTTCTATATGTGAAATTCTATCCTCACATTGGTTCATTCTGCTGTGTGGACTTTTGATGGAGTTTTTAATCTCCTGGAAATCTGTTTGCATCTGTTTTATGGATTCCATTTGTTTCCTGTGTTGGGATTCCATCCTGTTCCTCAGATCCTCTATTTTTTCACCTGTGTCCTCTCTAGATTTATTAATCATGTCTTGCACCATGAGCACAATCTTTGCTGTTATCTGAGTAATTATTTCTGATTTCATTTTTCCCAGATCCTTTTTTGCTGCCAGTTCAGAGAGTCCAGGTAGTTGAGTATCAGATCGTTCCATCTCATTTCCCTTTGGAGTTGCTGTAGGTGATCCTGAAGTCTGTTTTTGAGGCTTGTTTATGTGTCTTGTCATTTCCATGGGGTGGGGGGGTGGGGGGGTGCTTCTGGTACCTGAGTGGTTCAGCTTCTCTGCCCTAGGAGCTTGGGATGGTGGCAGGGGAGCTTCCTTCCAGGTGCTGGGACTGGCTCAGCTTCTCTGCCCTGGGAGCTTGGGATGGCGGCAGGGGAGGCTTAATGCTGAAATTTTGACAATTATTTTTTTTTTGGTACTGGGGATTGAACTCGGGTCCTTGTGCTTGCACAGCAGGCGGCAAAACCACTGAGCTAAATCCCCGGGCTGAAATTTTGATTCATTAGGTCATTTTTATTTTGTTTTCTTATATTAACCTGAACTTCAAATTTTAATTTCCTTATATTATTATAAAAATTACTGTCTCAGTCACATCTGACTTGTCTACCATTACTTTTTTGTCCTTACACACACTATATCATTTTAAAGAATACTGTTTTAAGTTTGACCAATATAAACAATATACTTACAGCTGATCATTGCTTTTAAAATGTAAAAAACAGCCTATAATTCAAGAATCTATTTTTTATGATGAAGATAAATTTTTTGAAGGGCATATTCTTAACAAGATAAACATTTTAGATAGCATAAGAGAAAAACATTTTAGATACTTCTATGAAATGCTTGAATGTCATAGTTAGTTGGAAACTGCTGGAAAAAGGAAACAGTGATTGTTTCACATTGGCTTTGGAGACAGCACTTGGGAGAATGACATCAGAATACAGCTGCCTGGCAACCTGTGGTCATTTAGCTATTTTCGGGATAGCCACAGAGAGCGGGCATTTGTTAGTAGCCATGTGTCCACCCTAGAGATAGGAAAACAAGGCCACCATAAGTAGACAACCTATTTTAGCTATGTCAGTCCTTCTTCACTTGTACCACTGTAGGGTGATCACCATTACTGCATTCCTTTATTCATATAATGCATTAACTATAAAGTCTTAACAGAAAAGAATCAACACCATTTCCTTGTTCTGAATGTTTGTAGCAGCTATTAAACCTGTGACATTATCACAGGAGACCTACTCATGGGGTAGGTAGCACATATCCTTTGTTTCTTCAAGTAGGGAGATCATAAGATAATCCTTACCTGGCTTTAAGATTGCTAATGGACTTGAAATGATGGCCACTGATTTCTCTGTCTTACCCTTACTCAACTTCAAAAATTTTACTTTCATTTCTCATGAATCCAGAGTAACTAAATTTTTAGGAGGCACATGAATAGTTTCTGAACTGTAATAATTGGTCTTTCATTCTTAAAAACCTCAAACCTCACCTTATTTATAATGATAAACTGCTTGTGTTTTCTATTTTTTGTTATTAAACAGTGTGTGCTCTGGGGTAACCTAGTTTTCCTCTAAGCATTTTAAGTAACAGGGGAGATGGAACAGTCCAGAAAGAATTGCTTAATGTTTTTATGTGAAACAGAGTTAGGTTCTAAGCATGGGTATTTATAGGCAGAGGTCTGACCCACACGAATGTGTGTTAAAGTACTAAAGAAGAGTCATGGTGTATGGAAATTTTTAATTGTGTGAGACTCTGGCATCCATTATAGAGGATGCTATTCCTAATTCTAAACAACCCTTAAGTCTAAAACATCACCTGAGGGCGGTCCTGCCCTACTGGGAACTTCTCCTCTAGCCCCTGTGGAATGCAGTTTCCTCCTGCCCCTGCCTAGGAAGCTCCGTCCTCCATACTTTCCCTGATCTCCATCTAAGAACAACATAAGGTTCCTCTATGAAAAACTGGCAGATGATAACCAATTCCTCTTAGGTTTATGGGTGGTTGTGATGGATTGTGGTGGGGGTCAGGGTCAGCCTAAAGAGCTTTGTAAATTTTTATCCTGAAGGTTAGCTTCCCATAATTTCATTCACTCAATTATCTCTTGAATGAGACTGTGGTGAGCCTGCAAAGGCAGAAAGGATATGCTGTGCTGTGTGCCAATGTATGGGGTCCCACTGATGAGAACTCAATACTATAAAACAAAAACCATGGACATCAACAGCCTGGACAGAGCACTGCCTTTATCATTTGTACAGTATTATAAGATCACCCCCCCCCCCGGCTTTTCAGTGACCATAAAGGACTATTTAGTATTGTACAGTTTACTAAGGGCGTTTTCATTCATTTCTAACACTTTGACAATACTTTAGCTGGAAGAAAAGCAAATGAGAGACATAATTATTCAGAATAGTTTTTACATCATGGAACTCAATTTGAATAAGAAGTATCTTGACAAAGGCCTGCTAAGTGAGACTTCAGAAATAAAGGCACATTCTTTCTTCATCTCTGGAAAAGGGATCAGGGATCAGGTCTCATGTAGGAACCTAGGTCGAAAATTTTAGTTCCTTCAAATCAACAGTGATAGGTCAGCAGCTAATGTGGTCAACAAAGTATAGTTTCAACCAAAACAGAGTCAGGAGGATGAATTGCAGTCATGGGAATTGAAAGGTAGAAGGGTGAGCTGAAGGATGATGACAGAAGGGAACATGATTCACTTAACCATCCTGAACCCATTATTGTCTTCTGGTAATTTTAAATATACAAGGTGCCTGCTGGATAGCTTGTATTTTTCAAAGAACTATAGGAATAATGATTTTTGAGTACCCTTATGTTGGTTTTAAACTGGTAAAAGTATAGTCTGGGCACCAATTCATAGGATACTAAGAGAACCAGAACTGAAATTTTGCAGGATCTTTTCCATAATTGTTAAAAAGAGACTGTGACTCTCCTCATCTACATCTTAATTATTTTTATCCCTAGAGCAGATATACCTACTGTATGGTGGGGAAAGATATTTGTATTGAAAGTTTCTTGGTGCATACTAGGGCCACTGACATGGGATGAGCAATAGTTGACTTGTACACATTCTCCTTCCAACTCCAGGTATGAGGGTGCCAGAATTGTGTTAAGTCATGAAATTAGCCATGGTTTGAAGTATTTACACCACAGAAACCTGTAAGTGCAATTAATCAGTTCTTTTTTCTTTGTAGAAAGTTGGTTGTTAAACATTTACCAGCACATTGAGTGTGTGCATCTTGTCTGTGTGTTGCTATGAACCTCTAACACTGGTGTCTTAATTACAGACACTACTGGTGCAGGCTTCACTTCGTAACCTTCACCAAAGTCAGAGAGAACTTTACCCATGCCATGGCTCCAGGACAGGTCTGGAGATAAAAGTGGTAGGACATCATTAAGATTCTTTAGAGTGCATTCTTGGCAGCTTGTTCAAAGAAAGGTTAGTCTAGAGAGCAGACCCAGCTGTTCCCCTTTCACTGTACTGCTTGCAAGATTTTTAAATTCTTTTTTTTTTTTTTGGTACCGGGGATTGAACTCGGGTCCTTGCGCTTGCGCAGCAGGCAATGAAACCATTGAGCTAAATCCCTGGCCCCTAGATTTTTAAATTCTTAAAAAGATATTACATATGTCATTAAAGAAAAAAATAGTACAAATAAAACCAATACGCCACAGTTCCAAAAATATTACAAAACAGAATGGATATTATTTAATTTGTACTGAGTACTATTAAAAAGGACCAGAAAAGAACTACTTGATGCTAACCAATATCACACTATTATTTCAGGTGTGCATATTTATTTATTTATTTATTTATTTTAGGTGTGCATATTTATAATGAATACTCAGTCTTCCACTGTATAGAACTTAGCATATCCCAGGATGGCCAAACCAAATGATCCCATTTGCTTTGATAGAACCTAGGATCTGATAAGTACTCCTGGTTTTGCTTAAATCTGCTAATCTAGAAGTATGGAACAAATTACATCTATTTTCTCTTTAGTACCCCTGGGGGACTTGTTTTAGTCTCCTACCGAAAAAGCCTGCTTATCAGACAACCACTTGAGAGGCACAATTAGATATGGATGTCTTTTCTTCAGGGACTAATGGAAGGAAGATACTAGTATTCCCAGTCCTGCATCCTCCTCTAGTCCAATTATGCTAGCCATCCCTCTACAGCTTGAAGTGATTGTCTATAGGCCTTTGATCCAACACCTCTTTCCAATCCAAGGTGCCTTTATCCACAGGTGATAAAGATTAATCTACAAATAACTTCTCCTTCTTTAAGACCCAGCTGAAGTTGTTCTGTAACCTCAAGGGGAAGCCTTAAACAATGATGGCAAACCTTTTAGAGACTGCAAGCCCAAATTGCAACCCAAAACCCACTTAGCTATTGCAAAGTGCCAACATTGCAATTAAACCTGAACACTGAGGTTTTAGTTTAGAAAAAGCAACTGTTATCCGATGCTTGGCTGTGGGGGCAACTTGGCTGGTGTGCTGACAGAAAGGGCTGTGTGTGCCTGCTGTGGCATGCACGTCATAGGTTTGCCACCATTGGTATAGAAGAACCTTTTAAATTTAGAAGGGAGCTCAATCACATTCACCTTTGTATGTAGCCTTCATGGCACTCAAGAACCATAAGTTCCCTGTAAATAAAGTGTTACTGGAAGACAGCATGCTGATTCACTTAGGTATTTTCTATGGCTGCCTTAATGCTATTAACAGCAAAGTCAGGTATTTGCCACAGATATGGTACATCCTACAAAGTCTGGAATGCTTACTACCTAGTACTTTACAGAAAAAAAAATTGCCAACCTCTGGCCTAGAGCATCCTGCAGCTTTCTGTTTTGTCCAGCATGGAAGAATTAGCAATGCTTGGGAGGAATCTGAGACATCAGGATCTCCTGAAGTCAGACTGACCTCAGCTTGGTGTTTCCTGCTTTTGCTCACACTTTAGTGGGATAGAGAATTTGTCTTTTCCAACTTGGCCAGGCTCCAGTTTTGCTATCAAGTGGTCTAGCAGGCAGGAGGGTCAATTCAGCAAAGCCATATTTTATTTCTTCTTTCTGTTTGGCTTTGGCTTCTTGTGTGTAGAGACTTTCTAATGGCCATAAGAACTAGCTAGGGCATGGGAAGTTTCCTATCAAATTCCCTAATAATATACCCTGTTAGGCACAGGGTCTAGTTTGATGGTTTTGGTGTCCTTAAGGATGGCTGTTAGTGAACAGTGATACAAGTTATTTTTACTTTGCAGCTTTAAAAATGAACATATAATTTCTTAAATTTACACTGTCTAAAACTTAGTTTTTCCTGAAGCTTTTCTACTCAACTTAAAATTTATAATAGTCTATTTATATATCTTTAAAGTTTTAACAATCATGTTCTACGTGCCTTAATACTTTTTAGGCCCATTTATAATCTAAGTTTATTTAATCTCTTGAACATTTTATAGCTCTACTTATAAATTTAAAATATCCAATTTTCTTCTTAAGAATGTTAGAATGTCAATCAAAACACCCTCAAGTAGTTGAGAATTCTTAAAAATTTCTTCCATTAAACTTATAAATTTCTCTAAAGGTCTGGTATGTTCTAAATTACCATACCTTTACACAGAAAAGACCAAATCAGACATCTCTTAAAATAAAAAAGAGTATCTACCAGGTTGACCTATACATAATACATATATAATTTAAATAAAATATTAAGACTGTGTGTTTTATCATTTTTATGCTCTTAATGCTAAATCTTCCAGAGTTGAAAAAGATTTTTCATTAAGAAAATAATTTTCCATCCCAAATGAAATAGATTGTAATTCCATACAATGAGATACTCATTTTATTGAACTTGGGTTGGTTTTAATTAAAATTCTGGGGACATGCATTGAGAAATTAATCCCTTTTAAAAAAAATTGCTGTTTAAGAAAAACCTCATGTTTTTTAAAGAGGATTATTAGCTCCTGGATATGTTATTACCTATAAGGTAGGTGTGACTGAAAAATATGGTGAATATTTAAATAAAAACATTTATTACAGTAAAAGACACACTGCCATTAATCACCCTCAAAATACTTCCCTATGCTTTAAACAACTTACCACTTTTGCCACTTCCTGGAGCAGTTCTGAAAGTCCTCTTTCATGAGTGTCTTTTAGTTGCACTGCTGTGGCTACCTGGATTTCCTGAATCAATTCAAAATGTTTACCTTTCACAGTCATTTTGACTTTGGGGAAGAGCCAGAAGTTGTGTGTGTCAGATATGGTAGATAAGGTGGATGAGGGAGGACACAGCATAATGTTTGTATGAGTCTAACTTTCCACTGGGTTGCACTTGGCAGCAGCACTCACAGTAGTTTTAATCATACTTCATCATAAAGGCACTCATCAAAGAGGACTTTCAGAACTGCTTCAGAAAGTGGCAAGAATGATGGTATAAGTGTGTTTGAAACGAGGGAAAGTATTTTGAGAGGGATTAATGGCACCGTGACTTTTACTATAATAGGTTTTTTTTTAAATTTTAACAAAAAATTAAATAAATAAATAAATTTAAACATTCACCATATATTCTGATCACATCCCATACTTATCTGTTCATAGAAATAGACACATTCTTCTAAAATTCTAATTTCTTCTGTTAGCTGGATTGTAAGTCCTTTAGCACATATTTTAATATCTGTAATTGCTTTACAGATAGCACATTTTTGTATTTATATATAATTTGCATGCTTTAAAATTCACCCTTAGTTGTTTTTAACATATTCACAGAGTATCAAAGTGAAACCAACATTACTAATTCCAGAATATATTTATTACTTTAGGAAAAGACCCTTAACCATTAGCAGTCATTCTCTAGTTCCTCTTTCTGCCAGCCCATGGCAATCATTTCTTTCTTTCTTTTACTTTCTTTCTCTACGGATTTGCCCAATCTGGACATTTCACATAGATGAAACCATACAATATAAGGCATTTCATGCCAGGCTTCTTTCATTCAATATGTTTTCAAGCTTTATCCACCTTGTAATATTTACCAGTACTTCATTCCTTTTTATGGCTGAATCATATCCCACTCCATGGATATATTCCTTTTTTATCTATTCATCAGTTGATAGGCATTTAGGTTAGTTTACTTTTTGGCTATTCTGGGTTTTTTTGTGTTGTTTTTTTTTGGTACCAGGGATCAAACTTCAGACCTTGTGCTTGTGAGGCAGGCAGCGGAACCACTGAGCTAAATCCCAGGCTCTGGCTATTCTGAATAATGCTGCTATGAACATTCATGTTCAAGTTGTTTTGCAAACATATTTTTACATTTGTTTTGGGTCTTACCTAGGAAGTGCGATTTCTGGGACATATAGTAACTATAAGTTGTCAGATGCTTCTTCTACATCTTTTGAGATGTTGTGTATTTTGTCCAGGTTCTATTACTATTGTGTATTATGTTGATTTTTACATGTTGAAACAGCCTTGCATTCCTGGGATAAAATCCATTTGGCTATCCTAAGTATAATCATTTTTAATATGTTGCTGGATTCATTTGCTAGTATTTGTTAAAGATTTGTATCTATGTTCACAAGACATATTGGTCTGCAGTTTTCTTGTACTATTTTTATTTGGTTTTGATATAATTGCAATCCTGGCCTTGTGGAATGAATTGGGAAGTATTCCTTCCTATTCTGTTTTTTTGGCATAGTTTAGAAAAACTGTTAATTCTTTAAATGTTTTGCATTATTTAACAATAAAGCTTGTCTTATGGGAAATGTTTTAATTACTAATTTAATGTCATTATTATAAGTCTATTCAGATTTTGTTTCGTATTAATTTCAGTAGTTTGTGTCCTTCTTGGAATGTGTGCTTTTAATTTAAGTTATCCAACCTGTTGGAATAGAGTTTTTCATAGTATTCCCTTATAATTCTTTTTACTTTCCTAACATTGGTAGCAATGTCTCTACTTTTATATCTTATTTTAGAATTTGAGTCTTCTTGATTTTACTTTGTTACTTAAAATTTGCCTATTTTGTCAATGTTTTCAAAGAACAAACATTTGGTTTTATTTATTTTTGGTATTGTTTTCCTAATCTCTTTCATTTATTTCCAACTTCATCTTTATTATGTCCTTCCTTTTGCTTACTTTGAGTTTAGTTTGCTCTTCTTTGGCCTAGTAAACCTGAGATTGAACCAACATTTAATTTTAATTACACTTTAATGGCATTCTATTGGATGTCACATCTATATATAAACTTGTTTTAATTTTTTTATTAGCTGACTTAGCTAGATGAGGTTCTATAATCTTTTCATATTTTTCTTATTGTGCAGGACTGTAGTTATAAATGTGAAAATGAACTCCAACTGGATTAGGTTTGTCTCACTTTTTTTTTTTTTTTGCAGTTTTAGGGGTTGAATCCTAGGAGTGCTCTACTACTGAGCTATATCCCCAGTCCTTTCTATTCTTTTGAGACAGACTCAGTAAATAAACTGGATTAAAAAGTAGAGCTATATCCCCAGTCCTTTTTACTTTTTAAAATTTGAGATAGACTCAGTAAATAAACATGGTTCAAACTTGTGATCTTCCTGTCTCAGCTTCCCAAGCAGTTGGGAATACAAGTGTGTGCCACTGCAACCAGCTTGTATGTCACATTTTGATTATTTCTATATTCACAAGAGTTAATGACACATACCAAGGTACAAAAAGCAAAGTGTTAAGTAATCAGCTTTTCAATCAGTGATCAGGAGTCATAACCTTACAGCCCAGAGACAAAAGAATCTGCCTTACCTCTTTACTTTCTACATCTATTAACCAGTTCCACATTTTGGAAACCATTAATTGGAGCACCAAACCATTAATTGGAGTACCAAATTATGAATTCCTGAAGAGGCCTGTGGTTGAAGGAAACAATACCTAACTCAAACTTACCTAAAAAGATAAAGAGGATAATTGAAATAATCCCTTCTACTCTTGAACAACTGGATTCAGAGGTTCATAAGGTCATTAGAGATGAGGTTCACCTTCTAGGTAACTTTTGCAGGATATGAATGTGGAAGGAGACACCTCTGGGAGCTGATGGAAGCCATCTAATTATCATAATGGAAGGAAAGTACAAAATGAAATCTGAAACTACAGCTGATATATGAAGGAGGAAAAAGCCAAAAAATTACAGAAAAATGGATACAATTGACTCATTGACTTCTAGATCAAACTGTGCCAAAGACCCAAAACCTATGAACTTTTTAGTTGTATAAGCCACTATGTTCTCCTTATATCAAGCATTATAAATACTATATAAATTAATGGGTTATGATATCAAGATTCAATGGGGATGAACCATCTCCATAAGTCTGTTGAGTTGCATTTTCAATTATAGAATAATCTAGATTTGGATAATTATTCTCTAATTTTTTCATGTGTATGAGACCTTAGTCCCTTAAGGGCACAGACAACGAAGAAAATTATTTTGTATTCATTAATGTACCTAGCATAATGTGGACACAAAAAGGGCACTCATTTATTTTTAAAAGTATATTAAATAGCTGAACTATAATGAAAAAAGCAACTAAATGGATACTATATTTCATCTTACATGAAAATGTCAGTAAAAGAAGGAAATTGAATGTTGGAGAGAAGTTGCCAGTCTTTCCAATTAATCAGGGCAGTTTCAGGCAGGAGGTGAGATTTCATAAACAATTTCAAAACTGTAGGTCTAATTGGTTTAAAGTTGATTACACATATGCCTACAGGCAGCTGCAATGAATCCTGTTGCAAACAGAAAAGTAAACAACCTATCATGGAAAAAAGAATCATTCCAGAAATCTCAAGACCCATAGGATACTTATGTTTTGAGCTATCCCTTTAATCTATGTCCAAATAAAGCACCTAATTCTTATCTTAGAGAATGGAAAGGACTGACATAAGCAAAAAGGGAGGTATCAGTACACTTGTCTTTGCATGCAGGTGCAGGCACCAGACTTTTCAATAACCGTCTATAACACAGCCATTAATTAGGGCCAGCCAGGCTTCCAGAGGACATCATTTTCTTCTCCTCTTCTCTTTTTCCTTTCTGTAATCCTTTCCATTCCACTCTTTCAAAGGAGCATTCATTTTTAGTCGCAAATACTTTTAGGGCATTATATTCAAATCTGTTCCTTTCACATTTGAGGGAATACTGAATTATGATTTGCCTTTATTTCAAGAAAGCAAATATTGTAAGTAAGAGGAAAGTTATGCAAAACTTTCCTGGCAATAGAATATAGTTATTTCAAGAGTCCTACCTGTATGTATGGGAGCTAGTCAAGTATGTACTAGACAGGAAAGGGAGTTAATGAGTGAAAGCCTGAAACACATATCAAAGACAACCAATTAGCTTGTCTGAAACACAGGCTTGTAAAGCTATCAGTAACTTATAAAATGGTCTGCTACACACGAGTAAAATGTTGCTTAAATGGCTTGCTTAACTAGATGCATTCACCATGAAATTGATTCTTTTAAGCTTTTTTTTTTTTTAAACTTAATAGCCATTAACTGTGTAGTATATTGAAATGGCTGGGAAGGTGAAAGGGTGGGTGAATAACCTAGTATTACAAAGTGCCTCCTTAAGATGAGTTCATTTTTGTTTTTGTTTTTGTTTTTTGTGACACTGGGGATTGAACCCAGGGCCTTCATTCTGAGTTACATTCCTAGCCCTTTTTATTTTCTATTTTGAGACAGAGTTGTGCTAAGTTGCCTAGGCAGGGCTTGAATTTGTAATCTTCCTGCCTCAGTCCCCCAGAGTACTGAAATTACAGGCATGTACAGGTTCTTTATTTTATGAAGTTAAAGGGTATTTCAAAAAGAAAACAACTCATCAATTACCAGCAATTGTGTCTGCCTCAGTAACTGAGATAGATCAATAAAATTAGATTATTTCCTTTTTGCTTTTCTAAGTGCTTAGACTAGGATTGGAAGATGTGCTTTGAGGACACTCTAATATGGAGAGTTTGTTTTTGTGTTACAGAAAGCAATGTTTTTTCACCTTTGATTCTGTAAATTGGCATTAGGAAAAGAAGACCCTGGACCTGGTATTTTTCAAATTTAATGACTGCCTTAAAGTGAGCATCAAATTTTTCCCCCTAAAGAATTTTACAAAACAATCTAGGTACCTTGATATTAGCTACTCATGAATGACAATTCCTGATGTATTTCATATTTTGAATTTTCCTAAAACTCTATTGGATATTTTGAAATAAGCATGCCTCGTGTTTAGCCTTTTGTGCTATACAAGGCTCCATGCCACAGATACATTTCAATCAACTGCTCCTTGGTCAGACTAACAGGAGAATATGCTTTCTTTTTTTTCTAACTGGGGATCGAACTTGGGACCTTGTGCTTGCGAGGTAGGCAGTGGCACCACTGAGCTAAATCCCCAGTCTGAATGTGCTTTTATTTTGTTGGATCTAACTAGCATTTCTATTGCATCAATACTGGTAGCCCTTCACTAAATTACTATCAGCTGGTCAACTCGAGGGAGTCTCTGATTCAACAAAATATTAAGAAGAAATATATTTAGTCAATGGATAAGAATTACTAAGGACAAAAATCTTTAAAACAGTTTATATTTTCAACTGTATTTGGCTTTTATAATGAACTATATAGGTCCTCTATCTCAATCTTGCAGCTTTTGGGTATGATAAAGAGACAGTAGTAGTACTAAATCAAAATATTAATATATGACACCCAAATAAACATGTTTAATATTGGCCTTGTGATACTATGGTAGCACTGTGTCCTAACAATGACAACATTAGATTTTGGAACAGATTCAAATTCTTAGGCCTTAAACAGGAGACAGACAAATATGGCAAGCCATGCGTTGCTCAGCCGCCAATGGAGGGTGCCAATGGCTTTGTCCAGATGCAGAGATATTCAAGGGTTGTTTCTGTCAGCAGTTTGTCCTCTGGCTACAGCAAGGAGCCACCATGGAAACACTGGGAGGAAAAGGAAAAACAGAAAGGCATGGAGAGTCAGGGAGGAGCGAAACAGAAAAGCTGAGAGCTACCTTAATAACACATTTGAGTAAGGGGGCCAGGTAACAAATGGTCTTGTAATGAAGTGTAATGTTGTTAGTCATGGGGAGAGAATCTCTTTCCCTGCTGGCAATATAGCTAGAAGCCTAATATCCTGGCAACTGAGAAATATGAGCTTGGAAAGAAGCTTGCAGGCATTCCGAGGCAAGAAAAGCTAAGTGGTAATCTGTCCTAAGGAATTTTAGCCAAAAAAACCCACATAGGACTAGTTGAACTCAGTATAAAGCCTGTTAAAGACAAGTCTGGAGAACATTACAATCAGACATAAAGAGAACACCAGAAATGAAGGTTCAAAAAGCCATTGACTAAATTTTCCACAGTACTGTTAGTATGACCTTGGGTCTTAGTTGTCATCCCACAATGAGCTGAAACCAATAATTTTTAAAAAATTTTTATTTTATTGGTACATTAGATATATAATATAATTACATTCATCATTGGAAATTTGCACCTTTACATAATCTCACTTGGTTCTTATTTTTCCCCCTTCCCCTGCTCTCCCTTCAACTCCTCCATCTCTCCCTCTTTACAAAGACTTTGAGTATTTTTTTTTTTTTGGTACTGGGGATCGAACTCAGAACCTTGCGCTTGCGAGGCAGGCAGTAGAACCACTGAGATAAATCCCAGGCCCAGTTGAAACCAATACTTATCAACCAGGGGAAGGAAGAGGCAACCATATCCCTCAGGGGAGATTTGACAATGTCTGGAGATACTTTTGGTTGTCACAGTGGGGGAAGGAAATGGGGTGGATGCTATTGGCACCTAGTGGGTACAAACCAGAGATGTTGCTAAACACCATACATTGTACAGGGTAGCTTCTACTCTTGCCCAGTTAATAACTTTCTGGTCTCAAAAGTCAAAAATGCTAAGGTTGAGACTTTGCTTTAAATAAACACTTAAGGCAAAAATTAAAAACAAAGACCTTGTTAATGATTCAATCTATAATTTAGCAGTAGGGATCAGTAGGTCCTTCCCTGCAGTCAAGCAGAGACTTAGGAACTGGACTGGAAAAGTAGACTAGAAGTACCACAGGGGGCAGTTCCTACTCTGTATTCTTTCTTGTTTAAGGTGATTGATTAGCAGTTATTGTGGTCCAGTGAGTACATCAGACATGGCTGAAATGAGTGCACTAAGGCACAGCCTAATCCATTCATTCCATAGTCACTACTGTTGGCTTTGGAGCTACAACAATGACTATCACAAGTTCTGTTCCTCATGTTGCTTCCATGGTAATAGAAGGGCCTGACAGCTACTTAGTAAGTAAGTACTCAGACAGAAGATGACATGAAGACAACCAAGGCAACACAGCATTAACATTTGCCAGATAACTAATCCAAAAGAGGGAATGAAAGTTAAATGCAAAGAGGTACAGAGACAAATGTTTACTTAACATCAAAACAATACTGTACACAGTCACAATAAAGGCTCTCATGATTAACCTCCACTTAATCATTGAGGATTCGCTGACTTCATTGTTCTGATATAAAACAATGCTTGATGGTGTTTAGACAATGAATGCTGATGAACCATACCAAATGATGGTATGTATTGACACAGTGGATGCTCATGGCTAGAGGATTGCTTTCTACTATATCTGTTCATTTCTGTTCTTAAATTGTTTCATCATTCTCATTATGGCAATCACATTTGTTCATATCATTAACTTACTTAAATGTGATAACAGAAGAAATACAAACTCAGAAAAAAAGACTTCTATTTTTATGAAAAATTAAGCAGAATATATTTATAAAAACTCAAAGGTACATAACTAAAAGTAAATTACTGCTGAATTAGATTTAGATAAACTGTTACCTAAATCTAAATATAAAGGAATGAGGGGAATGTTGCAGATTAGTTCCCAAGTGTTTTCAACTCATGGTTCTATTTTCAAAACAAAGAAGATGAAAATCACAAATAATTGTTATGTTTTATGAAATATTAGAGATATAACACAGAATTGTGATTTGCAGACACATAGAAAAAAGGTCTTGCTCTACAAGCAAAAGATTAGTACCATTTGTATGTTTTAAATTAAAATAAATTACTTAAGATGTATACTTTTTTTTTTTGGTACCGGGGATAGAACTTGGGACCTTGCGCTTACGAGGCAGGTGCCAGAACCAGGGTGTATACTTTTAAAAAGGTAACTTTCCACTTTAGCCAGTTTTTAAAAATGTGTGTGCTGATGATCAAACCCAGGGCCTCGTGCATGCTAGGCAAGTGGCTCCAGTCCCATCAATTCTTAACTGTTCAACTACCAGTTCAGATCAGGCCAGTGGGCTTCTAACTGTATACTTAACTGCTCTAAAATTCCAATCATGTTATTCATCATGTCTGAATCAAAAGCCTTCTCAGTGGGAAAGCCATTAACACTCACCTCAGTCTGAAGTTCAGAGTGTTATAGGAAAGCATGTCCACTGTCAGAATCAATACTTTTGTCTATCACCTCAAATACTTTTGTGAAGAAAGTATAAATAAATAAAATCAAAATACTCAAACCCATACTCACTCACATACATACACATAACCCTTGCAGTTTTCTATAGAATTATTCACACCAATGACAGCATATTATGATTTCAAGTGGTTTTATTAGTAAAAGTAGTGTTCTTTAAAAAAATTAAACATTATGTTAATGTGAATGCACGTATGAATTATTTTCCAATTAGAACTTAGGCCTATTTTCTAAACATAAGAACAGAAACAATGAACTAGGAAAATTTCCCTGAGCCTTTTTTTTTTTTTTAGGCAATGCTTTGGATTACTATCTTCCATACTTACAGTTCTTTAGGGAATAAGTAATTTTAATGCTTTGGAGAATAGTCCTATTTCACCTTAAATTATTATTATTTCTTTTCACAATTAACACATTAATTTTTTCCATGTGTAAAATTACAATTCTATAATAGCACTTGAAAATAAAAACCATACAATGCCAATGCCTGAAAATGACAGCTTGAGCCAACTGTCTATTTTTAATTAGAGGATGTGTCAATGTGTCAATAATGGGATAATGTAGAATGATTCTTGGGGCTGAGGATATGAGGTATGTAAGTGACTTCTACCTCTACATGCCTACAAACTTATTGGTAGTGAATGAATTACCTGATACCTTGTTTTCATCACATTTAGCATAAAAAAAACTTAGACTTCAGAGTCCTCAAAATAGGTTTTGTAAATTTTAGGGGCCTATTCATATCTTTCACATAAAAAGAAGAAAATATGTGGCTTTGGAGAAATCAGTGTTTGAGAAACAAATTCTGCTTATTTGACCTCAGCTTTTCATCCAGACATACAACACATGTAACTTGCACATTTCTTAGCAGTTAAACACAACACACAGTTTTTATAAAACAGGAAAGCTACAATCTTACAGCTGCTGAAATATTTGAATTATAACTTCTTATAAGAAGATACAGATACCAAGTATATACTAAATTGGTTACAAGCTGAACTGCTTTGAGGCACTGTTACAAGTGGCAGCTTGATTTGATATACCTGTAAAGGTGTTTGGTAGAACCCAAGAGCTGCAAGGCTTAGATTAGTAACAAAAAGTGGAGTGAGAGTTTGCCTGGCTCTGATACCACCAATGACCCTTTAAATCATCAAGATATGGGATGTTTCCTTCACAACCTGGGAAGAAGAGGAACATGGAAGAGATAAAAGATGTATAACCCAGGGGCCAGGGATTTAGCACAGTGGTTTTGCCACCTGCTGCGCAAGCGCAAGGACCTGAGTTCGATCCCCGGTACCAAAAAAAATCCCAACAAAAACAAAAACAAAGATGTATAACCCAATAGTGGGAGTTCTGCACATAAGCTGGAGATGTAGGTGAACTGATTAGCGATTCAGTCTCTGTCTTTGTCTCTATCTCTCTCTCTGGCTCTCTTGCTCTCTCTGGATCTCTTCCACTCTTGTTTCTACACATTAGGTTATTAATAATTATTTCAATCACTTTCAATTAACTATCACTCATGGACAAATTGAAAACACTTTTCTAAATGAGCAAATTACTTCATCTTTGCAGGCAAGGCTCAACAGAATGGTTTGTATAACAATTTTAATGTTTTAAATATTATAAATTAGACTCTGAAAGTCTAAGTTTAAGAAATACATTTATGCTGCATCATAGATGTTTAAAAATATTCCTGTATCTGCACAAAGTGTAGAAAACTCTCTGGAAAATCACGAACCCCTTGCACACCCAATATTCCCTCCTTTTCAATCTTTCCCATCTGCCAGCTGGGTTTCATTTTAAGAATTTCACACTGAATATAAAGTGCTATTTTGACCATGTGGCTCCAGAAATGTGAATTTATAGTCTATTCAGTGTGTGTGCAAGTGATTGACAGAGAGAGGGTTAACCAACTGGATGTGGTGAAGCCTGCTTCCTTCAGGTTACTTTACAAGGATGGCCATCCTTATACTGTTTCATGGAAGATAGCAGGAAGTATTGTTTCCTATCAGGGGGATTACTTTTCACTTAACTGCTAAATGGCCACTATATTTTGGAACTCTTTCCCCTGTGTTCCTACTTACCACCATATTCATCTATTTTCCAATCTATAAAATGGGAATAGTACAGTTGCCTTTCTTGGATATTCTTTGTAATAATATCCCATTTGCTGAGAGATAACTCTTATCTATCATTGCTGTTCTTCATGTTTAAGAATGAAAACTCCAGAATATGTGCATGTGCGCTTGCTTGCTCATGTGCATGTATGTGGGCTCCTTGGGTAGAAACAGATTAGGAGAGAATAGGAGCAGAGATAGAAGTTGAAAGGTTGACTTTAGAGTTCCTTTAATATATCCTTACTCTTTCACTAAGAAAGCCTAATAAACATGGAAAAGACTCTGCACATAATACTGCAGATTGCTAAACATTTGGGGAATCTAGAAGTCTCAAATACCAGTGCTATGTAAGCTTTTCCATATAAAGCCGCCTTCTTGTTCAGTAGTTATCTGTCTTGTTTTAGACTTCTCACATTAAAGTATTATAGACATAAAAATGATGTTATATCCATAAATTCAGATTTTTGTAACTTTACAGAATCAGACTATTCCCATACCCTTGTTAAATGTATGTATGATTGATAACACCATGAACTAGATTAGGTCTTTGTTTCACAAAGGTTCAATGAAAGGAGATTCAGACATTGACTTTTGAGAGGTGTGGGTATGGTGTATGAGATGACACTGGAGCCAGTGTCCAAATTAATAAATATCTCTAAACTTGTATTATACATAGAAAAACTGACATCAGAGGAAGTATTACATTGTCAAAAAATACCTACTTAGCATGTCCTATCAAATTTGGTCCGGTTTAGAACTGGAAAAGCTATGTTTGCAGGTGGGGTCTTTCTCTTCTAAGTTATTCTACAGTCTGATAATCATGTCTGCCCTCCATTCCATCAAGAAAAAAAAAGCAACTATGCTAAAGAAAATCAACTGTATAGTAGTTAGGGGAAAATTTCTACTTGCCAGCAAAACTAAATAGGGCTCCGTTAAAAAAAAAATCACCAACAATAAACCTTTAGATTTCAGGCAAAAACAAACAGTTGTTTAAGCATGGAGAATTGTGTGGAAGAAGCCACATCATATTGAAAACATTGGATAGTAACACTAATAGTGTCTATGGTTTTTAGACTCTAAAAAACTAATACAGCAAGTCTCCAACTTATGACCATTGGAGTTGCGAACTTTCACAGACAGGTGTACTGTACTCACTTTGCGGTTTATGAACAAATCCGACTTACAAACAGTTCTCCCAGAACAGAACTCATTTGTAATTTGGGGACTTACTGTAAAGTAATAAAGCCTTCTGAATTACTATTTCTGTATTACTATTCTGTATTACTCTTCTATATTACTAGATTTCTATTACTGTAACAAAATACCTACAATAATAAAAATTTTAAAAATATGAATATATCAAAGAAAGAGAACTTATAAAAATAAAAACTCGCTGTTTACACAGATATTCAGGAAGGTAACCTAGATCAAGCAGATGCTCAATGCATATCTGCTGTATGAATGTGAATGATATCTGATAACATAACACTTCTCCACATAGATAGTATCTATTCATGGGACACAACAAACTACAATTACCATAGTCAAGAAATACCAATTTTTACCTTAGGTATTTTGGGGATTTAAATTTTAGGTGAATAATGGTTTACTTAAATTATAAGTATTCACTTCTGGAAGGTGGATGAGTTTACAGGAAGTGAAGAACAACCCTCAAAATTCTTAATGTGCACAATTGAAAATGAGACTCCTCGCCAGGATGCAAAGTTTAATTTTTCATAATTAGTGGTACAGCACTTCAGGTCCTGGGCAGGAAGTAACACCTTCTACTCTCAGTTCCTTATGAGACTCTCTTGTGGGAAAAGTTTTAGAGGAGAACATTTAAAGAACCAGGGCATCCATCTTCCTCTATGCCAGGGATGGTGAACCTTTTAGAACTTTCAATGATACAAACAGCCTGCTGTAGCAGGTGTGCCATAGGTTTGCCACTGCTGCTTTATGCAGTCCTTAAATGAAGTTCAAGTATAGCCTGCTGAAGGCTAGAAAGTCACCTTAGCTCCACGGCATTTTAATACTACAATTCCAGCTGTATTTCATTCAGAAATAAAACTAAAACTATGCTTATTACAGAAATGTTGAAATTCAGAACTGCTACATTTACCCTAAAAATGTCATAGATTATATACCACTCAGTGTGCCTTAGCATTCTGCTATGGCAGCTTTTATTTTCCCAGTGGAAGATACATTCTCTCTCTTACCACTAAAGGGAAGTTACTGTCATACATGGTGTCACAGATCACCTTTCCTTGCCTTTTTGTCTGTCAAAAAGGGTGCTAAACGTGAAACTCACTTGGAGTAGTGATTTGACACATGAGGTAGGTTGGCATTATTAGTTTTTTTTTCTTTGTCTTGATCTTCTATTTCAATTTTTTATTATTACTATTTTCATTTGAGTTACATTAATTTCTTTTTTGCGGGGCGGGTACTGGGGATAAACTCAGGACCCTGTGCTTGCGAGGCAGGCGCCGACACCACTGACCTAAATCCTGGGCCTACATTAACTTCTTTGTAGACAGAAGTGGTAGACTATATATTCAAATAAAAGGAAAGCAACACTTCCATCTGAAGTGAAACAATAACATCCAATCACTTATCTCTTTGCAGGACATTATTACCTAAATTAATGTACCAACTTTTACAGAAAGCCTCCCATTCTTACTAATTGGGAGGTGTCTTAAAAGTGCTTGTCAACACTATTACCATGGAGTATGGACTTTGATTTTATCAGACTTGTCAGGGTATAAGAAAACTTAACTGAAGAATGGATTTTATACACCAGAGTAAGAAAAAACTGTTCAGCAGATCAAATCCTTTATAGCAAAACCCAAGGAATTTATCAATTGTTTCACTGTATAAAGTAAATAAAGCTTAAAATATAATTTTTAGATTTCTTTCCTTCTTTCCCTTAGTAGTAGTAGAGGTTTCACAGTTTGCTTCCCTGTGGTGTTCTTGAATGATGGGGATTTTATCTGTACTGTCCAGTTCTTAATATCTTCTGCATCAGTTATCAGATATCATCTGACATTTTTAATGCCACATGATCAAACCCAACAACAACCTAAAATAATCTTTAAGAGTGGTGAAGGAGAATCTAAAAACAGTAAAGTTAAAGTATATTTAGCCACAGGCCCCTGGCCAAACTGTGAGATAAATAAAATCTGCCTTTCTTCCTTTTTCATCTTCCTTTCCAAGAGTTCTTTCCAGCAATCCCAGGAATCCTACATTTCCATATCTTCATATTTTATTTCAGGCTCTCCTTTAAGATTTAAAAAATATTAACTCATTAATCTTCACATAAACTCAAAGAGGAATGTATTATTCCCCTTTTCAAAGCTAGAATGCTGGGGTTTAGAGAGGTTAAATAATGTGTCAAAGCTAACAAGATGGTAGTAGTCTGGCCTCAGAGTCTGTGTACAACAGGACTATGCTGATTGTCAGCATGGTACATGCTCAGATAGGAGATATCATTAACAACAGAGAGGTGAGATTCAATGAAAGAGCAATGATTAATAACACGAGAGAAATCTAACAGTATGTAATTTCAGGCACCCAAAATGGGGCTGGGATAAGACCTAGTTTTAGTTCCTCCTGAAGTATCCTAAAAACCAGTCCACATAAGTAATTATTCATCAAGACTATTCTAGTAGAACAAAGCACTCTAAACTATACAATCCTTTTTTCCACCACTTTGCAGCACATTTCATATATGGCTGCCTGTACTGTACATAGCTGCGCTGCTAAGAAGTTGAAGACTGCTAGACTGTTTTGGAACTCTCAGTGATCTGGATTCAAACCACCTATCCATTTATTCACTCACTCACTCACTCATTCAACAATTATTCATTATTTTCAGATGATCTTTAGGAAACTAAAGATACAGCACAGAACAAAGCAGAGTAATTCCAAACTTCTGGATGCTTACATTCTAGTGGAAAGAAACTGACAATGCATGTGAAAAACTAGCAGAATATTATTTAGTATGTTAGCCAACAGTGTCAAGTACTAGAAAGATGCAGCAGGTAAGGTGCATGGGAGATCTACAGTTCATCTCTCACAGAATTCCCTATGGCCCTAACTTTCCAGCCAAACTAGGGCTAAGTTACTCCTTAAACTCATTAGACCTTCCCATATGTGAGCTCTGCTCAAGATACCTCTTTCTCCTAGAAGGCCTTCTACCCTCTATACATGTGGGAGATAGTTTAGTATTACTGTTAACTGGACTGGAGCCCAAAATACCTATATACAAATTCCCACTTAACACTTAACTAGCTGTTTGATTTTAAGCAAGTTCCTTAAGTGCTCTAAGCCTTAGTTTAACTTGGGAAGTGAGTATGACTATTATCATAAGAAGAATAGCTACCTCACAGGGGTCCCATTGTTAGGCTCAAATAAGTTAGGATATACAAAGTGCTTAAAAGAGTGCCTAGACTTGGCCCTTCCTAGCATCACTGCTACTATAATTGTAAGTCTACTTAAGACTCCACTCAAATTTTATTTCTTAGTCTCTAATCACAATAGCTGGGGAAGAGGTTTTCCTTCTCTCAGACTGCATTCCCTTTGTTTTATTACTCCATTGTTATATACCATGGATCATTTCAAGTATTCAAACCATTTTGAAGTGCAATTATTTATATATACATATTTATAAACAATTCCTCCCCCCATGAAATCATAACCCTTGGTTTTAGACCAGTGGTGGCAAACCTTTGGCATGCGTGTCTCAGTGGGCATGCAGAGATCTCTCTGTTGGCATGTGAGCCAAGTCTATGACTTGTTTTTTTCTAAACTAAAACCTCAGTATTTGGGTTTAATTGTAGTGTCAGCACTCTGTGATAAATAAGTGGGTTTCGGGTTGCATTTTAGGCACTTGGTCTCTAAAAGGCTAGTCATCAGCGGTTTAGACAGAACATGAACTCTTCTTCTTCCTCGTCTTCTCTTCCCCTCTTCTAGTGTTTTATCAGTTTACTATTCATATACACCAGTTAGTGGACAGGACAAGGAAATGGGAAAGAAGTTAGGATACAGACAGAATAGTTTTACTTTAATTAATTTTAAATCTTCCAACATTCTTGATCTCTTTCTTGAGGAAAGCTTGTAAGGGATGCAAAGAGAGGACACGGTTTCTGTTCTCCAAGGATTTATAATCTAAATAGAGTAGCAAGCCTTAAGGAAAAAAGAAAACACTTTTCCTAAACAATCAGTTTGTCAATTCTACTTGAATCTATGCCTCAAAGTGCTTGCTATATATATAAAATATATATATTATATAATATAAAGGTAAAAGGTATAAAGGAAAAAGGGAAGGGAAAAGAAGTTCTTGGATGGATCAACTGGATAAGTAGCAATCCTGAGGTGTGAAAAGTTAATATAGGGTATATATATAATATATCCACTTTTCCAATTGATCCATCCAAGAACCTCTTTTTCCTTCCCTTTTACCTTATTTTTTGTCTTCCTTGATCGCTCTTCCACTAAGGATGGACTGCTCACTCAGCCCAAGTTTCTATGAATATGAATTCATTTATTCATTGTTTCATTTCTCATATCCCTTGCTAGACTGTGAATTTTCCTGGATAAGAGATCTCAGGGGTTAGAGAACTTTGCCTAAAGCAGGCCCTTTCAATATCTTGGCAAATCCCACATCTGGAGCAGGGCCTGTTGTGGGGCAGATGCTCAAGTATTCACTTAATGAAACAGAATGACTACTAGTAAGGAAAGCCAAAGAGACTGTAGTCCTTCTTTCCTCCCTTGTCCTTGCTTTCTGAGCAGAGATGCTGGAACACAAAGCTGACCAAACTAAACTGTGCGAGGGAGGAGATTTATAAATACTCTTTAAAAATGGGTAGGCAGAAGTATCTGTAATTTTTATTTACTCAGTTTGTGGAAGCTTTATTATATATTTTGTAGGACACAGAAAGATGAACAAGGAATAGATAGGACACTTAGAAACCCTACAGGCTATCTCTTGAAAAAGGCAATAATTTCAACGAAGTGTGCTACTGTTTATGGAAATGGTAGTGGGAACATGGGGAGAGTGGAAGATTCATCTATGTGGATAAAGTTCACAGTATTTACAAATTATGAGAAAATAACATAAAAAGGACCTTTAAAGCTGGGCATAGTGGTACATGGCTATAATTCCAGCACTTGAGGAGGCCTGTGAGTTTGAGACCAGGCTGGACTACAAAGCCAGCCTGAACTAGAGTGAGAGCCTGTCTATAAACAATTCAAAAGCAAAAAAAGGATCTTTAAAGCCATAGTTTTCAAGTCTAGTTTTAAATATTTTAAACATTATCTGTACTTTTTGCAGAGAATGTTGCTTTTGAAAGCTCCTACTTTTATGACCCAATAATAAAAGGTTCTTATTCCAGCTGACACACTCCTTATTTTAGTTGTTAAAAAAGACATTTTTGTAATGTTGATCCCTGTTACATTTATTCTTTAAATTTTGTTTTGTTTTAAATGATGTTAATACATAAAGAATAATCTCACTACAGCAATATATATTTTGAATTTCAGTGCACAGGATAAGAAAAGTAAACTATTTCTCAGGTTGGCTTTTGACTTAACAGGCGACTTTTTCTCCCATTGCATCCCAATTAGGCTTCTATTCCAAAGTAGAAATTCTAAAAGTTAACTCATAAAACATCAAGAACAGGTTTAATTAAGGGAATATCTTAAACTCAATTTGGCTGTCTCCATGTGAAGAGTCAAAATGATATACAAAGGGTAAATGAAAAATCAAGAACAAAGAAGTTTTTTTATTTTAAAAGAAAGTTTTGAGCCGGGGATTTAACTCAGTGGTGCAGCTGCCTGCCTGGCAAGCACAAGGTCCTGAGTTTGCTCCCTGGTACCAAAAAAAAAAAGTAAGTTTTAATTATGATGGGGAAGTGATAAATCTTCTAAGGTATCAGTATTAAACCTGCCCACCAAATACATGGCTAACCTAGAATATTCTGATAGAAGAATAAAAGTCCCCAGAATCACGTGTAAAACAAGGAAAAGGCTAGATGATTGATAAAGATCCAATATAATTTCTCCCAATGGTTCTTAACATTACAGGAGAACAAGTCATTACAAGGAGCAAATTAAGACATGATAGGTCATTTAAGAAGCTCTACAAATGTACCAACATTTGATGTTTTACTATTTCATTTTGCTTTGCATATCAAAGAGATGGCTTATCACTAACCCAAGCCTCTGATATGCAGTAATCATTCTATTCGGATTTATATGAAAGAACCCACTACAAAGAAAGACCCAAAGCTTCAGATTGCTCTGGATTCAATATCCTAGGGGAAGATGACAGTTCTCATTTTCTTTTCTTCCAGGGCAACAAAAGCATCAGATAGGAAAATCTGTCCCTTTGGAAAAGGCCCAGCCATTTGCTCTCTAGAAGCTCCTGAAAGCAAGGAGATAAGGGAAAGTGGATATCTGGACTTGCCTGAGAAAAGCCTTATTTGTGAGCTGCAACTCATTAAGTCTGTCTCTGATATCACTTCAGATATGAAGATTAGTGGAACATACCAACAGACTGAATCATCAAAAAGTTCTCTCAAGAATTTGAACATAGAAGATTTGAGGGAGAATTACCCCATAGGCTCAAGCCTGTAGGGGACCTGATAGATAAGATACAGACACCTTTTAGACAAGGCCTTTATTCTTCAGAAATGGAAGCTCAGTCTTAAGTGTTCAGACAACATTATCATCAGAGTTTATTAGGAGTCCATATATACTCTTTGGGCATTAACCTAACACATAAAATCTACACTTTCAACCAAACATAAAATCTACAGTTTCTGCCTTCACAGAGTTTACAAATTAAGAAAACAAACCCATTCTTCACTCCTATTATGGGGACTACACATCAAGGAACAGTTAGATCTCTCTTTAAAAATACTATCAGTTTATTTTCTTAAATCCATATTGCCCTAAGAACTCTTAAAATCTCTTGCTAGAGAAGAGCATCTATGATTAAGCTTTTCTGATACTCTGCCTTGCCTCTAGTAGGATCTAACATTGCTCTAATCCCTCATTTATCAAACTCCTTCACCAGAGGAGTTAAGGGGGCCCTTTTGCTTCTCATTTCATGAGTCTGTCAGGAGTAAACTGGCCATCAAAACTGAAGCTAAATTCCTCAAAATGCTTTTGTTAAATAGACATAAGACAGCATTGTGCTTACATATATTGCATATTCTGAGCTATCAATCTTACACAGAGACTTGAAAGAAGCTCGGCTCTGAATTTCCCATTCTTAGAAATTACATGGCATATGCAATAAGAACATATGGCCATGAGATAGCAGAGCTTCAATTTGTACCACAGCCAAGAAAACTAGACATCCAAGTGTATAACTACTAATGAAATGAGAAATAATGCAGATAATTTACCAAGAGAAGGGAAATACAGAAAACCAAGTTAGAGAAAGCAGGCATTTAAAAGGTATCAGGCAATTGGATAATATCTAAAAATATTTACATAAATGTGATGAAAGTGACTGAGATTTGAGGGAACATGGAAAGCAAAAATTTCTCAAACCAGTAGAATTTCAATGATTACTAACGATGATAGTAAGGCCTTTAGAAACACAAACAGAAATGCATACCAATAAATATGAAGCTCTTAAAATCTGGTTGTAAAGAAACAGCAACATAAGCCATTGATATTTAGCAAATGAAATCAAGGAGGTAAAGTATTTAAAAGAATGTAAGGGATGCAAAGCAGGAGGAGTCTTAAAATGTATTATTTGAGGAACAGATTGGTACCTGTGCAATGTAGGATAGGAAGTGTAATTTGGTGAGGCTGACAAAAAAATTCCTTTTGAAGGTCCATTAAATTTTAAAAGTATCAAGGTAATCTATGATCTAATTACATAGTTAAATTAGTATAGGTGGATATACAATTAATTGAATTTATTATAATCTAGATTTCTAATGGGCTTTTTATTTCCTCCACTGGTTTTGTCCTGAGTTGGGAAGGAAAACATCAACGGTTTATCTTCGAAGCACCAGGTGTGGGTGAACATTTCCTGGGCAACTGTACAGGACATGATATCCTCCTTATCACACCACCCTATCAAGGCTTTTGTTACAGATCACTGCCAGTCTCTGTGAAAACAGGAACCATATTGCAAAGATCAGCAGTCATACAGTTTTCTTTAACAACTTCAAGTACTACATCATAAGTCTAAGAGGTGTGTGCCAAAGGTGTTACCTAATAGAGCAGTAAATAGCAGAAGCCCTCCCCATCAGATCTGCTTAATTTGGAAGGAATTAGGGAAGCCACTGAAATGAATGTAGAATGGTTTTTTCAGATATTCACAGTAGAATCTATAAATGTAAGACTAGCTAAACCCTGTAAAAAGTATCTGTGCTCCTGCCAAGAGATCTCACACTCCAGCAGGGTGCAGAGCAGCCTAAACATGTTTACCTTTCTTATGAAGAAAAGAAAAAAGATAAACCCAGTGTGTGCTATCAACAATAATATGCAGGGGAAGAATGAAGTGGCTGAGGAAAACAAAGCAGGACAGGAAAAGAAAGATTCAAGCACTACATATGTGTATGCACTTTGAATAAACAGCTATGATTTTGAGATCAAAGACCTGTGGGAGGCACAGGCATGGTGTATTTCTATGGAATGACATCAGGGAATGGAAACAGGGAAGCAAAGGGAACTGATGTTTACAGAGTGCCTGTCCATGCCTGGTTCAGGAAAACCACTTGTTTGGGTCATTCTACTTGTTTCTCATAGCAATGGGTAAAACCAGTGTTTTGAGTCATCTTCTTTGTTCCTTACATCAGCCCTGTGCTCCTTGGTCTAGAAGAAGCACTGTCCTGCCATTTTTCTAATGATGTAATCTTGAACAAATCAGTAAATGTCTATTAATTTTTGAAATAGGGAAATAATAGTTGCCTTGAAGGATTTTGGTACAGATTGAATAAAAGTATAGGTCAGGTCTTTAGCATAGTGATTACCCTAAATGCTCAAATACTGGTACTCTTATGAATGAAAAATATAACAATAGAAAGCTGGGATTTGAGTCTGGGTCTTCAACTCCACAGACTCCGATTTTTTTTTTTTCTACTTTGAGGTTTCTCACCTTGTTTTTTTTCTCAAGCAGAATTTTTTTTTTTTTTTTTAAAGGTAAAAGGGCTGGGGATTTAGCTCGGTGGTTCTGCCGCCTGCCTCATAAGCGCAAGGTCCTGAGTTCGATCCCCAGTACCAAAAAAAAACCCCTCAATCTTTCTTTCCTTTTTATAAATTTGGAGGGGGTGGCTATTTTACCCAAATTATTATTTAATTCTTGATAAAATAGCCCAACATTAAAAACTTTTCTTCCCTCATATATATACAAGGCTGAAATGTAGTTGTGGACACAACCAGAGTCTCACATTATGCTTTTTTGAGGGGTGGGTGGGCTACGAACTAAACTTAAGGTTTCAGCACTTCATATACAGTAGGCAAACACTCTACCATGGAGGTATACCTCCAGCTCTCACATCATAACTTTTCTTCTTGGCTCCAACTTGGTGTGTATATTAATCAGTCTGTCTTTCATAATCACTGTGCAAAAATAGCTCTGCAATTCAAACTGAATGTTCCTATAGGTTCAGGCTAATTTGCAGTCTCCTGAGAAGCTGCCAACATAGTAACCCTGGGTATTCCCTGGGTACTTCATGAATATGTTAAAACAATAACAAACACAAAGAGCCTGCCTATTTCCTTTATGTCAGGCGCTGTGGTAAGTGCCTTAGATAACGACAGCAGAAACATCTATGTTTTCCTCTTCCAGGGCAAAAGCTGTGCTATACTTCACAACTTGTGCCATTGTTGTATGTGGTGACTAAGTCTGGGGAGTGGGGACACAAATGATGTGCAGCATTTTCAGGCCTGACCCAAGGAGACCTATGTGATGGCCCTTTTTTGTGTGCACAGTTGGCTCTCTCTTTTCATGAGCAGTTGGATAAAGTGGGTCCCAATGAGCAAGAAGAAAGAAAATAAGATGGAAGGTATCAGGATCCTTGAATAACTACAAAGAGCAGAGTGCTCCCACTGAAACACAGTGGGCATGAGGTGACTTAAAACAGCAAGCCACTGAGATTGTAGGCTATATGGCAACTCATATTACTCAAACATTTCTTAATTCTCATTATAACTTTGTCAGGTAATACATTATCACCCACATTTAATTCACATGGGAATGGTGGCTTAGAAAAGTAAGTTACTTGTCTAAGAGCAAACAAAGAACTAACAGGCAATGGAAGTGCGATTTAGTCGTAGGCCTGTTTTAACTTCAGAAACCATGCTGATACTAACTTGATACCCAAGTTAGTCACTACCTCTCTATTAACTATCATAGCTATGTAGGCACAAACCCAGGAGGCAGACATCCCTAGTTTTAACATTTAATTTATGTTCCAGTAACAGAACCATTTTATTTTCCTATTAATTATAATGGCTAACAGTAAAAACAAGAGCTAATTTTTATAGACAACTTTATTCAAGGAATGATAGGTTATTACATGCAAAATATTAAAAGCAGTACTGCTCTGACTAAACCAGGGTTTAGGGTGGGGTTCCCAGGAACAAGTAGTTTGAAAACTGTGATGTGGAATCATATTGCTTATGAACACTGTTCATAAAACTTGAATTATAGAACTGAATTAGATATTTTTTTAAAAGAGAAAATCTGAGTAGCACAATATTGAGAAGCAATATGGATTGAAAGTTAATGTATACATCTAAAGTGAGGTAAAATCACCAATGTCTGCTCAATAAGCTACTTCCTGTTTAACTTATGAGCCCTCTGCATTGTTGGTTAGTCATTGATCCTCGCCAACCAGACACTTTGTAAAGAAGAAAACCAAATCTTTTGATGAGCTATTAGTTTGAGCTTCTGGACTGGCCTTCTCCAGATTTCAGTTCTTTCCTTAAGTTTGTAATCTATAAATACCTCTGTTTAGTTCAATTAATATTCACTATCCCCTTGCTTGTATTCCATGAAAAGGATATAAGCATGGGTCAGACCTAGTCCCTGTCCTAGGATCAGGAGAAAGAAGACTCAGTATTTCATCATTAAAGGATCTTTGATTTGTACTAATTCATTTAATGTTTGAAAGTTATTTTTTAAAAATGACAGTGACTATAACAATTTTGAGGAATCATTCTTTTTTTTGGTACCGGGGATTGAACTCGGGTCCTTGCGCTTGAGGAATCATTCTTGACAACTTTCTACACCTTTCTGTAAAAATAATGCCTAGTGAAATGGAAATATCAAAAATAAGAGGAAGTATGATGAGGACATTAATCAGAGTGAAAATGGGCAGTAGAGGTGAAGCATGGTTCTAGAAGTTCTCTATTAAGCCAAGAATTACCCCTTTGGTCATGGGAGTGTGGGAAGTCTAGGAGGTCCTAGGAGAAGGACCAGTGCAGTCATATAAACTGGCCCAAAGAGATGGGCCAGTAGTCCAATGTTTTAACAGTGCTACATATATAATGATGTATTCTGACAGAATATTGCCTTGACCTAGATAGAGTACATGAGGAAAATCAGATTTGTAAACACCAGCACCATAGGAAAGGACAGCCACTTTGCCCTCTCTCCTGACAACTGATTTGTGGAGATCCTAAACCAGAAGCATAATAAAAAAAATAACCTGGTAACTGTCTAGTCACTCAAGAACTTTCACTTTCCTTTATGAGCATTTAAGTAGAGCAGTACTCTCAATGTTGCAGCCTGGCTGAATGACCAGTATATACAGAGAAAGTTTTGAGAAATTATAAAGAAAATACATATGATCTAAATTAAACTTTCAGTTATTCTGATGACTGATAAAAAAGGACCTTTCATCCCCAGTACTGGGTACTGAACCTAGCATCTTTAATCTAAGGTGTGTCCCCAACTGTTTTTATTTTTTGAAACAGGGTCTCCCTACGTTGCCCAGGCTGGGCTTGAACTGGTGATCCTTCTTCCTCAGTGTCCCAGAGTACTGGGATTACAGATCTAAGTCACCACATCCAGCTGAAAAGGCAGCCTTTCAGAGGTGAGTATAGTCTGTGTTAATCTTAGTGAAGCCTTGTGATGAAATAGGTAATTTAGGATTGAACATGTTTTGAAGATTGAGTCAAGCCTTCATCATTCAAGTTCTGGTCTCCATTACCACCACTGCTCAGGGTCAGACACAGTTAAATTCATGTAGCTCAAAATAAACAAACCACTACCTCTTGTACCTGAAAAATCCTCACATCATCTCAAAATGAAATATAAGTTTGTGTTTGTGATCTGATTTTGGAGACTATAAAATTTTATATCTGCATAAAATATGATGCAGCTGCTTCTGAGGGGCTGGCTGTTCCCTGCCCCCACTCCTGTGATAGTCTACTTGGTAAAATGATCTTTGAGTGGTGGAGATGAATTAAACATCCTGAAGTTGTCAAATGCACAAATCTTTCTTGAGTAAGAATGATTTACTTAAAGGCAACTTCTATAATGGTAATCTAGACTGAGACATTCTTTCATTTCTAGTATATTCTTAGGCATATTGAAATAAAAATTTTCTAAAATCCAAAAAACTTAAAGTTTTCTTTTAAAACAGGATTTTTTTTAAAGCATGAATTTTTTTTCAGGCCAGGTAAACATTGTAAAATTAAAAGATATCTATAAATGCTTGTACCTAAAGCTTAAGATCTTATCTGACAACTACTGAATGAAAAATTTCAACTAGAAAGCAGAGCACTGGAGATAAATGAGACATGACTATGAGTTTTCTTCCTGGTGTTAGATTATGACTTTCAGGAAAAGGAGGTAATAAAAGTGTCAGGGGAAAGGTATTTGTCTGACATTGTGTCAGATTTCCTAAGGCCCAGGAACACCTTGAGAAGGAACAGCTGGGAGGAGCAGGCAGAGCTTTAGCAGCATTTGGAAAGCTGCCATTATGTGTTCTTAGCATTCTTAAAAAGCATTCATTTGGTATTTGTCTCTTACTTTTATTAGCTAAAAAAATTTTAGCAGATTGTCACACAAACGACATTATGGGAGATATTCACAATTTGGCTGATTACTCTTCAAGCCTTTCTTAGTGTTACTTTAATTATTCTAAACAGCATTTTAAAACTGTTTAGATGAATTGAAAATTAGATTCATTCCAAAGAAATGATATGAAAAGATATTCTTAGAGTCAGAATTTTAGAGCCAGAAGGGAACTTACAAATCATCTATTTCAACCATCTCATAGCTCAGGAGACCCAAACCCAAATGGGAAAAATGACTAAACCCAAATCAGCAAAAAGGTTCAGGGCATGAACCTAGATTCTTGAGAATCTAATGTTAATTCTTAACATTTTAATTTGTCTTTCTACTGTTGACCAACTCCACACTGCTTTCTCTTTTTCATTCCTACTCAGAGGCTGTTCTCTCTAATTACCCAAGCTTCCTTCCCCAGCTCTGGACAGTAACCAGGCTGTGTTTGGCCCGTAGCATGATTGGGTGGGTGGCATGGAGCTTGGGGAATACAGTCTGCAGAGGAAAGGAAAAGAAAGGAAAGGAAAGGACATGATACCAATACACAATGATTAGCTGTCAAAATAAAAATTCAGCTGAAACCAACATCCAGTTTTACAGAAACACTTCGGCAGAAATGAAACACACCTAGCTTTATGAGAATGTCTCTCTCTGCTCCCTTACAACTCCTCTTTTATCTTTCTACTTTTTTATACTAGAAGATACTATTTCATATGGACCTATACAATAGGCTTCCATAGAAAATTATTCTATGGGGCTGGGAAAACCCCTACAATATTTAGCAAAACCACATGAACTACTCGTTCATACCCCATATCCCAACAACAACAACAAAATCTAACTACTTTTTCAGCCCCTGTATCTCTCCTCTTACTTTTTTTTTTGGTACTGGGGATAGAACTCAAGACCTTATGCTTGCAAGGCAGGCATGATGCCACTGAGCTAAATCCCTGGCCCACCACTTACTTTTTATTGTGATAAAATACACATAAAATCTGCTATTTTAGCTATTTGTAGGTGTTCAGTGAAGTAAGTACATTCACACTATTGTGCAACTATCACTACCCTACATTTAATCTTTTTTTTTTTTTGGTACCTGGGATTGAACTCAGGTCCTTGCGCTTGCGCAGTAGGCAGTGAGACCACTGAGCTAAATCCCTGGCCATCTACATTTAATCTTTAATTTTCGAATTTGCAGTGAATGTACTACTAGGAGCTCAACATAGCAGAGACTGAAATCAAGTTTCTTTATCCTTTCTTGATAGCTTCATTAGCTTAAGGTTTCTCAAGAATAGAGCCTTGATATTCTTGTACTGCCTGTCTATCCCAGTTTCATTCCATCCATATTGTGGCCTTGCCAAATCATAAGTGTAAACAGGCAAACAGGCAGGTACACACACACAGGCACACACACACACACATAGAAATACAAATCTTCCTTTTCTTCCTTCACCTAAAAACTCTTTTCCATAAGTGGTTTCTCTGTTAGTTCTTATTTAGGTACCTGCCTTTAGCGTCAAATCATCTTCTCTGTACAGTTTTTTTCCTGGCTCATCTGATTTTCTTTTCTAAACACTGGCATTTTCTGTCTCAGTGCAGTGCAGCCTTACAAGCACCTCATATGCGTGCTCTGTGTTTGAGACGATGTTCTGATGCCTGAAAAATGGCATGGATATGGAACACAGAATCTTTTTTTTTTTTTTTTTTTTGGTACCAGGGATCGAACTTGGGACCTTGCGCTTGCAAGGCAGGCCCCAGAACCACTGAGCTAAATCCCCGGCCCAAGGAACACAGAATCTTGAAGGTTGTTGGGTTTGGGAGCTCAGAAGTAAAAGTATGTAACACATACAGGAGGTAAGATTGATTTTAGTGAAATGAAAACTGAACATTATCAAGAGTCAAAAATGTATGATCTGAATGAGGGCTGTGGCAACTGAAGGCAAATCTACAGGGGAATGGTCTCTAGACCCCAACAGTATAGGTTCCAATTCTGGCTTTGCCCTTTAATTACTACATGACCTTACATATTTCTCTTAAGACCCTGATCCTTGGTTTTCTCATCTGCAAGATGATGATAATCATAGTATGTAGTCTTTAATGGTATTGCGTGGAGTGGGTTAGCATTTGGCTTAGCCCCTGTTTTGGAGGAGACTCTGCATAAATGTCAACAGTAATGAACTTCCATTCTCTCAGCCCCAGGACAAACTGAGGGTAGCTAGTGTTACTGGAGTCTAAAGCAAGAGACTTGATTTGCGATGGACTTTTGATTATAGTTAAGATTTGAACAGAGGGGTTTGAATGACAGAAAAGGTTAAGGAGATGGGGATGATTTATAGTTTCTTAAGTAGTTTAGGTAGTCAAAGGGGGCAGTGTTACAGGATTAGCATCTCGATTAAATTTTAATTGCAAAGTTAATGTAAGCATTTTGAGAGAAAATCAACATCACTCTTACGACGCCAATCTTTCAATAAAGATCCTCATTTCTTATCTTTCTATTTTCTTCCAGTTTGCCAAACTTGTGATGAAATATGGATAAAGAATTAAACTCAGCAACTGGGCATGGTGGCACACATCAATAGTCCCAGAACTTGGGAGGTTTAGGCAGGAGGATCAACTCGAGTTTAAGGCCAGTTGGACTACATAGTGAGACCTTGTCTTAAAAACAAAAACAAAAACAAAAACAAAAAAAACGGAAAAAAAGAATTAAATCAGCAGATCTTTTCAGGTTAAAGACAAGAAAAGGCTTTCTAAATACCCTTCATAAGTGTGACATAAATTGACACTCAATTTTGAGGCTTTTGCAAACAAATGAAGCCAGTAACCCTAATTCTACAAATTAGTGATACCCACTCATAAGGTCTCTCTCCCTTCCTCTGTCAGCATATTTATGGTCTAAACTTGAAAAAAAAATTACAAGATTCTTGTTATTCCAGGAAGTGGCTGGTTCAAGAAGAAAATCACATAATGCTCAGCAGAATTCACACAAAACTTCTGTACTGTCTCATTTCTCATCCTCATGTGTTTACACTATGTAGAACTCATTGCTTTAACCAATGCCCACTCCACATTTGGAATGAATTGATTTCCTACTGTAAAATGGTGTCATCCAAACACCCACGATAGCTTGGATGTCTACTTTAAGACTAATGAATTTGCCAGTCTGTATAGAGCCCACATATTTATACTTTAGCAAAAATAATATAATTTTGTTTCTGAAATTTTGTTCTTCTATAAACAGAAATAGAGAGAAGCCAAGAAAGACAATCTTTCTAGATTTTATAAAGTCAAAGGGAAATAATTCTCTTAGTTATCAGAGATATCTAACTCTTTGTTTAGATAAGCATTCCAGATAGGGAATAAGTTCCAAAAAATGAATACAGCTGGGGATTTAGCTCAGTGGTTCCGGCACCTGCTGTGCAAGCACAAGGTCCCGAGTTCAATACCAGGTACCAAAATAATTAAAAAAAAAAAAATGAATACATAAAAGGATGCAGATTGGTTAAATAAAAGAAGGACAGAGGGAGGAAGAGCAAATATTATTTTTTCTTCAATTGGAGTATTTTAAAGCTAAATGCCTTGCCCTGCAAATTCCAGAGTTATGTGAAATACTGGTGATTTTAGTCATTTGACAAAAGCACAATTTGAATGTGTATTTTTTTTATAGGTCAAAGGGAAGTCAAGATAATTGTGAGTGTCCTTTATTCCACTCAAAGCTTGCTATAAAAAATCAGCATACTAAAAATGGTAATATAATCATTTACCTACTATATATTTATACTAGCTAGTAATAATCATAAATGTTTTTACCAATGCATTGAATGAAAAATAAGTAACAACAACAAAAACAAAAAACAACTTTTCTACCACTGGGTTAAGATTAATTTATCTTTATTCCTATATGACAAGTCTCTTATTTGCCAGCATTATAAACATAAAACATTTCATGTGTGGCAGTGCTGAGGAATTTGGCCATGAGCAGGGGGAGGGAAGGCTTAGGGGACCACCATGAATGGGTGGATAACACAATGAGCAGTGAAGCATATGCTGACCTGGCTACTCAAACAAAGCATCTCTGAATGTGAGGGTGATCTGGCTGTGACATCTGTCACCCAACTGATTGCCAGGGTTGATGCAGCTGATCTGACTGATGAGGCAAGTGTCCCCTTCCTCCCTCAAGGCTCCATATATGTCCCTCCGGAAGCCTTTTGCCCTGTTGAAGAGGATGACCACCTCCAACAGAAGAGGACCATTTCCTAGGTCAAGGGTATATGTGTAGCTGTGCTCCTCTGTTAGAACCTCCAAACAAGCTCTCAATCAAAGCAGCTCTACAAGGCCACAGTGTGATGCAATACACTTGGAAAATAAAGGTTTAGTGGAGTCTGTATTCTTCTACTGAGGGAAAGGAAACAGAAAAAACAAGAGAAAGATAATAGTTTAATACAGTCAATACCTGCTGCTAACCTGACATGCTCCCTTTCTTTACATCCTGTTCTTAGGATGGGCTGATTCATTTATTATGGGTTCTTTTTATATTAAACATTAACAAAGAACCAAATAATTTATAGGGAGTTTCAGGTTAAGGTCCAGTGATATTAAATACTTATAGAACTTGGAAAAACAAAGACAACCAGCATCACTCAAATTAAAAAATAGACATCACTTGTCCTACATGCAAGAGACATACATATCAGAAAGGAGACAAAATGTATTGCCTTTGAGATTAGAGATCATTTCTAAATTAAGTTACTAAACAACATACTCTAGCTTCCTCAACACTCCAGGGGAATATTTTTGGTGATCAACTAGTACATATGCTGACTGTAAAAGACATTCCTAATGAACAAAGCAGTAAGGAAGAAACCACTGTTTTCTCTAAATTACACAATATAATATCTGTGTAAACTTGAAGGTGCAAGTGGTTTCTCTAGAAAAGTTGTAAATTAACCTAGAGAATTAAGCTACATGTATGCCAGTTTAATTCAATCCAATCTGTTTGAAATAAAAGCAATTTAACTTAGTAGAGATTATGTCATAGATTCCTTGAGGAATTTTGGCACTCACTTTACATGTTTTTATTTATTTCTACCTGAAAAGAGTTCATGAGAATAAATGATGTGTCCAATAAGTAAGTGAAAATAAAATGTAAACACGCAATAATTTATAACTCTTATCTCAGATTTTAAATACTTATTAACATAAGTATAAAGTCTCAGTTTTATCTTGATTACAGAAAAGGAAAAATTAATGATAGCTATATGCTATTAACGGATAGGCAAATTTTACAATTAAAAATGAGTGAAAAAAAATCAATCTTTTTTTCTTTACTTTTTTTTGAGACAGGGTCTCATTATGTAGTTCAGGCTGGCTTTGGACTCACTATGTGGCCTGGCTGTCCTTGAACTCATTAATCTTCGGCCTCAGCCGCCAAGTGCTGGGGACTATAGGCATGTGCCACCACACCCAGCTCAAATCTTCCAAATTTAATCTTTTCTCCACTTAGAGTTACTGATTCTGGTCTAAAAGGCCATGAACTGCACCATGCCAGGGCACCATTCACACAAATTATCACTTAAAGATGCACATAGTATACAATCAATCTGTTAATGTTTAAAGCAATGTTTATTTTATTCTGTTGAATAAGAGTTTAAGATTAATGGAAGGTTAAATAACTATTGAGGTAGGGAGTTTACATGATATGCTCTTACAAATCTTGACAAAGCTTACTTTGGTTTTATATTACATTTTGCTTTGAGAATAGTTTCAGCATTAAGCAGGCACGATCAAGTGGGTCTTCCTCCTCTTCAGGTAAGTAACAGAAAGATGGTGTTAGCAGCACAAATCTATCTCCTTCATCTTCAGCAACTTATTTTCTTCTACAATTTACTTTAGAGATAATATCAGAAGTTATATACATTTTCCTACAAGAGTATACTGCATTTTCCTCAACAGCATAAAAACCCAATAAGAATCAAACAAAAGGAAAATGACTAGAGGTTAGACATTTCATTTCTTCCTGAAATCCACATACCTCTCTCTGTCTTAACTTTGGTAGACAGATTTTGTGTTTGCTTTCACCAATAACTTTCTTCCAAATAAGTTTGCAGGCGGGAGAATTTGGGTTCTATGCTATATATCATCTGTATTCTCTGTGACTATAGTATGTTCACAGTATCTATTAAACTAAAAAATACTTTTTGGTAGGTCAGGCCTATTCTACATTGCTTATTAACCTTAGACTGTCATTCAAATTTATTATTTTACATGATGCATGATTTCTGGAAATTAGTCTATACTGGATCTTGAAATTTAGTATGGCGTTTGCATTCACTTGATAAACTAAGATAGGCCAGTCTAAGGGCCCACATATTGCTACATTACAAAATAAGCACTGCTATAAATGTTTCTAAACAAATTTAAGCCTTATAAGGGCAAGAACTTTCACTTAATAAAAGAGAACCAGAATAAATAATGCAGACAACATATGCTTTTGAGGAGGGTAAGAGAAGGCAGTAGAAACCAAACTTAAAACACTTTGGGTACAAATTCCCCCAAGGGAGTATAAACCAAACGGAACTGAGCAACGCCCACCTCTCCCTAGCCCTGCCAATAGCTCCCCCTTCTTAGAAAAGCTTTGCCAATGGCTTCTACCTTTGGCACAAAGACCAGTTACAAAACGGACCTACTATTCCCAATCTCAGGCTTTCCAAATGACAAATAAACAAGGAAGAAAAAAAACTTTCGTAAGTGGATCACCATCTGGGTTGAGGAAAAAATTTACGCCAATGAAGTGGTGCTATGAAATTATAAACATTCTGGAAGATTCTGTGCCTTGATTAAAACTACTGGGTGAAAGCCAAATTTGGAAACAGAAAGCAGGATACAGCCAATGTTTATGGTCTTTATCATTCACTGCTACATTGGTTATAGGTAACACCGAACATAGTGGCAATGTGAAGTTAATGAAGCCTTTGAGCTGACCAAGTCATTGCAATAATGAAGAAGGTCAGAGGGTACCATGATTTGTAAACATTGGTTAAATGTGAGATCTTCAAAGAGGAACTCAAGAAATTTGCATGGAAAATTGCAGAAGAGCTGGGGCAAAGGACAATTAAAACCCAATGGTCAGTTTCTGATCTGTTTCTAGCAAATATGTACTGTATAGTCCTTTCTCATAATCCTCTCATCTCCCAAATGTCCCCAAATTTATTAGGTGAAGTAGAGCTTACTTGAAAGGATTTATTATACAAGCATGAAAATTTAAGGCCACAGTTATCACAGAGTTAATGCTATAATTTATAACAAAGAAACATATTAAAAGCTTTTATTTACAATAGGATCAAGCATCCTTACTGTATTTTTTTTTTTTTTGGTACCGGGGATCCAACTCGGGTCCTTGCACTGGCATAGCAGGCAGCGAAACCACTGAGCTAAATCCCCGGCGCATCCCTACTGTATTTTTAACACTGCTTGGGACAAACACGTAACTTGGAGCCTTTCCCCCACCCAGTAACCCTGCCCACCTCTGCTTCCTATTCTTCAAGAAGCACCCCAAGTCCAGACATAGAGGGATGGGTAGAACTTCCCCCTCTCAAAAGAGATCAAACAATCTAGAAGGAAAAAAGACAGGACATAGGGAAAGCACAGTGTGAGAAGCATTCCCTTTTACAGGTTTTGATCCTCAGGAGAAAAGCTCTTCATTTATCAGAAAAGATTAAGCAAAAGCATTCAAAATATTGGAATGCTTATCTCAATACCTATCAAGTGTAAGAGTCTCTCCTAATGAGAACCTATGCTCTCTTCTAAGTTTCTTAGTTCAGTTTTAGAATATGATGGCTGATACTACAACATATTTTCACAATAACACTTACAAGATATTTCCAAAAGCTGGTTTAAATAGCAGTGCCCAAATCTAAATTTTGAATAGTCCCATGGTTATATAAATGAGTGCTGTGTGGGAAGAATCACTTAAGCTCTAATTCAAAATCAGTCTAGATTGGTAAAATAATTTATTTTTCTTTCACTCTGACAATTTTTGTGAAAAGGAAATCATTAAGATTTTACCAGGGGTTCTAAATAAATACTGAAGTACCAGAGCTATTTAATTCAAGAGTTTTAAATAGATGTTCACAGAAATGTTTCCTACAATCATACGTATTTAATTGATCTATGAAAATATTCCCTTTGGAGTGTTGTTTAACTTCATGAAATAATTATTACAGTGTGATGACTTGCTTTTACATGTCCACTATACTTGAAGCTGGACACATCTGCAGACCCTATAAAGATGAATGGTGCTGGGAAAACTGTTATTAGTTCAAGACTTCCTTACTGTCATTTCATGAGAAATCTTAAGTATATGAAACCACACATCAACTTAAACATACAGTTTCTTATTAACTGAAATTACAGATAGGACAGTATATCAATTGAGAAAAAACCCCACAAATCTGGCCCCATAAAACTCTTAAGTAAGCTTAACAGTTGCCCAAAAGAAGATTTAACATGTTTCCCATGGCTTGAACCACCGGTGGTGGATGCATGACTGTCTCGCTGTAGTGCCCGATGGGATAACTTGTGCATGTACCACCAGTGGTTCAGAGCCACCTGGCAGTGAGACCTACAAATTACGGCCTCCTTGTGAATGTGTTCAACTCTTACCACTAGATACATACATCTTTTCTTATAGTTTGTAGGAAGACCATTTCCAATAGGAAACGGCCTATTCCCCATCTATTCACAGAATAATGCAGTAGTCAGAGGGCTTTCAAAAGATAAAAGCATCATTCTCTCTAAAGTTTCTGGATGGCTGCCCAAATCTCAATCATATTTTCATATCAGTGGGCTCAAAGAGGCTCTTTTATAATAGCAAATAAAAATTAAGTGTTCACACTGGGCTTCAAAGTAAAATTCTTTCAGTGATGATACATAAAGCACAGTATATGTCTTTCTTTAGGAAGGTTTACTGCTTCAAATTCAATATTCAAAATGGTCACATCACAGAGTTAAAACATACTGAGACGATGACTGCTATGATCTAATTTTTAAAAATTAGGCTATTTATTCAGAAAAGGGTTTTCACATGGGTGAATCCAGAGTCTTTCAGCAGAGGGGGCATTTTTTTCAGAAATGTCCTTAATAAAGACACGAAACTGAAGATTGAAGAGTCATAAAAAGAAAATGGATCACAGTTAAGAAACTTTTCCTTTTACCACTTGGTGGGTGCAGAGCAGTCTCAGAATAAAGAATTAAATTCGCTTAACAAACTAAAGTTAAAAAGTCTACTAAATTATACTGGTCCATTGTTTCTTGGTAAACATACTCATATCCTAACACTTTTTCTTGTTTTACTTTTCCATTTATTACAAGAGCTGTTTCCTTATACTCATGCTCATTTAGGAGTAGAGCTTACTAATAAGCAGATATAAACTTGAGAGGGATAGAAGTCATGGTAAAAAGTGATTTAAGTAGTTTTAAATTATTCATAATAAAAAGAAAATAAATGTCACAGAATCTTAGTTATTAGCTGACTAAAGAGCACAAAAGTATGCCTGTCCTCTTCAGAGGTGTCTGCCACGAATCTTTCTTTTGTTTTGGTACATTTGTTGAATTTTCACATTTTTCTACAGGAAGGGAATTGGAAATAAGTAAAACCTTAGTGCCTGGGATAGTGCCCAGAAGATAGTAAACTCTCAATGAGTTGAGAGAAATCTTTCAAATATGCCTGTTTTCTCGATTTCTGGATAAATTTGGGGACAAAGTCCACCTGGCAGTGGAGAGAAATTATTCACATCTGATTTGCAATGCTGATAGCCATATCCCCCCAAAAGCAACAGCAACAAAAACTTCAAATCCTAGATAATCTCAGAGATTTATTATTATTTGTGAAAGAATAACCTTTAAGAGAGAGGTGAATATACAGGACCTAATAAAATAATTTTTTATTTTATATTTTAATGTTGACTATCATTTCTTAGAAATAGTGATTATAAATAGATAGTTGAGGCAAAAGTTTACCATTTGTTTCCCCTTGCATGTTTTTAGCGCTTTACATTTTTGGTTTTATTCTCACTTTCTGATGTAGATGTGATTTTGCCCATGTCACAGTTTAATACTGCTGGAAGAGAAGTTAAACAATTTGTTGAGGGTCATATGGCCAGAGAGGAAGAGCTGAGGTTTTAGCTTGGATCTGTCTGATTCTAAAGTCTGTATGTATCACTAGTTATACTACAGTCTAGCTTGGAAAAATCTAAGCATTGAGCAACCTCAAGGAGTTGGACCAATCTGAGTTTCAAATCTTGGTTTAATCATTTGCTATCTGCATGATATTGAAAAAACATTTGAGTCATCATCTGAACAAAAATATTCATCTTTCAGACTTGTGAGTATAAGAAATGACACTTTAAGGGCTGGGGATTTAGCTCAGTGGTTCCACCACCTGCCTCACAAGTGCAAGGTCCCGAGTTTGATCCCTGGTACCAAAAAAACAAAAACAAAAAAAGAAACGAAATGACTCTTTAAAAGGATCTGACTACTCCTGCTGCTGCTGCTACTGTTGTCATTATTACATGGAATATAGAATTTTGAAATTTGTTTGAGGTTGACAACTCATTTTCATTTTTTTCAGTTTATTGATGCATGTCCTCTACATATAAACTGAGGATGAAAGACAGTTAAACAGTAAGGGTTCCTCTGCTAGGGTTGGTGAAGGAAAGCTAAGACCAGAACTCTGGTCTCCTGAGTTCTTGCCCAGTGTGATTTCTACCACCTTCAGCCTCCTCTTATTTGTTTTACTTTAGAAAGACTAAACTCATCCCAAACACTGCTAATCAATTTCAAAACAAATATGGAAAGATTGTTCCTCCTTTGGAGGGAACCATAAAGTAGGAATGCAGAAAACAAATGTTTTTAGGGGAAAAAAAATCAAGAGAAAGAACTCAATACTCTTTGGGTACAAATTCCCCCAATGGAATGCAGATCTGATAGAACTTAAAAATAAAAACAAAAGCAAAAACACTGGTCTCTAACCTTGCCAAGAGCTAGCTCTCTCTCTGGAGACTCAAAGTCAATGGCTTTCACCTCTGGCATGGTGACCATTGCAGAATGGGCCTTTCACTTTGACCACATCTGACTAAGCATCTGAGAGATAAAAGGTAATCAGAGAATAAGAAACACACACACACACACACAAACACACACACACATACACACACACCATGACATGTTGTTTTAAAAAAATTTCAATTTGATTTTCAGCACACTTACACTGTTTTCTCTTTCCTAAAATAACACTTAGGTCAGTTGTTCAAACAATGTTTAAAATATTTAGGAAAAAGCTCCTTTTAAAGTACAAAATAAGTATGAAAATAACAGTGACACCATACACCATGTATCAAGTCTATGCAATCAGGAGTAGGCTATGGAATGGCAAAACAAATCATGAGGCGGAGGTGGGGTGCTTTAAGGGACTTTCCAGCCCAAACAGTGCACAACTAGGAGAATCACAATCCCAGCACCATTCCAGGATAAACAATTTCCATGGCCATTCATATCAAGATCAAATCAGTGTTCATATTCATTCTCATGAGAGAAGAAATAACATCAGAGATACACATGATTCTAAAATGCTGAAATGATTTTCTCTTGATCCGCAGGCTTGTTAAATAAACATCTATAAGTAATATGGTATTTAGATTTTAGAAGAAGCTACTTGGAATTGAGGAAAATCTAAAAACACGCAAAATATTTTGCTTTCATTTGTGTGTCTCTCCTCACTTTTTTAAGATTACAAAAAGTGGTTTGTCCTTGGCTTAAAAAAAACCCCAAAACTTTAAACTGTCTTATAATGGTTATGTTACCAAGAATACTTGGTGAGCAATGGAACTACAGTACTGCATACTTTCTTTAGGGGATCTCCTTACCATATGTATGGGTAAATATTGTACTGACATTTTTGTTCAAAGAATTAAGAAATCAAATCATATTTCCAAACAGCCTGCACACATTTTCGTAACAATAACCTTTTCATTATTTTGCACAAGAAATCTTCTGCCAGCCAAGATGTTTCAATCACCCTTTTAGCCAGGTTAACATTTAAAAAACAATTCTTACTGGAATCTATAGCACTTATCACTTTGTCTGAACACAGCCTAGTTTACCACTTCTGTGTTCAGAGTTAATCAGGATGACTTATTTAGAATTACTTTACTATGGCTATAGGAATCTTTCTCATTTCCCACATACATTTTTCAGCATAATAAAATTACACTAAAGTTATTTAAGACAATATAGATTCCCTTTAAATCAGTCAAGGTGAATACAACAAACATTCCAGTGCTTCTTCTGACATTCACACAAAATAGACCATCTTGGTCTATTTCTTGGTCTATTGTATACTCCTTAAATACTCGGAGTAAGCATATTTCAAGAATCATTACTAATTAGGTTTAGGTAGAGCTACCAATGCAGTCATTGTCATGGATAAAAAGGCCACTGTTATTTTTCTTCCAGTGCCTCCACCTTTCCTTTCACATAGCGCACAACTGTTTTCTAAGTAATTTTTCTGATGAAAAGTGTTACTTATCTTTTATATCTTCTCATAGTCTTACATTTCATTCTAATGCTTGCATTTCAGTTTCTATTTTACTGGCATTATAGCTTGTTACTAAATGTCATTAAAATTCTTCTAACAGGGTTTTGGACCAAAGAAAACATTCAGTCATATGTCAGTTTTGCAAACAGAAAGTTCGATACCGTATCACTATTCACAATGTTCCTCACATGTGAAGCCTGCGAGGTGAAAATCCTATAAGACTACAGTTAAGCACTATATGACCCTAACAGATATGAACAGAAGTCTGTGATTTAGATGTTATCTAGAAAAAAAGAATACTTTAATTTTTGCTTGAAAACAAAATTAAAAAGGCTTTAATTGGGGCCAGGGATTTAGCTCAGTGGCACTGCGCCTGCCTTGCAAGCGCAAGGTCCTGAGTTCCATCCCCAGCAACAACAAAAAAAAAGGCCTTAATTTTTAACAGAAGAGTCAGGGTCTTGCTTTGTTGCCCAGGCTGGTCCCCAGATTCTGGGCTCAAGCAATCCTCCTGTCTCAGCCTCTTGAGTAGCTGGGCACAACTGCGTACCACTGTCCCAGGCTTGGTTTAAAATTTTCATTTTCTTATTTGTTGAAAGAAAAATAATCATATCCTTTCACTTTACATTTCAGCAATTTAATAAAATCAAACTTCAAAAGAGACCATGAGTGAGACTTTAAGTTCCTAAGATGGCTAAGAAAACTACTCTGGTGGGAGGTACTTGCATTTGAGTCCTTTTTTCTCAATATTTTACTCAATATTACATGGAAGTAACAGGGATTTACTCACTTATTATGGATGTTCTAGTATATTATTCAATGCCGTAGATTATTTAAAAATTTTTATAAACATAGAAGTAATGTGTCATGCTTCTATGTTTAACAGAGAACAATTATGGATTTTAAGAAAGGAAAAAATATGCATATTTCACTTATGTGCATAACTGTTGGAACCTTCATGCTATGAAAAATAATAAAAGCACTTCTAACGTGATGTCAGTTTTTTGAACTTCTAATAATTTGAATGTACATTTAACAAAAAATAGTTTAACGATCACATCATGCAGCTCAATTATTTATTTTATTTTATTATTATTATTATTTTTTAAAAAGCGTTTATTTTTATGTATGTGTAATTGTTGTTTTTTTGTTTTTTTTTGGTACTGGGGATCAAACTCGGATCCTTGCACTTGCGCAGCATGCGGTGAACCAACCCACTGAGCTAAATCCCCGGCCCCCGCAGCTCAATTATTTCTCAAACTATTTTTGTAGTTTTATTGTTCTTTAAAAGCAAACTTTTGTAAAAATTCAAGAGGATTTTACATGAAAAATATTTATTATATTGCTTATTAAAGCTCACCAATTAATCAACCTGTTTAGTAAGTGGGGTTCTTTTGAACTACCGGTGAGATGAATATTTTTTACTAATTTTCATAATAATGATTGGACTTGAAAGATTTTTTTGTTTTGTTTTGGAGACAGGGTCTTGCTATATAGCCCAGGCTGACCTCGAACTCATGGTGATCCCCTCCTGCCTCAGCCTCCCAAGTGCTGGGATTATAGGTGTGCACCACCACACCTGGCGGATTTGCAAGATTTTTACCTTTTAAAATGTCAGGGTTTTATTTCACCGTGTTATTTGCTAAATCAAAGCATTAGTCATTCTTTTCTTCTATGTTTCTCCTGTAAATTTCTTTCTTTTAAATGTGGCAGGCATGGTGGCACACACCTGTAATCTTAGCATTCTAGAAGACTGAGGCAGAAGGACTGCAAATGCAAGCCCAACCTAGGCCACTTAGCAAAATAGAAAATGAAAAAGAGTGAAGGATAAACCTCAACGAGATGGCCCCGAGTTCAATCCCCAGTACTGAAAAAAACCAAATTTTTAAGTGTGAAGAAATCCAGTATTCATTATCATTAAGGTTGGCCAAATTGGCGAAAAAAAAAAAAAAAAGTGCCCACAATCTTCATTAAAAAAAAAAAAAAGACTATGTATATTAAAGCAGCAGGACCCGAGTTTGATCCCCGGTACCAAAAAAAAAAAAAAAAAAAAAAAAAAAACATGGAAAACTTGCTGGTCTTAGAAAAAAACAGAATGAAAGAGATAATAAATTCCACATCCAAGGTAGATTTTTTTTTTCTTTTTATAGGAGGTTGGCTAAGTTTACACAGGGGGAAAAAAAACCCCTACAGAATGGGCTTGTCATTAAAAAAAATCAATGAAGCAAAGATTATTGGGTTTCAATTTCTTCTTCTTAGGGCTCAAAGTTTTTCAAGGGCTTTTAGCCAAACACATTAAGATAAGTGATGCTTACTTCTGGTTCTGTCCAAAACATACACACAAACAACAAAAACAAACCCCAGACAATTATTTTCAGAACTACAAACTCCAACAGCAATGGCCAAATGGGGTCAATTTGGATCAATTCCTCAGCATAGGAACTTACAGAATACTTGCCAATCTGCTTAATGTGCGAACTATTAGATAAAAGAAGACAAGATGCATGTGGGTCCAAAGTTATTATTTGATGGTTTTTCCTTTTCTTCTCTTCCTCCCTTTCTTTATCTCTCTTCCTTCTAGCAGAGGGCCCACCTTTCCTCAGGTTCCCTGGCTGTCCAGCATTAGGAAAGTGTTGGGGACTTGGCCAAGGAGTGAATGGTTAAATTAAGGGGCAAAAGCAAGCAGGCTCTGTGAGAAGTAAATGGTTAAACAACAGGAAGTTTAGATTAGTGAGCCATGTTGATATTGGGTGTTGTCCTTTCCCTTTCCCCAAGAAAACTTTCTAGCCTCGAGACAGTTCCTTGCCCAAACTGCTTTACCTTTGCTTTTTTCTCTTATACTGATATTCTAAATAAAAGCCTGAGAGTACTCAGCTTCAGTGCTACTTCTGGGAGTCTCCCTAAGGCTGGATGCTCTCTGTTGAGCAGCCTCTCTCAGCCCTCTCGGTGACTGGACTAAGTCTTGTCTCTGAATAATTTTTTTCATTCTCTACACTGCTGTGATGGCACATTGCAACAGGAAAGGACACCAGAAGAGTTAGGCAATGGTGGATCACTTAAGGCCTGATCAAGAGTGTTATTTATGGATGATGAGGGCTCTGGGTGGGGGAGTAACATGATCTGAATGACATACTTAAAAGATGTGTATGTATATGGGAAGGGGAAGAGGGACGGGTAGGGGAAAGGAATAAATATGAGAAAAGGAAAGAAACAGAAACAAAGTCTTTGTAAATAAGGAGGGGTGAAGGGATTGAAGGGAGGGCAAGGGAACAGAAAAGATCCAAGATATATCATGTAAAGGTACAAATTTCCAATGATGAATGTCATCATACTGTATACCTAAAATGTACCAATAATCTTAATGAATAAAAATTTAAAAAGATGTGTATGAAGAATGTAGGACAAGAATAAAAGTTGAAAAATCTGGTCGGAAGTAGTTACAAGAATTCAGGCAGGCACTGTTTTTCAGACTAGGGTTGTAATACTACATAGGAAATTAAGATATATTCTGAAGGTAACACTAACTAGCCTTGCTCATGTAGGTGATGAGAGGTACTATTGCCAATGAATTGGGTCAAAGTAGGGAAAAGATGTTACTTTTACTGAGATAGAAAATTCTGAAGTTGAGTTTAAGTACAGGTATAATGATAGGAGGAGTCTAAAAATTTTTTGGCTTTAAATGTAAGATGTCATCAGACCTACCAGTGGAAAACTGAGGAAACATGGGAACAATCTGAGCTCAGTAGACATCTTTGACAAGAGGTGTAAATACAGGAAACACCAGTGGACAGGAATCACCAGTGTACTTAAAACCACAGGGAAGGTGATATTACCTATGACCTGAGTCCACATGTAGAAGACATATACGAAATGAGGACTGTATACCAATAGCTGGAGGTCAGGACATGTGTCAGAGGATTAGGGACCATGAAGAAAGTGCTTCACGAAGGAAGGCAACAATTACTGTTATAATAGACAGTCATAAGTAGTGTTATAAGAGTAGTGTATAATACTACACCATTATAGTAGTGGTAGTGACATAAGAGTAGTGTTATAGTAGTAGTGTCATAAGAGAAGTATTATAGGCTTGGAAAAGTGTTCTATGAAGGTCCATATATAAAAGCTTGGTCCCTAGAGAGGCAGGATTGCAAGTCTGTGAACCTCTAAGAGGTGGGGCCTAGAAGGTCGAGAGGTAAATGAGGGTGGGTGTGACCTTGAGGGAGATTGTGGAACTTAGGTCTTTTTCAGACTCTCTGCTTTCTGGCTTGAGATATGAGCACTTACTCTCATAGGTGCTCCTGCCATGATGTGCTCCCCTCATCAGAGGACCAAACCAATAGGGCTACTATCTTGGAGCTGAACTTCCAGAATAGTGAGCCAAAATAGACTTCTCTTTATCTCAAAAGTAGCCTGTCTCAGGTATGTTCCTGTAGTAATGCAAAACTAATATAAGAACTGACTGGTGTGGAATGGGAAATGAAGTGAAGGCAAAGAAAGACATTATTCTTTATAGGAATTTTACTACAAAGGGGTGCTTATAGAATTTAGAAAGGAACTGGTTGGAGTAGAGGCTAAAGGAGAGATAATAATGGATTAAAAATGTAATGGGCTATGGAATAGCATGTTTATATGCCGACTAGAATTATCCACTAGAGTGGAGTAAAAACTGGAGATGCTGGAAAGAAAATGTAACTTCAGCAGGTAAAGGAAAAAGGTCAGAGAGGGCAAAAGGTGAGTACTCTGGTCAGGAGAGGGTAGGAGTTCTTTTCTGATCATTTCTATTTTCTCAGTAAAATAGGGAGTAAGATCACCCACTGAGAGAAGAGGAGGAGATATTTGAAGGCTGGGGGCAGGGGAACGATGAACTAGTCTTGCCCAGAGAATTGATAGGAAAATATAAGAGGATGCCAGGAAATTCAGAGCCATTTGAGCTATATGGATATTGGTTTAATAAGAAGCTAGACACAAGTGTTGTAGATTTTTCCTCTAGTCACGCTTATGCTATTCAGATGCAGGTATGGCATGAATTGACAAAGTAAGAGTAATTGACAGAGTAAGAGTAAGAGTGACTGTCCAAGTTACAGTCTTTGAACATGAAGTTTTCCTCTTAATGACAAAATGGCCTTGGAGTGAGTGGCTGAGGTAGATTGAAAAATTAGACTGTTGGAAGGAAGGAGTTAAGAAATTCAGAGCCCAGGGAGGTGGATGAATTTTCTACTTGGGCCTGGAGTTTTCAAGAACGACAGATTGAGCCATAGGAAGAACAGGAAAACCAAGTACTCAATATTTCAATGAATGACAAGCAGAATCAACAGAAGGATGTAGAAAATATGTTTAGGAGGGTAGCTGAGAGAATAGTATGATGGCTTGTAACTAAAAGGAATCAGGAATTTTCATTGAAAAGAGAACTGCTGTGGACATGGCAGTAACAAACAAGGCAAAACACTATTTGGACTTCTGTAATACATGGGTATAGGAGATAAAAATCATGAAGAAGGGAGTAACAGCAAGTGAAGGATAGGAAATGAACTAAGTTTTTTTTTTTTATAGAGATGTTACAGGGCCTTAGAAACATAAGGCAAATATCATGATGCCTGGCACAGAGCCAAACACATAACAGGGCTTGAGTAAATGCTTGGGTTTTAAATAAAAGGGGTTTGAAAGTATTATCAATTCCACAGACAAAAACAGTCTAGATATGAGGCATTAAGAAAAGTCCAGAAAGGAGAGGTTAAGTGGTTTGAGCAAGAGAGAGAATATACGAGAAATATGTCCTGACTGCACTCTCAACTATATTCTGAGTACTTTATCCTCTCACCTGATTCTTTTATTATCCAAGAAAGGCCAATATGAGTTCAGTACTTCTTTGGGATGGAACTAACACTTAGAAAGGAAAGGGTGAAAGTGGAATGCTAAATGTTGACTTGTAGACAACAAATCAGAAAGGGTACAATCTATTGGGCTTAGGGCTAAATAGCACTTGACTAAAGAAGAAGAGGTATGGGTCAGTTCCCATGTCTCTACTTGCCCATCTTCAAAGTTCTGCCCCATGTGACCTCATCTACAAGACAACTCTATTTTGTCCACAGTTGTCTCCCACACACTCTACTTCTTGTTCTAACAGATCATTATTATTTCCACTGTACTCTTTTGCTTCTGCGGCAACTATTGCTTCACAGCTGTTTACTGAATACACACACATGGGTTAAAACATACACTGACATCAGATAGTTTATCTTTTAGATTATAAACTCTGAGAGGCAGGATTTGTACTCTCCTTAATGTAATCTTGGTTAGCTAACTCAGTTTCTTTAGGTCAAGGGTCAAGGTTTAACCTCGAAATGGAATACTTAATTTTGCCTTGTTGCTCAAATTACCCTAAACTCAGGCATTGTCAACACATTTAGAAGAGTTAAACAGAGCCAAAATAATATGGGGGGAATATCTACATTTGAACAAGATTTTCCAACTTTACTATTGCAAACACCATATATTTAAAAGGCACAGCAGTGAAATTCCAAAGCACCTGAAAAATGAGTTAAGAAAATAAAAAGGTTTATATAATCTAAAATTCCTGACTGTTGAAATATGTAAATATATATTTAAACTTGAAATATATGACCATTCCTATTAAATGTAAAGTCAAATAAATTTATGTTAAAGTAAAACGTAGCCTTCTCATTCCACTAACCATAAACACAGTAATTTAGAGCTGAGAAGGTCCTTGCAGGCCAGCTCCCTCATTTTGTACAGTATATGAAGTAACCAAAACCTAGAAGGGTTACTGAGGTACCCAGCATCTGTCAGAGACACAGGCAGGTAGCGTGAAGGCCAGGAGCCCATAATCTCTGAACCTTTGACAAGTCTGCATTTAAACATGGTCTTCTATTGTTTAGCAAGGTGGTCATATATTTCCAGGAAACTTTTACTCTTTCAAACTTTATTGAAAAGGTATTGTGAAGATTAAAAGTGACAATAAATAGATGTGAAGTGCCCACCCCAGTTTCTGGACTGAATGACAGAATAAAGCTAGACTTCAGAATCTTTCCCCTAAACTCTAGTGGAATAAACGTAAAAATTACTATTAAAAATATAAAAAATTATGACAAACCAAGAAGCTTAAGGAGAACACCATAATCTTTAATAGTGACACCCAGGAGTAAAACAGTCCAAGGGGGGAATAAAAAGATTTACTCAGGAGATGGGAAAAATTAAGTTGATAAAATCTGGAAAATTATCATTAAAGCCCACAATATGGTGAAAATGGATCTGAGGTGTTATTTTGGCAGCTTGGGAAAGGATAAAGAAATCCACCCTGAGTAAAAACCTTTCCCTGCCAGCCCAGCATCTCCTCAGACACAGAAAAGCAAATCAGGGTGCACTATTCTGGTTTTTCATGGCTGGCATGAAAGAAGGAGAAGAGAAGGGAGACGAGTCATAATCAAGCAAAGCTAATTAATTACAGCAAATGCTATTATAATAGTATATGAAGGAGCTGAACAAATTCAATCATGTATGTAGAATCTCATTATTGTGAAGCTAATGAAATAAAGACAAGGGCTAGAATGAAGGAAAGAAAACAGCCAATCACCAATTGTGTTAAATTTGAGTTTGTGCTATCATGGGGTGTACTAGTCTGCATTAGTGTTCAATGAGGGTGGAAAGAGAATGAGAATGAAGAAGAGAAGTATCCTAGGTCAATTTCCCTTTCTTCTCTGTGGATTAATAATGTCATAGAAAAAGCATATAGTCCTTTCTTCATTCACTGGGAAAAGACAGAAACAACTGCCCAGGGGAAGGAAGGGTTTGGCCAGGCAAGGAAACACCTGAAGCTGACCACGGACAGACAAACAAACAAACAGGCTTGCCATCATCTAGAATTGGAAGAATGACACAAAGCCAGAGAAGACAAATTTCATATTTTCACTCCCCTGAAGAAACAAATCCATGACTGTGTAGAGCAAATCTTGATACAGGGCATTTAATACAATTACTGAGGGAAAGCAAAGCCCAGACCCTTTTTTTTTTTTTTTTTTTTGGTACCAGGGATCAAACTTGGGACCTTGTGCTTGCGAGGCAGGTAGCGGAACCACAGCGCTAAATCCCCGGCCCCAAGCCCAGATCTTATAAGCAACTGCATGTAACCTCTGCACAACTAACTCTACCTCTTTCCCAGCAGGCAGATTCTCAGGTGAATTCTTCAAACTGAATGAAGCTCTGGGACAAGACACAAAGGTCTAGTCAGAGAGAGTCAAATGAAAGGCAAAAACAATTCATCAACAGTACAGAGCAAAGAGAATAAAGTGATTGAATTGTTCATATTAAACTTAAGTCTAACAAAGAGCAAAAACTGTAACAGCTAAGTAGGATTACTGGAGCAAAGAAAAAAATGAAAGAAAAGGTGGGGTGGGAAGAATCTACTTCAGAAGAAACTATCTCTTCTCCACACCCACCACCCAAATCCTCATGATGGCATTATGATATCACAGGATTAAAAATGTAGACCAAATGAGAAATGTGTAATGAAGTAAGTTAAAAGAATGTGATAGGCCCGGGATTTAGCTCAGTGGTTCCGTCGCCGGCCCTGCAAGCGCAAGGACCTGAGTTCTATCCCTGGTACCAAAAAAAAAAAAAAAAGAATGTGATAAAAAGGAAGACTGAAAAAGGAAATAATAATGACTAAAATAATACTATCATGGAACCAATAAACAAATTAGAAAGAAAGAAACAAAATAGGTACAGGTGAAAGAATTAGTGTCATACCAAAAACCCTTGAGAGCTTGATATAATGACAGTGAATGCACAAGACAACGATACAGAGATTAAGACAATTCAGGAACAGAGGACAGATAATGACAAATGAATGTAAGTGTCTAACAAAGAGCTGAAATTTAATAGGAGGTCCCATAAGAAATAGTAATGATTTCCTTCACCTAACTCCAATGATCATTTATGTAAAACTGTTTTATGGTTCTTTTGGATTTGTGTAATATTCTCTACATAAGCAAACAGTAAAAAATTGGCTGACAGGTTTTGTAAAATTTAAAATAAACACAAAATTTGATGTTTATTTTGTAGGTTTATAGATCTGGTATTTTTATAACAATGGCTCTCTGGGAAAGAAGCATTAGAAATTTGGTCCTATACACTATTCTTATTGAGTGAATAAAAAAGAAAAATCTGGAAGCAATCTGGTAATACAAAATTATTAGTTTATGCTGTTGGAGCTTTTATCTAATAGATTTCCAAAACAGCTGTAGTTATTAAAATTTTGAAGTTATTATTTCCAAATGAACATATTTTTATTAGCAGAATAATTAAGATCATTTATTTGTTTTATATATTTTAACTTTTTTTCATTAACCAAGGGTCTTATACTTGCTAAAATACTCTCCTAGATGCATAGAGTGGGTAATCTACAGATCAAGTGAATTACAATTGTGCCCATGCATTTTTCTCTAACATTGATGGGAACTCAATTCACAGAGAAGTACTGGGATAAAGGCTTAGAGACATGCTACTTGGAACATAAATGTACATGGCCTAGAACTCAAGGACTTTTCCAATAAAACACACACACAGAATCACAAATCATCATTGTCATCATCATCATTTTTGCAGTAATGGAGTAAATCCAAAGCCTTTGTACCTCCAAGCTACTTTCACTTTTTTCCTTTTTATTCTGAGACAGAGCCTCCTGCTTAGCCTCCTGAATAGCTGGGGTTACAGGTATGTGCCACCAGGCCCAGCACAAATCATTATTCTTGACTGCCATTCTCAAGAGAACTGGCTGTTAAGTTTTAAAGATTTTCTTTGTAAGTGTTCCTAATTGCAAATAATACTTAACAAAAGGTATTTCACAATCTTGAAAAATACTGCCAAATAAACTAAAAGCTTCATAATGCCTGCCACATGGAAGGTGATTGGTAAACATTAGTTGGATGAATAACAATATCTAGAAGACAACAATTTAATAATTTAATTCCCATTGGATATAGTATTGTGAAGGACTTTAAACTTTCAATAAAAGTTAGTGACCTCCACTTCATGTTGTTTACAAATTAGCTATGTAATCAGCACTCTAGGACAAGCCATTCTGTTCATAAATACATTAAAAAAAAAATAAGTCCCTATGTAAATTAAATATGAACAATAAAAAAGCATTTACAACAGTTTGACTTATTTTTAAGTAAAAACCAGAAAGTTGCCTATTTAAAAAGTTGTCGTGTTTGAAAATGCATCTTTTAATGGATTTATAATATATTCAAGTGAAAAACTTTTGCAGTTTGTTCTCAAATATTAGGAGGTGTAGTTTGTCATTTAAAATGGTGCCATGGAAGAAAGGATAGTTTTCAAATGCCTTTTACTCAAAATATAGCCTTAATGGGCTTGCTCATATGCCAAGGACATGTCTCCCTGAACACTGGTTCATTTCTCACTTTTTAGGAAGGCTTGACTTAGTTCAAAGATGTCATGGCATATATAGAAAAGATAACCTCTTAGGTGTGAAACAGACAGTAGACTCTATCACATTATTTCAAAACACTGAACTTTATCAACTTGATGAAAGATTTCCCCAAATTTCAAATACTACAAGTAATTCTCTTTCTAAAAGCCTGCTGCATATGTGAAGGGTGACAAAGATATAAAAAAAAAATAAACTTCAGTTATGACTACAGACTAACAAATGAATAGTCAAGAAGGCAAATGCGGGGCTGGGAATGCAGCTCAGCAACACAGCCCCTGCTGGAAAGCAAGAGGTCCCCGGTATTCCCCGCCCCCCAAAAAGGCAAATGCCTTAGCTTAATATTGATATGCTAACACAGTCCAGAGTGGCTTGCTTAGCTTATGTGTAGATGATTTGTTGGCAAACTAAGTGAAGTAGAGAAAGAAGCTGTACATTAATGTGAAAAAAATGTTCAATAAAATCATAAACAGGAATGTTACAATTTGTTGATTTTATGAAACATATAACTATATGAAATAATAAAAGGAGTAGTGCTCACGAACACGAGGAACTGCTTCTACTAAGCCAAGTGAACATTCCTAGGACCAGAAACACAATGGTGTTGTGGTGGCTAGCCTGCTGTGGCAACAGCTAGAGTCAACAGTTAAAAAGAAGGGCCTGAGACAGAAGGAGAATGTGAGCAATTTCCTACATTGTTTAGGCTCGCAATCTACTCCTAACTTTCTGTCATTTCATTATTAATCAAAACAGATCACTTCTACATTTTGGGGTTAAGCATGAAGTGGGATTTTTAACTTGTATCATTATCCATTCCAGGCAACAAATTAAAATAATTCACTACTCTGCTTATGTACCTGCAGACTAACAATATTCTTCGATGCTCTGTTTTTTCTTAAGCAAAGTTCATGTAAACCAGTGGGTCACAGTGAATCTTAAAATGTATTCCCACAGTGATACTTGGAACATTTCCCTTCTGGACTTTATTAGACATAATGTTCTAAGCATTATAAGTACTCTAAGGTATTCTTGAATAATAGCCCAAACTGCAGAGTGAAAGTAAGTGGCAATTAAAATCCCAGAAACAGAGGGGAACACTGAGACTAGGAAACAAGAGCATCTGTTCCTGGATCTGTGGCCTGCTGATGTAGTGGTCAGCAGACTGCCTGAGGGCCAAATCCAGCCCACTGCCTGATATAGCCTAAAGAAGCTAAGACCAGTTTTCACATTTTTAAATGATGGGAATGAAATAAATTGAAATAGTATTTTGTGAAGAGTAAAAATTAGATGGAATTCAAATGTCAATGTCCATTAATGGAGATTCACTGGTACATAACCACATCCATTTGTTTAGATACTGTCTCTGGCACTTTGGTATCATACAGTGGAGTAGTTGGGACTTTGAGTACTGTCTGCGGAACCTAAAATATTTACACTTTGACCCTTTCCAGAAAAAGTTTGCAGCACTGGGTGAGATCAGAGCTTCCAATACCATCTGTGGTGAGGGAACTGGTTTGTTTTGTAATCTATCATGGATCTGAGCTATGCTTTCCTAGAATACAAAATCACACATTTGGACATTGTAGCAATGTCAAATTGAGTTAAGTTTATTAAACACTTTCTCACAATGTCTATATTTATCTTCTTATATACCAGTGCAAACATTTTTGTGGACTGGCACCAGTCTGAACATAGTATTTTGAAAAGCACTTCTCTAGATAATACAAGAATACCGTCATAACTTTGAAAACCTCACTCATTTCCTACATACTTTCCATGTAATTTCCATTAAAAACATGAGTATACATAGACCTGGATAAAATTAAACTTTTTCTATGGATTTTTTTTCTCTTGCATGATAATGCTTTAAAATTAAACCACTGTTTGTTCCTTACCAACTGCCATATTATATAATACTTTACTATTCTCTTGGGCTTTGGACCAAAGAAAAATTATATCTTTTATATTTCATGTTTTTAGGAATGGTAACTCAAATTCATAAACAACAATTAGTACAAATCTTTTCTGGACAATCTGTGCTGTGATTTTGGAAATTGTGTGTAAAGAAGACAGTAAAAGGATCTGAGTTCTTACACAGATAAAAACTGTTTCTTATGTTTAAATTTCTAAAAGGTTGAAAAGATTTCTTCTTATGCTTATTTTATAATAGCAAAGTCCCTTGATATGTCAAAGGCCGCAAAAGTAATTTTAGCTTAGGTACAGAATGTGCTTTGGGCCTGCTGTACACGACACTCCCTGGTTTTAGTGCTGTATTTTAAAAAATGAATGTTAAAAAAATCACCTCCATGACTTTTTTTATTGGCTCAAAATTAGTGATTTACTTTCAAATTTCAATCTTTTCCTCCCCAGGGAAATGCTTATTTAATTCTACTGTAACTGTTGCTTAAGAAATGAAATAATTTCTGAACATTTTTAAGTATTAAAAAATATGAAACTATTACAGTGCCAGTTACTTTTATTATTAGCTGTCAAATGATAAAATATTCAAATAAGAATCAGCACAGTTGAAAGAAAAATATATAAAAAGGAATAAAAGGTGTGTTTAAGTTTGTGAAAAGAACAAATAACCCCTTAACCTATTTCAGTAGATGACAAATGGGAAAATGTTCTCTTTATTTGTTGTTGCATAAGAATGTTGTGGCCAGCAAAGGGAGAAAATTTCAAAGCAAAGAGAATATAAAGCTGCCATAGATTGAACTCCTGCAAATGTCTGCTTTGCTGCAAAGCTCCACTGCCATAAAACAGTCAAAATACCAAGATACACTAGTTCAGAACAATGACATAATGTTTATAAATATTTATACGTACATGGAACGAGACCATTACTAGGAGATGCAGCTGTAGTATATAAAGAAAATTGGGACTTGATTGGAGTCCTCATTTTGGCAATTACTGGGCTCTCTAATCTGGCTAAATTACTTAACCTCTCTGAGCCTATTTCTCATCTGTAAAATGAATGAGATTTCACCTACCCAGAGGAATTGAGGAAGGCAATGTAAGTGTCTTGGAAACTATAAAAAGCACTATACAAACATAAGTAGTTATTATTAAGTAGGGAGCTCTTACTATAGATTACATGTACAAGTTTTTGGTATGTAAAACAAACTTTTTACACAACAAAATAGTTTTTGAATTGTTTGTGTACTTTAACATCTTTTTCTAATACCACTACTTCTTGAAGCAGAGAATATATTGAGGTAAATATTCATTAGACAATTTTTACAAACAATTTTAACTGTAATTACAAACAATTTTAACTATAATTAACTATAACCAGTGCCATTTATGGTCAAGGTATTATGAGTGTCAAACAGGAGAACCTTTTTAATATGGAGCAGAAGGGAATGGGCAGAAAAATGAACATTGGTTTTTGCTAACACTTGAAGGAAGAGATGACATTAGCCAAGAGAATGTGAAAGGAAACCTGTTGTCCTACATATTATTATATTCTCCTTATTTAATAAGATAATAAGTGTATATATTCACTATTAATATGGCATATAAAAATTTTTCTGATCCATCATAATATGCCTATTTGTGGGATAAAAGCCATAGAGTATTTATGCAGTAGTCTTATGCTATGCATTGTTATGGTTTATATCTATATGTCCTGACAAAGCCTCATGAGCTTACAGATGGGGCTTTTGGGAGGTGAATGTATTATGGGAGCTTACAGGTGGCTTAAGAAGCATGGTCTGATTGGAAGAGAAAGGTTACTGTGGGTGTACCTGAAAGGGTTTATCTGCCTCCCCAACTTCTCGTTTTGTCTCTCTGCTTTCTTGGACCATGCCATTAGCAACTCTCCTCTGATTTGCTGTCCTGCCTTGGAGCCAGGTGACTATGGACTAACATCTCTACAAACTGTGAGCCAAAATAAACTCAACCTTTAAACTGAGGATGTCAGGTACTGTGTCTCAGTGACAAGAAAAGTGACCAATACATGCATTATCTTGTTTCCTGGAAAACAAAAATATTTGAAAACTTTTTGGCTGAAAAGTGTCTTAATATAATAAAAGACACACATAGTCATGAAGCTCAACAAACTTCAAGAGTAATCAGTGCAAAGAGATCTGTAATAAATTACTGGAAGTCAAAGAATTTTGAAAGGAGCAAGACAGAAGTAACATATACAAGAGAGGCTGAGGATGTAACTTGGGGGTAGAGAATTTGAAGGCTGAGGGGTAGAGAGATGAAGAGGGAGACAAAAAGGGCGGGGAGAGAAAGGAAAGAGGAGAGAAGAGAAGAGGAGGGGAGAGGAGGAGGAGAGGGACAGAGAAAGTGAAAGGGAGAGGGAGAGGGAGAGGGAGAGAGAGAGAAAGAGAGAGAGACTGACACTGCAATACAATTAACAGAATATTTCTCATCAGAAGTTATGGAGACGAAAAAGAAGTGCCATTTTCAAAGTACTGAAGGAGAAAAAAATTGTCAAACAAGAACTTTATGTCTGGCCAAACTATTCTTCAAAAATGGAAGTAATTAAGATATTAACAGATAAATGCTGAAGTGGTTTGTTGCTTGTAGATCTCTCCTACTAGAAAGCTGAAATAAAAGGATATTAGATAATAACACAAAACCACAGAATGAAAGCAAAGAAATAAAGAATGCCCTTAAAAGTAACCACATGAGTGGAAGAGAAAATGATAGAGTGAAGAGTGGCAGTATATCACAGCCTCTTCAGGACCTAAAATCCAGACACCTAGAAAACAACTTAGCAAAGAGAAAAGGAAGGAGAGCTCCAGGAACCAGGAGAGGGCTCAGAGGAAAACTGGAGAAACTGAAGATAATGGAGAAAAGAGAATGAAGCAGTCTGGATTGCTAACACCAGCTCCTGGGGTAGGGGACCTATCTCTGCAAACACAAGCCCTCAGAGAAGAAGGCTGGACACTAAGAGCCTCAAATATTGTGCTGAGGAGGTTGAAGAGTAGTATAAACACCACAACATAACAAAACACAAAGCTATAAAGAAACAGATTGTAACTACAGAGATCTACATAGTAGAAACAGAGTTTTTCTACCCTAATGATTTTCAACCTCCAGCATGAAAACAATAGAAATAGGACAAAGAAAGGCAACAAAATGCCTCCAAAAACCTTAGTACCTCAAAAGCTAATTTATGGATAATGAATCAGAAATTATAGGCAAAGAACTCAAATACTAACTGGTCAAAATGTTTGAAGAGCTTAAAGAAAAAACACATTAGAAATTTCATCAGATATTTGATGAGCTTACAAAGAATGTTATATAAAAAGGATTTTATTTTATTTTATTTTTTGGTACCGGGGATCGAGCTTGGGTTCTTGCGCTTGCGAGGCAGGCGGTGGAACCACTGAGCTAAATCCCCGGCCCAAACAAGGATTTTATTAATAAAGTGGTCAATGTGTTTAAAAAAGAAACAAAAGACTGAATGAAACAAGACAATGAGATATGAATAACCAGTTTAACAAAGAATTAGAAATTATGAAAAGAGCAAGCAGAAATATAAGATATGAAAAATTTATCAGAAATGGCTATTCAACTTATGTGGACACAGGGTCAGAAATTGAAGACAAGGTGGATGTAGCAGATCATACACTCAACAATACTCCCAAAATGACAAGATACCATGCAAGCTGCATCTAACAGCTGCTAGGTGACTAAAAGAAGGACAGAAGTATAGAAATAAAGGGAAAATTAGAAGACAACTGAAAAGGTATAAAAAAATCTATTCATTGAAATCATACCAGAAAATGTTGCAAATCTAGGGAAAGAAATTCAATATTCAAGTACAAGAGGCATATAGAACCCCAAATAGTCATGACCAGAAAAGAACGTCTCCATGACTAGCATAATCAAAATTACGGAAATTCAACAAAAGCAGAGAATACTAACAGTTGTTAGAGAAAAACAGCAAATTACTTATAAAAGTAAGCCAATCAAAGTTACTGATTTCTCAGCACAAGATTTAAAGGCTTTGAGAGCTTGGAATGAAGTTTTTCAAGTTCTGAAAGAAAACGTTTCTCAAACCAGACTTCTATCTTGCAAAATTAGCCTTCAAAATTGATGCAGAAATAAAGACTTTCCATAACAACAACAAAAAACCCTAAACAAATACATGTCCACTAAACCAGCATTGCACAAAAGAATCAAAGGAATCCTAGACAGAGACAAGGTCACTAACATCAAAGAGTCCAAAAGAAAGTATACATCTAACTAGGAGAATAGTTAAAGAGTGGGGGGATCAGCACTGTAAAAATGATGAAATAACAGGATTCAGTAAACACAATAATAAATCTCAATGTAAATGTTCTTAACTCTCCAACCAAAAGACAAAGACTAGCCAACTGGATAAAAAACCAAATTGTGACCATGCATTACCTATAAGGAGACACACCTTATTAAAAAAGAAGCTAATAGGGTAATGGTGAAAGGATAGAAAATGATACTCCAAGTGAGGAGGGCCTGAAAACAAGCAGGAATAGCTATCTTATTTTCAAACACAGCAGATTTTAAGCCAAAACTGGCCAGAAGAGACAAAGATGGCCACTTATCAGATGCTGGTAAAGGGAACAATTCAATAAGAAGAGGTAACAATTATAAATATTTATGCACTGAATGTTAGTGCACCCAACTTCATAAAACAAAAAACTACTGGACATAAAAGGATAGACAGATATCAACACAATCATAGCAGGAGACTTCAACACCTCACTTCAATAATTAGACAAGACATCCATACAAAAAATAAAGAAAAAAATACCAGAGCTAAACCACACCACTGAACAGACAAATTTAACAGTGTTTCATTCAACAACAGAATACATAATTTTTTCAGCAGCACTTAGAATTTTAAAAAAAAAGACCATATCTTATGTCTAAATAAATAAAAGAGAACTGAAAAAATGACCTGCATACTATTAGACCATGTCTTAGTTACTTTCTTGTTGCTGGGACAAAACACCCGACACCCACAAGTTAGAGGAGGAAAGGTTTATTTTAGCTAATGGTTTGTAGAGGTTTCAGTCCATATTGGCTGGCTCCATGCAGGGTGGCATGGCAGTGGCATGGCTGAGGAGAAACAGTCTATGGGATGGGCAGACAGAAGGCAGCAGCAGCCAGCTGCCTTTCCCTTTTGGTTGGAGCCACCTATACACAGGGTAGGCTTTCCCATTATTCACACCCAGAACTATGCTAAATCAATCAGTGAATTAATTTAGTATCATGCACTCTTAATCCCAGTATCATAGACTCTAGATCAGTGGTGGCAAACTTTTTAGAGCTTTCAATGATTAAAACAGTGCACTGTGGCACATGTGCCATAGGTTTGCCACCACAGCCCTAGATCCACCCAGCTCTGAAAAGCCCCACCTATGAGCAAATGAGTCTTTGGGGGGGGAGGATCTAGGTATAAGCCATAACAGACTGTAATGAATGATCAACAGCAAAAGGATTTAGAAATTACACAAACACATAGAGATTAAACAGTACATTACTGGATGATCAATGGATCACAGAAGAAATCAGGGAAGAAATAAAGAAATTCCTAGAACCAAATAATAAAGACATGGTCAAACCTATGGGACACAACGAAAGCAGTTCTATGAAGGAAGTTTAATAATAGCTGTAAATTAAAAGGATTGAGCAATCCCAAATGAATAACTTAACAGTGCCATTCAAAGTCCTAGAAAAATAAAAGCAATCCAAATTCGATAGATGAAGTCACAAAGATCAGAACAGAAATTAATGAAAATGAAACAAAAAATACAAAGGATCAATGAATCCAATAATTGGTTTGTTGAAAGGATAAAAAGATTCATAAATCTTAGCCAAACTTATAAAAGCAAAAGAAAAAACCCCTATCAAGGCAATCAGAAATGAAAAAGGCAAAACTCACAGCTGATACTGCTGAAATCCAGAGGATTATTAGAAACTCTTTTGAAAGCTTATATCCTAATAAACTAGGGAACCTAGAAAAATGGAGAAATTCCTAGACATATAAGAATTACCAAAATTAAAGCAATATATAAAAACACTAAATAGAACAAAAACAGGCAGTAGAATAGAGGCAGAAATAAAACCTTTAGCCACAAAGAAAACCCCAGGACTCAATGGATTTACCAGTAAATCTTACAAGAATTTCACACCAATGTTCTTGAAGCTCTTTAATGAAACCAAAAGGAGAAAAACACTGCCAGACTCATCACTGGAAGCTAGCATTAGCCTAATTATCAAAAGCGGACAAAGCCTTAACAGAGACAAAACAAAACAACTGCCAAGTGAATTTCTTTAATGAACATAGATGCAAAAATCTTCAACAAGATACTGGTAAACAGAATGCAACAAAAACCATGACCAAATAAACATCCAAGGGATGCAAGGATGGTTCAACACATGTAGATTAATAAATGTTCTGTTCATATGAACAGAAGCAAGGACAAACATCACATGATCATTTCAATAGACAAAGAAAAGACCTTTAACAAAATACAACATGTATTCATGATAAAACCCTGATGAAAATAGGTATAGAAGACCCTATCTCAAACTGCTAAAAGCCACTTATGACAAAACCATTGCCAAAATCACATCAAATCAAGAACAAGACAGGGTTGTTCACTCTCACCACCTCTGTACTTGAAATTTTAACTAGAGCAATCATGCAAGATAAAAAAGTAAAAGGGATAGAAAGAAGTCAAACTATCTGCAGACAACATGATCCTTTATACAGAAGACCCAAAAAATTTCACCAAAAGACTCCTAAAACTAATAAAAGTCATCAAAGTAGCAAAGTACAAAATGAGCACACAAAAATCAATAGTATTCCTGTACATCAATAATGAATCCATTGATAAAAAAACCCCAGGAAAACAATACCATTCATAATAGCTTCAAAAAAAGTAAATACTTAGTAATTAATGAAGGAAATGAAAGGCCTCTATAATGAAATCTATAGAATGTTGAAAAAAAAAGAGACCAAAAAGGACCTCAGAAAATGTTAAGGCCCTCCATTCCTGATGAGCAGAACCAATACTGTAAAAATGGCCATACTACAAAAACTGATATATACATTTAATGCAATGCCAATCAAAATACCAACAGCATTTTTCATGAAACCAGACATGGCATCTTAAAACTCATTTGGAACGAGAAGAGACCTAGAATAGCAAAAGCAATCTTGGGCAACAAAAGCAATGCAGGTGGCATCATGATCCCAGATTTCAAATTCTATTACAAAGCTACAGTGATAACACCAGCATAGTACTGGCACAAAAACAGACATGTGGGTCAGTGGTACAGAGCAGAGGAACCAGAAACAAATCCAGGCACATTTAGCCATTTGATCTTTGACAAAAGGGCCAAAAATATACACTGGAAAAAAGATAGCTTCTTTAACAAATAGTGCTGGGATAATTGGATATATACATGTAGAAAAATGAATCTAGACCCATATCTTTCATCCTGTAGTAAAATCAAGTCAAAATGGATCAAAGACCTAGATAATAAAACAGAAACACAGAATCTGCTGGAAGATAAATTAGGTAAAACACTTGAAGACATTGCCATAGATAAGGACCTTCTGAACAGAACTCCAATTCAAGAATCAACAAATGGGATATCAAATTCAAAAGCTTCTATGCAGCAAAAGAAACAATGAACAAGGTGAAGGGACAACCTACACAATGGGAAAAAATTTTTGTCAGCTACTCCTCAGAAGACTAATATCTAGAATATATAAAAAACTCAGCCCACCTGAAATAAAAGATCCAATCAAAACATGAACAACTGAAAGGAATACATATTTTTAAGAAGTAGAGCAAATAGCCAATAAACACATGAAAAAATGTTTAGCACCTTTGATCATTAGAGAAATGCAAATGAAAAAAATACTGAGATTCCACCTTCAGAAAAAAATGTCTAACATCATAAACACAAAAATCAAATGCTGGTGAGGCTGCAGGGGACAAGGAGTCCTTGTACATTGTTGGTGGGTTTGTAAACTCGTACAAACACTATGGAAATCAATATGGCTTTTCCCAAAAAAATCAAAAATAGAAATTCCATTTGATTGAGTTATTCCCCTTCCAGGTATTTTCCCAAAACAGTTAATGGCACTGCATTACAGTGGCACATGCATACTCATGTTTATAGCGCAATTCATAATAGCTAAATCTTGGAAGTGGCCTTATATACATCAACAGATGAATGGATAAAGAAAATGTGGTATTTATACACAAGGGAGTACTACTTTGCCATAAAGATGGAAAAAACTTGAGTCATTTGTAGGAAAATGGCTGCAACCTAAGGCTTAATGTTAAGTGAAATAAATCAGAAACACAAACTTAAATATTTCACGGTTTCTCTTGTATAAGAAAGCCAAAGTAAAAATAAAGAGGAAAATAAAATATGAGTAATAGGAAACAGTGATAGATTTTTTTACTTAGGGAAGAGATCAAGAGATGAAGGGAAAGGAGAGGGAAAGGAGGGGAAGGGGAAGTAAAAAGAATTAAAATGTGTTATAAATACATACTGACACCACACAATGCATGTAATCATTATGCACTGCAAACACGCACAAATAAAGAAGAACATGTAAGACAGACAACTAATAAGGAAATGGAAGACTTAACATTTTAAGTCAATTTAAACCTAACATATAGATCACTGTAATGAAAGAATATAACTCTGTCTCCAGTGAATATGGCATTCTCCAAGACAGATCATGTTAAACTACAAAACTCAATAAATTCAAAGTATAGTAAAATAATTGTATTTTTATTTTTTTTAAAAAGCACGTTTTAATTTTTCAAATGCATTGGTTAGACTTATAGTAACAGAAGATGTATATTTAAGCCAAATGACTGATAATACCTGTGCAACTTTACTGGGGTACAAAGTGGGGTAAAACACCCCAAGGACATTTTATATTGATATGGTAGGCATAACAGTGAATAAAACACACATGAGATTCCTTGCCATCATATAAGTCACATTTTGGTAGGGGCATATACTTTTCCTGTCTTTGCTCATGTGCTACTTTTCCTGTGAGGCCTTCCATGCTCATCCTTATCTAAAATTGCATATTTCCTAATCACTACCTCCCACCACACTGGCAATTCCCTCTCCTTTCTCATTGTGTTCCTTCCTGTTCAACTTAGCACTTAATCACTGCCAAATACAGGACATATTTTACTTTATTGGCTTTTTAACTATCTTTTGCCTTTACTGACTGAAAGTTTAAAGAGGATCGGTGTCAGGAGCCATGCTAAATAATTTTGGGGGAAAAATCATTTCACAATGAAATTATGATTAGGGCTGTTTGAGGCCTCGATAGTCCCAAGATGCTGTGATGCTCAAGGTCAAGACTACATCAGCTGAAGACATCCTGGTTCTTGGAGAACCGAATAGTAAAATAGTAATACAAAAAGAGAAAGGTTTCACCTGGGAAGGGACAAGTTCCTTATCAGCTGAACTCATCCCACCTACTGTTGTAAGGATGTTTTGCTCATCTCACCATTCTAATCAACTTAAGGTCCTCATCTAAGATCCTCATCTTCATAGATTACCACCACCCTCTGAGTCATCTGATACTTCCTCAAGATTCTTGTCAATTTAGGATTATCACTGCCCTCTGTTACGTGATACTTCCTATGAACGCAAAAATAGTGGCAAGCTTGGGGTGCCTTTGACTTGGCTACCCAGAGCAGCATTCATCAGGCCCCAACCCCAGCTTCTTTTCTAAGTCTTGTTTCTAGTCTTTATTCTTTTTTAAAATTCATTGTTTATTGGTACATTTTAGGTATAAAATATGATGACATTCATCACTGGGAATTTGTACATGTACATTGTTATATCTTGGTTCTTATTTTTTCCCCAACACCCTGCCCTCCCTATTTACAAAGACTTTGTTTCTGTTTTTTCCTTTTCTCATATTTCCTTTCCTTTCTTTTCTTTCCCCTAAACACCCCCCTTCCCCTTCCAACCTTTTCTTCCTATTTCAGATTATCTATTATACATTTTGCTCCTCATTTACACTTTCAGTTTCTCACACCAGAGAATCTATTTGGTATTTACACATATGTGTCCTATTTATTTCACTTAAGAGTATGGCCTTAATGTGCATCCATTTAGCTATAAATGTCTGTAGTTTCTCATTCTTTATGGCTGAGCAGTACTCTATTTTATATATATATATAAAACCCCACATCTTCTTTATCCAGTCTCCAGTTGATGGGCATTTGGGCTGTTTCCAAGATTTACCTATCACAAACTGAGCTGCTATAAATACGGATGTGCATATATTGCTGTGGTATGATGCTTTTAATTCTTTTGGGAAGATATCCAGCAGGGGAATAGCTGGGTCAAATGGGACCTCTAATCCTAGTTCTTTGAGGTATCTCCATACTGATTTTCACAGTGGTTGCACCAGTCTACACTCCCACCAACAGTATTCTTATCAGCTTTGTGTTGTAGTGACTCACAGGAGACCAGGACCCACTGCAGGGATTCAGTTAATTCTCTTTTCCCATTTCCTATAGATAGGAACATGACTTGTTCTGATCACTGCTGCTGCTTCCATGTCTAGAGAAGTACTTGACACATAGTAGATGCTCAGTAAATATGCTGAATTAATAACCAAAGGATATATGAATCAAAGGTCAACTGAAAATGACTGAAATAGAGGCAAGTTTGAAAGAAGAAATGGACATTATTTTCTATAATGTGTATACCATTTTCTGGTCTTATAAGCTGAAGCAAACTTCACTGCTAGAAGAAATAAACATCTCTCTGGTACATTATTATAAAGGGAAATCAACATCTCAACATTTAAAAATAGGGACATGGAAAACCATTATAAAATACTTTATCTTTAATGGTGATTTTTAAAACTCTGGTTCTTGATGACAGCTCAGTTGATACAAAAGTAAATGTACTTCAATGAAAGCATCTTCTGGCCAAATCAATGAGGCTGGGGCAAAAAATTTGAGTTTTAATTAAATCAAAGGGCAGAATTTAGGATACTTAATGAAGTAATCTTCCTTAGGAAGTATCCTTCCTTCTATTCTATTTGACAGTTCAGTTAAAAGTTGATCTCTCTTGCAGTTATTTTGTATTGCTGAGCAGAAAAAGGGAAGATGTTTTCTATGCTAGATGTCCAAAATGCAAGGCTGAACTTGTACCAAAAATATCTACATGTCTCACTGTTTTCTGGCTACTTTACCTCTTTTTGGGGGTGGTAAGTGACTCATCCAAAGTTGAAGGCTAGTGACAAAGAGAGACTTGACCTCAAGTCTCTATTCTCAGCTCAGAGTATTCCAGTATTTTCATTCCTTACACCTTTTATACTCACATAATAAAAGATGTTAGGTCACATTTCTTGAACACTGAAACTTTCTATTTGACCCTCCCCAAAGTCCCTAACATTGCAGGAAATGCAAGAAGGCTGTTCTCATAAGGAGCTCATTTTATTTTTTCATGTATGAGTATTGAACCCAGGGTGCTCTACCACTGAGGTACATCCCCAGTCCTTTCTATTTTGAGGCAAGTCTCCCTAAGTTGCCCAAGCTGGCCTTGAACCAAAGACCCTCCCACCTCAGTTTTCTGAGTAGCTGGGATTATGGTATTCACTGAGTTTGCCTTGTATCTTGTCCTTTTCTACATGGTCCAAATTTTAGGGCTTTAGGTATCTGTCCTTTGCTCATTATCTACATCTAGTCAAGTACTTGGGAATACCAAGGACAGACATAAAAAATAGGATAATTTGTTCTACATACATTCTCTATGGCTTGCATATCCCTTTATCTAAAACTGTGAGACCAAAAGTATTTGTTTTTTCTTTTTGGGTTTTGGATTCTGTATACACATACTGACATATCTTGGAGGTGGGATTCAAATCTACATAGAAAATCTATGTTTTGCAAATACCTTATACACATAGTTTGAAGGTAATTTTATACAGTATTTTCAATGCAGCTACATTTTGACCGTGATCTATCACATGAGGTTAGGTGTGGACTTTTTATTTTAGCATCATGTTGGAGCTCAAAAAGTTTTGGATTTTGGAGCATTTCAGATTTCAGATGTTTTAATTAGGAATATGCTCAATGTATAATTGTTTGTGATGAATAAAAACATTAAAAAGGAAAAATGTCTTCTCCCATTATACAAATAGCTGATGAAAAAATTAAGTTTTACAAATGGGATAGAATGAACAGGATTAGAAAACTCCAACAGTACAGAAAGGCATGAAACAGACAGTAAAAGCCTTGTGATCATCTACCATCCCAGTCTACAAATTAATTACTCTTAATTGCATGTATTATATTTTTGTGTATCTTTCCAGAAAAAAATACATTTTAAGAGTTGGGGTATATATTAATGTATGTACATTTTCAGAAAAACATACACAAAACAACCCACACTGTACAGTCTTCTTCAACTTGCTCTTTTTATTTTATCCTGAATGTCTTTCAATAGCAGCTCAGATAAATGGATCAATATTTTTTTTCAGGAATTATACAGTGATCTATTGTGCAGAGGTAATGCAATTAATTTATCCAGTTCCCAGCTGATGAACATGTAGGTTGTTCTCCATTTGTTAATACTAACAGTAATAAGTTAATA